>NC_079294.1:18855897-19158927 GCF_023638135.1 Falco biarmicus | reverse complement strand
ACAATACCAGTGCTAATGGTGACGAATATAAGACAAGATGCTTGAGGTGACTGCTGTGCCAGTAATTTTAGTAATTGTGGCTTCAACTGAAATACGGACAAACAGGAAAGGAACCTACACTTAATTTAGTTATCTTTGCAGTGTTAATAGAAACTAAGTGTAGTCATATACTATTTTTGTCTGGGAGCTAAGCAGCTCAAATGCTGAATGCAGACAGAGACTCTTCTGCTGACTAAGAAGCTGCTTTTTATATAAAGTCATGTCTCATAGACAAGATACACTTAAAACAGTAATTTGTACCAATGGTTAACGCTGAATTAGCAGAAAATTCAGTATGTCTCGCATCATGTGTGTTGATGAGATAGTCGTGCACCTATTTTTGTCAGTGTTGTGGTGTTGCGTTTTTGGACATAACTCACCCATGTCACTCTTTCTAGAATGAAGTTGCTAGATTACTTTGTCATTTTCATTATAAGTGGAGATGCAGTGTATGACTAGTGAAATCATGAGTTATTTTTTTCATCATAATAGTGTTTTTTTGATATTCCTGATTGATATGCTGTGTGTGGATGTTACAGTAATTTCTGACAGGTTCTTGTATTTGCAGGCGCTATTGGTGTACTATTATAGTCCAAGGATTAAAGCAAGACAAGGTTTGTAGGTAGTGATAGTATCTATTCTTAGAGGAGCTGATATAGCTAGAAAGATCAGGCACACAAGCCACGCTTCTGGTCTAAACAGAAGCAGCAGATGTCAAAGCTAAATGCAAGCTGAGCACAGGGTTTAACTAAATAAGTACCCATGAGGCAATTGTGGGGAAATGTAGACAGGGAGTTTTACGTTCCAGACACCAACTGCCTACCTCTCTTTCTCCTCTTCTCCATATAACCATGACCTTGTTCTCCAGGATAAGGTTCCAGAGAAAGGAAAATTGACAACTTTCTTATTAAAAGTTGATGGCTTTTAATTGTTTCATATTACAGACCTAAGTCAAACATCCCTGAGGAGAAAACCACTTAATGAACTATAGAGAACCACAGTGAATACAGAGCAAGTCAAAGATATCCAACAATAGCCAGAAATCAGAAATTCTCTTCCAAAGCACGAGAGAAACCAGAGGCTTAGGAGTACAATATTCTTAGACTTTCTTGATAAAGTAAACCCACACAGAGAACACACTATATGCACTACTCGGATTCCTTGTCATGTATAGCAACCCTGGGGTCAGCTGCGCAGAGTGTTTTTTATCTAGAAATGAGATTGCGATGCAACCTTTTTACAAGGGATGCCAAATTGCCATTGCATGGTTGAAATTGTCTTCTGTTGACTGGGAACGTTTTGAAGACAACTCCTAACAGCATAATAATCTTACTGTTTTACTTAAGTAAAAAGAAAGATTAATACACATGGATTGCTGGTGAAGAAATCAGCATCTCTGCCATTACCTAATGACAGCCATCTGGCAGCCTTTTGAAAGAGAAAACCAGGTAGAGAGATGGTGAATAACACACTTGTCATTAATTTGTCAAGTCAACATATTAATTTGATTTGGGTCAAATTGGTGTTGCTCAGCCAAGCATTTATGGCTTTGCTAAACCCTGGGAGTAGCAGGAGAAATTGGGGAAGCCTGTAAGAAAGTTTAGTTTGGCACAGTGAAGAGCCAAATAAAGGAGATCTCCAGGGGGAGACCTTCTCCATCAGCTTATATGACAGGGGGAGTGAGCAGGGGAGTTAGGTTATGACAAGTCAGGAAATCGGAGAGGGGCAGTCGTTAGCCCCAGTAGGAGAGCTCCCAGGCAGGAAACACTGGGAGTCTGTTGACCTCCTGTTTTCAGAGTTCTTCTGTCATGAGCTCATAGGCCAATATCCTCATAGGTCTGCTAATGGTGAAAGACAGAAGTGTTTGTTTCTCAGGTTAGGGGCTCTAGTTTCTTTCATGTGGGCTCAACGTTTTTATCAGCCTTAATGAAAGTTTCATTCATATGAGATGAAGAGAGCTGGTTCTCCCTCGAGTTTCCCATGTAATCAGAAAGATATAACTCTGTGTTTGTGTCAGGGGCAGAGGGACAGAGTAGTATGTGTCATGTATTACTGCCTGCTCAGTCCATTACTTTTCCAGTGATTTGAAGGCGTTAAACATAAGCAAGAAAAGGAACAACTACAAAAGGTAGTGAGTATACTGCAGCGCTGATACCAGTCAGTTCAGTAATGACAGTCAGTGTTCTTTTCTAGGTGCATTTCAGAAGTACAACATGTAAAATTTCTGCTCTTCGTGAATAATAGAGATTAGCTGGTGACAGAATGCAGGTGGGTTCTGCTAGCACGCCCTTGGGTATTTCTATTAATTCTGTTCCTTTTAGGATATCAGAAAGAGTGTGCTACACTCTGAGATCCCACATCCTGCCCTCAAACTTGTCCCCTACAGTAACAGTGAAAAAGCAAGTCTTCTGCTTGATGAAAGCAGCGTGCTGGTACTATATACTGACAAGTGTCATACTGTCAACATTTTTTAATGTTAACTGATCAATTAATTGAATAGAACGGGGTTATTTACTTTACTTCTCCCTTTCTGCTAGCCTTCAGGTACACTGAGGTCATTAAAGAGCTAGTTTGCTATAGGAGCTTCCTAAAACATTTCTGCTTGCACAGACATGGCTAGAGCTTTCACATTCAACTAAATGCATTAATATATTTTGCAGGTGAAATTTAAAACACTCTATTTAATGCCAACTATAAAATATATACACAGTAAACATCTATTCCTAATAACTTTCAGCTAAGGCAAAACTAAAACCAAAAGGTGTATGTCCAAACCGTGCAATATGGTCCTGCAGAACTTGTGCCAGCCACACTGACATAGAATATTAATGTCATGGTTTCAATTCTAAATGGAAAAGATCGATTTTTTTTTTCTTTTCCTTTTTTCTTTCCTTTCAAACTAACAGTTGAAGCTTCTATAACGTTGGCACACCAGATATCATTAATGGGTTATTTAGCATGCATTTCTATTTATCTATAAGGAAAATGCAGGTTTTTGTTTCATAGGTCCTTAGCAACTTGAACTACTAAAAGTGTCTTCCAAGGAATGGGAAAACAAATGAAGTAACAGGCCTGTTTACCCAACATTTTTTTCTTCCTGTTCAACCTGAAGTTGACAGAAGTGAAGCCTTTACTACCATGGAAAATGTTGTCAGTGTAAAACCATAGACAACACAGTCTTTGTGGTTCTGATTTTGTGCAAAATGCAGAGTGGATGGACAGCTAACCATCTAGACTGAAATATTTCTCTCTGCTGCTGTGGTGCGGCAGTAAGCATCTATTGTCTCACTGTGGCTGACAAGGCATGTATATCTTGAAACTGGAGGGTGTCTTCATAAATATCTGTGGGCAATTAGATAAGGGGAAGTGCTGTTCTTTTTGAGAACAGCAAAGAATCAAGCTTCAAAAGGTGTGCCCAGGCCTGTCCCTTCTAATTAAACCTTGACTCTCAGGATTCCTACATCAGGGGAAATCTTTGCCTTTATGGAGGCCAGTCTTTATGGAGCCAGGTATCGATTTTTATTGTGACTGGTAACAAAATCATTATGAAGTGTTTTTCCATAAGAGGCAAATTGTCCATCCATACAGAAGGTGTTTCATTAAGGTGAGGAACTAGACATTGCAAATTGTGGAGGATGTTATTACATTTCTTTGCCTACAAAAGCAGCAAACGCCTTGCCAACTGTACTACTGTCTTCTCATTAGCTTTTATTACTCGTATTACACTACTTCCCGGCCTCATTGTGCCAGCTGATGCAGAAGTAAAGAATAAACCCCAGACCCTTTGTAGCTAAGCCCCCTTAATATTTCTTGGAGGGGCAGTCTCAAACCTGTGAGAAACATTTGCATAAGAAGCAAGATCTCTATATTTCTTTCATAACAATCTGAGCAGCAAAGAAAAATTATTTTAGCCTGAGCTAGGAGTGGTTTTGCCTTAGACAACCTCAACATCCAACAGTTTGAGTCAGCAAGAAAACTGATTCCGAGTTCTCCAGCATACTAGAACAATGAATGTGGGTTAGTCTCCAAAGAAATACAGTAATAACCCTGTTCTCCTATATGAACCCTCGTAACTTCTGGCAGAAATTCTGCTCCTATTGGAGTTTAGTAGGATTTTCCCACTGAATTCTGAGAAGCCAATATTTCATTATCAACTCTCAGAGCTATTTTTGCCCCGCTGTTTCCATTCCTGTGAATGGAGAACACCTGTGCAATTATTGGTGTTTAGAATAGATTTGTTTTATAAAGTATGCAAGAGATTTCAGTTCCAGCCAAGTCAGAAATACTGGGGGCAACTTTTGTAGTTTGTTAGGTTGGGGTTTTTTGGTGGTTTTTTTTGTGGGTTGTTTTTTTTTTGTGTTTGTTTTTGTGGGTTTTGGTTTTTTGTTTTATTTTTATTTTTATTTTAAATAATGGTGGCTGTAACACAGTAGATGTGCTTGTATGCTGGGTAGTTTTTTAGTTACTTAGTAATATTATTGCTACCTTTTACTATTTTTTTTACTCTTTCCATTCCTTCTGCTACTGTCACTGCTATCACAGCAGAGAAGCTGGATGTAAAAAATCCCAACAACCCAGGATTCTGATTTTCAAGGTACAGTACCCAACTATTGTGACATCATGTCAGCTGAAATTGCATGCTCAATACTTGTCAAAATACCCTGTCAATACTAGAAAGGATAAATCTGAAACTTGAGCTGTGATGGATAACAGCTTTCCTTGGAGTTACTCCAAAACAAAGTTTTCCTCGAAGGGAGAGAGAAGAATGAGAGACAGAGAACAGAGAGGTGGATGTAGAGGGGGAGGGGGAGATGGATAACCCTCTTCCTACCTAAGGAAAATTACACCATCTTTGCCTTTTAAGAATCACCAGGTTAAGATGAGAAGAGAACCAATCAGTATTGTTACTATAAGCATATGATTCCCACTCTCTGCAGTTAAAATCTGTAGAATTAATCCTTCCCAATTCTAATAGCAAGCTTATTGTTACTATGTGTCTTCCCATTGCTTAAAAAATTCAGTCAACTGAATTAGTGATGAATATTCCACAAGAAGCAACAAAATGAGATTAAAACAATACCAGAAAAAAACCCATCTGTGTGCATGTGTGCAGACACACATGCACGCACATATAGAGGAGTCACAAATTCAGGCTAATACTCTCCCTGTGCCTGTTCAGGAATAGGTATCCTGTTTATGTTGGTGACATGCACGATTTCTGATTAATGCCAATGCTGTTATTCCAGGCTTTAAAATAAGTATGAAAACAGCCCTTCAGGGAAGATGTCAGCTTCTTTTAACTTCTCTTTAATCTTCACTGCCCCAAGAAACAACACGTGTTAACACCTTTTCTCTCTTTAGTGTATAGAAAATCTGTTATGATGACGACTGGATTAAGAAATTAAAGTCAGTCAGGCTGAGCCTTACAATCAGAACTTTTAGGTCTTTTTGAAATCTTAGAAAAGGAATATGCGTATCAGATCATAATCTGAAACACTGAAGTGACAGAGAGCATTGTGTAGTGTAGCCAGGTCTTGAAGCCCTTCTTGTCATGACTCTTACTGAATATAGTCTTAGAAGTATTGAATGCTTTCAACTGCCCTGGGAAAAGTGATTCAGTTTTATCCAGGAATAATGTAGCTTGGGAAAAGATTGTGTCAAACAAACATCAGCGACTCAATGTTTATGAGAATTCCACTGTTCAGGAACAAAACCTGGGGATATGGATTTCTGGTGTTTCATTGCTAGAAAAAGAAAGAAAAGGAGAGGAACATGGCTAAAGATGTTGTGGCAGTTTACTAATCAGTAGGTAGACAGAGGAAGTGCAATTTCTGGGATACTGACTCTTCTGAGAGTTTGTGGTTTTATCCAGCTGAGTGTCTGGCCTAAACTTGGCTACATGTTGAAAAAAGCAGATCTAATTTTTTGGCCTACAGTATCTAAGAAATTGTTCAGCAGAAACATGAAAGCCTGCATGAGCTGAACTGGAAAGCAAGAGGACATTCTGTAATAAATAGGAGTCAAGAAGGTGACTGGGGAATAACATTTTCCATTACACCAATCCAAGGCAGAAAACTCAAGTGCGAGTTTCTTTTTCTTCCCTGTACGTTCTCTTTCTCAGTTTCCCAGAAAGGCACTTGCTATATTCGGATGCAGATTCATTTTTCATTTCTTATGCAAATATTAGCAAACTGAACCATGGGGCTAAGTTCATCATGTTCAGCACTTTCAAAAGAACATACAACTGCCAAGAGTTCATGGTGGTTCAGGGACTTTGCTTTTACAGACTTCTGCAGAGATTAGAAGTTAGCTCCAGTACAAACAGCCCTTTCATTAGTCTCTCACTGTTTGTGACAATGAAATAAATGTTTCAGAAAGCACACCATTAATGAGCAAACTTCCTTGTTCCCAAGAGGGCTATCTGTGTTAAATAAGACGGATGCTGATTTTAGATACTTAAAAAGAGAAATCATTGAGGAATAATCTTTTTAGTAGTCAAAACAGAAGACAGTGTCCTTTCTTCTGCTGATGACTCAGACGACCTGTTGCTGCGTAGCAAAGAGAGAAGGAATATTTCTGTTTGATGCTAGTCTTCAGAAACTGCCTCTTTTTTCTGTTTCTATTTCTATGTCACCACAGTAATTACTGTAGCCAGCCCTGATACTGGGTGTATAGCCCTGGATGTAGATTAGATTTTAAGGTCTACACTGAGCCGCTTCAGTAAGTGCCTACAAGCATCCCGGTCAGGGAATTTTGTGTGCAAGATGTGCACCTAACAATTAGAAGCAGAACTGAGATCACAAAGCTATTGACAATAAACTTAAAACTTCCAAAAAATATTTTACTCCCAAAATAACTAGGCTTCCAGATCACAGATGCAGCTACTGCTTTTTTAGAAATGCAGTTCTACTTACTCCAAGGCAAGTCATACCCTTTCAATGCTACAGTATTCTTCTCCTTGCATGGAGGAGCCTTTAAAGCTCGCTCATGAAGTTCCTGATCCCCTTCCTAACTGGAATTTCCTTGCCTTGCACTGTCCTCATTGTTTTTTATAAATTCTAAGGTACCATGTCAAAATCAGTTTATATTACTTTTTAAATGTAACTTTTGCAAATTCATTCATCATTAAATTAGTGGTGAGAGAATAGATATTTTTTAAAAAAATAAAAAAGCAGTTTTACAAGGGCACTAAAAAGCAGATTTCATCATGGCAAAATATGTTACTGCTCTGAGATTCTCTGCCCCAGACAGAATCCACTAGACCAAAAATTAGAGTCTGTGTGACCACAAAGCTGCCATGCTTTGAGCGCAGGAACTAGCAGTGCGCTGTGCAGGGTGCTTGGAGATAATCAGAATATCTCAAACATGACAGACACTGCCTTACATAATGCAGACATACCCTTATTCCCATTTTCAATAACCTAGGCATTAGGGTTTTCGGTCTTCAAAGTGGAGTAAAGCTTTTGTGACTGAATCTTAGTGCATCAAATCATCCACAGGATTACAAAACTGTCATTGCGAAGGTACATCTTCTTGAAAAGAGCAGAAAATGTTTAATCCTGTAATTCTTTTGAAGGCCTGGGTTTGTTCCCTCTGCAGGACTAAACCTGGTGATTTACATTGATTAATAAAGTAGAATGGGAGCCTGACCCAGATCTAGCTGTCTCCCACACTGTTATGATGTTCTTTCAGTACCTGCACTGCTCTGAGCTGAAAGGTTGTGGTGCACGTGTGAAGTGAGAGCGCCACTGGTACCTCTCAATCAATATGCAATACCATTCACTCTTGCTTAATATTTATGCCAACAAACCTGGTCTTACATGTGGGTGACAAGTAAGATCATGCATTGTTAATCCTTATTCATCTACATCAGCTTCTGGCCTTCTGTCCAGACTTTGTTTCTTATCTGCTGAAACAGTAGATGGTAAAATGCCCCCTGGGCGATACTCATCCTCATGAGACAACTCTTCATTGTTTTGTCCACGTACAAGTCAATTTTACTTCAGAGCATATCAATTTTTTCCTCATCATCTTTGACTTTTTATGGGTACCTCAGTGTTTTCTTCAGCTTAAAAAGTTTATGGCATGTTGTTTCTGTGGAGTAAATGGCCAAACTGTGAATATTTTTAACAAACCCAAGCTGATACCCAGTGGCACTTCCAGGTTAAAGATCTGTTTCTTTTCTAAATGGTACCCCATTGACTCAAGCCTTGGCAGTGGCAATCTAGGCAAGGTGCTGCCAGTATGAGTAGGCATACAGCTGCTGAGCATTCCTTAAGCATTGCTCTGTCTCTTGAGGCCATGAGAAGTTTCCAGCTGGGAGGCATGAGTAGAGAATGGGTTAAAGTTGCTCTACAAGAGGAGAGGAGATGTGAGAATGAATGGAAGCTTCAGTTCAGTGAGATTCAGTTCACAGTTTTGGAAACAGTACAAAACCATGCCCAGAGAGTGGCTTCTGCTGCCTATTTCATTCTGTTATTTAACAGCTAATGTTTTGAAACAGTTATTTCTATTTAGATTCTGATAAACTTTAGCCACTTTATAATTGTAACTGTTTTTAAGTGTAGACAATTACACACATAAAATAACTTTTTTTTTAGTTACTGGCTAGCTTCAGGAACCGCTAGCGGATGCACCGATTAAATTCGGCCAAACTGACACTACATGCACTCAGTAAGTGAAAGGTTTCTTCATCTCAGGGCCACCTGACCTGTGCAAATCAAACTGAGCTTCTCAGTTCAGTTGCTGTTGGGTAGCAGATTGTGCCATCAGCAGAACTGATGCCATGGCAGAGAAGACAAGAGGTTTCTGGACACAATGAGAAAACCTAATAATCAGTATAGTTTGCTCTTCCTGATCAAACTAGAAGTTCAGAAGTAGAATAATTAACATGGAACCATTGCCTTTGGTCATAAACCATGGGTTTCTTTTTCCAGGGATTAAAACTTACTCAGTTAGCTTCTCTGCATTGACTTTATGTCACAGAATTTAAAGATGTCTGAAAGTCCCTGAATGTTGAAGTATTAGTCAGCGTGCTGACAAGTGCTGAAAATATGTTCAGGGATTACTGTTCATACTAAATTAAGTACTAATGTAATAAGTTAATCAAGAAAATTCCATTTCAAAAACATCATAAGGAAAAAAGGTTACATTAGCCCTGAATAAACTGCTCTTTGAAGAGCTGGAAGAGTGATCTTACAAAAATGTGTTCTTGAATTTGCCATGCAAAATGATACATGAGTATAAAGGCTTTTTTTAGTGGGTGTATGTATCTATATATGTATAAAAATTGTCATCTCAAAACTAATGCTGATAGTATTAAAATGCTATTTATTTAGCATTTCAAACAAATGTATCTTGAAGTAGTATGAAATGTCATACATGCTTCTTCATATAAATACAAATAAAGTTCAGTGCTATCTCTAGTCCAGCTGTCTCCGGCAATAATTTTAAAACATTTACTGCTTCTGGAATTGCATCAGAAGTAATTTCTTCTTTTTTGTGACAAGCAAGGAAATCCTTGTCACAGTGCAAAGGATGTGGACAGTCTTGTAATCATGTGTATTTGCACATGCCTAATCCCTCACCTGCTCATTCCTGTAAGACAGCCTTGTCCTCCTTCTTTGATGAAACTCATGCTTCCAGTGATGTATTTAGTTGTGCTCAGCAGTCACTTGGAGTATTTGTGGACAGAGCAAATCCAAAAAATTTGTACCAAGCTATTTCTAGCGGATAAAAAAACCTCATAGTTAGTGATTTCCAGAAAAGTCATAAAATTTAAAGTACCTTTTGTTGTAGATTGGACTGGTGGCACCATCTATTAAAATTGCCCAGAAGTTCCATTACAAAATCATTTTTCTGTTGCTTATAACTTTGCCAAAGTTTAACTATTTGGCCTGAAATTCTGCGTACTGGGTATCTGCCTCAGGCTGAATCTCTCTGGAAAATTTCAGTCAAAATGACTATTTCCAAGAACAAAATTAAGGGAAAACACATCATTCTGTCCATATCAAAATATTCTGTTTACATCTTTTGTGTGAAATTTTAATGATTTGAAACAGCGACATAAAATCTGGCAGGGGTGACTGAGGTGTCCAGCCTGGGCTTTTGTTGATATGGAACTGCATCTTGAATAAATTAAGAATCTTTTAAAAGAGAACAAAAATTAAAAAAGAAGAAAATGCCCCAGTCGAGAAGCTGAGTAGAGGATTACTAGGCTTCTGAAGTCACAGTTCTGAAAGACTTCTATGTGTACTGATCAAGATATCAGCTTGTGGTGAGCTGGGCTTTTTTTGCAGATCAAGTCAGGCCAAGTACCAAAGGTGCATGCAGCGAGACCTCCACCCTCTCTGTTCCCAGCCCACTTACTCAGGCAGTGTAAAGGACAAAGCTTTCTGTTTACACTACAGAGAGGTTATTGCAGGAGGAGTGTGTTAGGGCAAGGATCTTGGTGGACAAGACCAAGTATCTGTCTGTAAGGAGAGAAATGGAGATCACAGGAACTGGGATATAGGAAAATAGGGCTGTGGAGCAACTGGACTGGTGCTGAGTTCTGGGGAGGTCTAATTTTTTGGACTGGAGGTTGAGCACCAAAGGACCGTGAAAGGAACTTGAAGGCAGGAGTCCTGTGGAAATAGTACTGTGAGTCTAACTAAATATTGTCTTAATGTACATACTCAGCAGTGCTGCATTATGAATACAATTTTGACATTTACTAATGTGTGAATGCTTATTACTGGAACTGGTTTTATATTTTTAATGCTGTATTTTAGCATACCATGTAAATGAATGCTTTAGTTTCCAGTGTTAGGCTCTCATGACCTTCTCAGAGTTGGAAAACCAAACTTTAAAACTCGCTGGAAAACTGGTAGGCTTCCCTTCTGATTTATATCGTGTTCACATCATAACTTGTTTGAGTGGCAATATATACAACTTTCTTCTCACTCATGACAGGAAGTGCCATCCTGGGCTTGAAACTCCAGATTAATCTTGTTACCAAACACAGCAACTGATGAAATATTTCAACTCTTTTTTTCCTTAAAGAGAAGGGCATTTATCTAGGCTAGAGTAATCTTTTGCTCTAGTGAAGGAAGCACTTAATTAATGTGTGAAGCACTCATATGGCATGCATGGAATTAGAAGTGCTGAGATACATGATGTATAAACCACTCTTGTGCGCAACAGTTTAGAACTGGACAGAGAAATTAAGTCAGGGCTAGTGCAATTACCTGCTGAAATTGGTTCCTTCACAGCCTGTGCTGTACCAAGCAAAACAGAGTCTAACCCAACTTTTACTTCAACAACTGAAGGCACTTATGGAATAGTTTCAGTTAGAAGGGACCTTGGAGGTCATCTGGTCCAAACCCCAGCTCAAAGCATGTGTTTGCAGAAACTCAAGAAACCAAATTAGACCCTTATGCAGAAAACAAACCAGAAGTTTTTTAGACATTTTAACTAAATACTGTTTTTCTTATAAGAAATTACTCCCTTTGCAAGAAAAACACATTTTTGAGGTCAGTAGATCTGTTTATATCTTATGTCATATGAGAACAAACAATGAGGGAGGAATTAGTAAAATTCTTAATACAAGAAACACCAAGTGTGAGATTCTTGAAAACAGCTGTTCTGCTATTAACATTCCTCAGACACTGAACAATTTTCAAAGTGGCTTTAAACCTTACCAAGTTAATTGCCATTGTAGCTGGGTTGGTGAGGGCAAAGACTATTGGAAATGGGGTCTTATTATTGTTCACATGGGTCAAATGAGGGCAAGTCTTAGCTGATCTCTGAACTACGAGGTTAAATGTTAGACCTGATCAGATTGTCAGGAAGGCAAAGAGGGCAACAGAGACAGAAAGAGCTGCTGGGTTAAGCAGCAGTAGTTCAACCATACTGTCTTCCGCACAGTTGCACAAATATAAACAATACAAAAAAGGGGGGAGCTTGGTTCTAAGGTATCATAAAATAACATCTGAGGAAAATCTGTTTAACAGACACAGGCCCTGTCTCTGAGAAGCTGGTGTCAGCCATATGCTTTATATATGGAGACGCCTTTGCGCAACTAAAAAATCCTTCACTAATACTTGCTTTGATTTGTATTTAATAAGAATGTTTGCCACAGTATCTAAGCATCAAACAGTATAATATAAATATCATAGCATATGAGCTTTCAAAATAATGTAGGTGTTAATGACGCTTAATAAATGAATTTCTGATATGATCGACCAGCTGGGCCACTTAGCAAAAGTGATGGGATAGCTTAAAACCATGCTACCTTTACACTAAGCATACTTCGGAAAAAATGCAGATACAGTATGCTTGAAAGCAGAAATAAACATGAAAGTTTACGCTTGGAATTTCTCCAGCTACTTTCACATTGGTCAGATACAAATAAAACTGGGTGGCCCATGATTTTAACCATGGCTGATTTTGGACAATGGATATAAACGTCTCCGGTTCTGCTGCAGACAGCAGTTTATAAAGTGGGATCTGGGGCCGTGTTATCAGTGGGTATTTTGAACAGTGGATGTTGGACTGCTATGATGGCATTAATCTCATCTAACTTTGGCTATCTGAGAGGTATTCATCGAACCTAGGATAATCGTTTTAGTAGTCTACAGTCAGGCAAGAGACATACACAGCTCCAAAGAACAAGTCCCTCAAAGAACCTCTAAGGGTTTCTGGTGGTACCCACTGAGTTCAACTGAGTATCTGAGGCCATGGCCCTTATTTTTAGACTTTTAAAGCCACATTAAATGAAACTAACACTAAATCTATAAGATTGTTTGTTTGTTTGTTTCCTTTGGACAACAGAGACTTACAGAACAGTGCCCCAGACTTGAAAATCTGTTTTGCTTTTACAAAAGTATGTAGTCTTACATGTTATTATAGTCTGCTAAACAAATTCCTAGGGTCTATAGCATGGATCCAAAACCTGGGCCAAAAAAGCCATTGGTGTTGGTCAAAGTATTGTCTGTAGAAAGGAGATGAAGAATGCATGTGATTGGAAGGATTAATAAAAAATTGTGAAGAGGCAGAAATGCTGTACAGGTGAAATCTTTCAGGGTAGAAAAATGTAGTGACCTCTTTGTTGGCCATGAAATGTCACTTGTTCCACAGTACTAAGTTAAATTTCTACTGGTAATACATTGTTGATTGCCCGCTCCACGTCAGAACTTCAGGATTTAGTTTGAAATTTTTGCTTCTACTCTAAAACTATTACCATAAACATTCATTTTACCGATGTTTACCAGTGTTTCATCCTTTACAGATACTTCTATGAAAGAAATAGACTCCCTATGTTAATTGATGTTTGTAATTAGTAGTTCCACTGCACAGGAGACAATGATAAGATAAAACTCAGGAACTAAATAATTCATTAGTCTGTTAACCCTCAAAGCTACGTTACAGAGTACTGTTTTGCAAATGTATTTTGAGCAATTTTATTCTCAAACTGTCTACCTAGTACAGACACCTGAAAAGTATAATTAAATTACAGGGTAAGAATGACAGATGTTCAGATTCTTGGTTCTATTAGGTTTGTTTAGGGCATATTTGACATTTTAATTTATTGTGAATTTGTATTGGTCCATACCATAGCAGTGGTTTTCATGAACTGCCTCTGTACCCAGGACAGGTCTTAGTTACAACTGCTAGGAAAAAAAAGCACAAAATTTTAATCATAATCAAATCATCAGCCTACTCAAAGCTGCTAACATATGTTTATTAGTGAAAGAGAAGCAGTGATTTGTATTTAATAGGTTATAGTCTGTATCATAAACTGACAGCCACTCAGGTAAAAAGGTATAAGCACTTTTTTCAACAGACTCTTGTGTAATGCACTCTTCTGTCTCATTACAAACATTACATTACCGACAATCTGAGACCAACAGGCACCTTGTTCCAGTTGGCGCTGCCAGAGAGCTTTTTGAAAACAGCTTTAGCTTCTCGATGCCTTAGGACAAGGACCCTCAAAACAACCATTTGTTATCAAGGAAATTTCTACTGATAACATAGCCATAGGAATATATTATTAATCCCTCATCATCTTTCTTGTTTCCTTTTCTTGTTTACCAGTCTGAACTCATGTGCAAAACTGTCATTTTTGGAGCTTCTATCAGTCTAAATCATTTCAACCAACAATCAAGCATACAAACTAAAATAATTTTGTTTCATCAAAAGGAAAATAGTTACTATTGCTAAGGAAAATATTACTGACCCTGATTAACTTCAAGATGAGCCTTAGATGGCTTCAGTTGGACCCAGTTTCTATTTATTGGCTTTATTACTCAGACAGACATCAATATTTTGTGAATATCAGATTGTTTTTAACTGCCATTAAAAAACACATAGTAAGCCAGCATTGTTTTTTA
Source organism: Falco biarmicus (assembly GCF_023638135.1). Classification (NCBI taxonomy): domain Eukaryota; kingdom Metazoa; phylum Chordata; class Aves; order Falconiformes; family Falconidae; genus Falco; species Falco biarmicus. Next base: position 19,144,516 of record NC_079294.1, on the reverse strand, counting down.
TTTATTTTTTTGATCTGTAAAAGTCAAGGACACATTTTTGGATTAGAAATATTCATTCAACCATTATGAAGTAAGGGAAAGTGGATATCTGCCTCCAGTTATTAATGTAAAGCAGAAGACTGGACATGTTTCTTAGTTTTCCTTATGATTGATCAAGATATAGAAATAGACTTAATTTCTAGAGGAAGATTTTTTATTTCCCCAGATAAGTGCTTTTAATCAGAGTGAATTGGGAATCATTTTCTTGTCCTGCAGCATTTTCAAGTGTTCATAAATGTGCCTGGTTCTATACCCAGGCAAAACTGAAAGAGGGAATAAAAAAATAATTAAAAAAGGATGTTTCACCCATCCATAAGCCAACACTATCCAAGCCACTGAAATACTCCCTAAGTACAAAACCTACTAAATTTCAAGTTCCTGATCCAAAAGACTATACTGGGTCTGTGCAGGCTTGGCAGCCCCTGCTTGCTGTGGGTCTAGCCTGGGGAGCAGACAGGGGTGCACCACAGCCCCTATTGAGCCAGTATGTGCAGGTCTCATCCTGTGTACATGCTTGGAGTACTGCTAAGGGCTGAGCATCATCCTTAGCTCTGCCTCTCCAGCTGAGTCTGCCCAGGGGAGGCTTCCCTTGGTGTGGCCAGATGAAGCAGTTCCATTTTGTAGGACTGATTAAGCACTCTTGGAGGCAGAGGCTTGACCCTTCGGTGCCCAACCAGCACAATCATCTGTTTGGGATTGCAGAAATAGTGACATTTTCCAGGGTTGGAATTAACAACAACTCTTGCAAATCTCAAACAAGCTGCTGCCAAGAGTATTGGATGAAGATTCATTTTGTATATTCCTTTGTTGGACTTGGTTCACCTGGCTGCTCGACTTTGTGTATCTATTAATCATCTTAGCTTGCTTGGAGAACAACGGAGCATGTGATGCTGTGTAGAGATGAAGTACACTGCTCTCCACAGGGAGCAGGTTCCTTAGATGTGATGTGTTTGTGTCCACCATGTGACATGCTAGCCTACAGTTAAGACTATTAGTACCACTGCAGACCAGCAGCCTAAATGATCATTTTCATCCTGAAAAAGAAATGTGTTTTCAAACCTCCCTCCCTTTATGCTTGTGTGAGCAGCCAGCCTGATACTGAAGGACAGGCCGCATCCTCAGAGTTGTGTGAATTACCGTTTGCTGCAATCCCAGGGCAATCCAGATATCCAGTTTCTGTGCTGATCCATTAGTCCAGAACAAAATAGTCACAAAGGCTCTGTTACACAAATGAACTACTTGCTACACATTGTTCTTTATACACGAAGGCCTAGTCATGGAAGTGTCATACTGGGTACTACATCAGCATGACACAAAAGAAGAAAACATACACCTCAGAGAGTTTTGAATCCAATTGTGAGTCATAAAAACCCAAACCTGTAGAAAGGGGAGTGGAGTGGAAGCTACAGATCAATAGCATAAACAAGGGGCTGAGCCCGTAAGCAGCCAAGCATTGCCAAACTTCACCCTGACCGTGGTGGCCTGGAAAAGCCCTAGAAGCAGCCTGGAGGAAAATAATGTCAGGCTTTTGCAAGCACAAGGGATAACCTTGAGAAAAATCATGCATATGCTTCTTTGGAAACATAGCGGCATACAGTCATGAACAGAGATACCCAGGACCTGAAAAATACAGTGAATGAGAAGTCTCACAGTTTAATGCAATGTAAAGGGAGGAATTGCAGAGGGAGCCAAAGAGATGGGTGATACAGGTAACGTAGGTGGGTGAGGGTATTATCTTTGCAGTAGGTAGGCTACTGTATTTTCAAGTCCCAAAAGAAAGACAACAAACTCACAAGGCTGAAAGAGTCTGGGTGACAGCTGCAGGTGTGCAGATGCAGAGGAAAGATTATCTTAGTAGTGCATAGAATGAAACTTAGACATGATCCGGATGTGAGAGCTCAGAGTGAGCTTAAAAGGATGAAATTTTGCATTGCATGTGAACTTGCAATGGTTTTTTTGGAGAGTGATTTCTGTCCAGAAATTTGTCAAATTTTGTTTACTGTTATTATCAGGGCAGCCTTTATCAATTGGAGGATGATATCTGCAGTGCATTTCAAAGCAGAAACATGCTGGGTTGGGAAATAGTGAAGAAGAATGCTAGGGCCTGTGTGTAAGGACATGACAGAATGTTTTCAAGCCTTGACAAGACGTTTTCTTTGCAAATAGTAATAAGTAACAGGTGTGGATGATATTTTTGGTCACATATTAATCCATAGCTAAAGTCTAGGCAATTTAATATTTTTAAAGCCTGGTAACAACAGGTCTACCTGTGTCACCTTCTGTAGACCTACTCAGTTTTGGACATAAATTCACTGAAACAATTCTCTGGAGTCATATTATCTGTGCTGTCAGAACAGATGTAAAGTAGTGCCTAGATTTCCTTACCTGGAAAGCCAGTTGGCTTTCTCAGCTGGAGAGCAAGTACAAGCCAACTTGCAGGCAGATCTAGCGATTAAGGAACTTGTGCTCAAGCGTGAGTTCAAACCTCAGGCTAAGATGACAGCACAGATGCAGACAGAACTAGCAGCTGGTCTCAGAACTCTGTTAACTTGCCACATGCTGAGTGTTTTCTTTGCTTAGTTCACTCTATGGTTTTGTCTGCTGCATTACCATGTCTGCAAAATGAGTGGGACTTAGTGAAATAAAGTTGGAGTAACACAGCAAGGAGCAGGATGCTCTTATCTTGGGATATTGCCTGTTGCTAATTTTTCATTTGACTGCTGACAATAAAAAATATGTCAATGCAAAATGACTCCAAGTCTGGGAAACTCCCTGGAACACCTGCGAGATGCACAAGACACCAAAGCAATAGGATGCTATGTAGCAGAGATACTGCTATGGTTTTCTCAGTCTTCTAAAATGTCAGGGATATTAACTGTCTGCATATGGTTAGTTCCATACCACTAGTGAAAGTGGGGTTTAATTATGTATCTCCATTTCTAGGCTATAACTACCATCTAGCATTGCCTCTCTGCACTACTTTGAATTTTTAACAGCAGTCTGGTTTCTCTGGGGGTTGCCTGTCTGCATAACAATAGCAAGAAAATGGTATCCTTTGCTGTTGATCCAGTTCCCCCCAAAACCCTCTTGTCATACACCTCCCAAAGACAAGGTTACTTTTTATGGAGGAAGAAAAAGATAGCGATGTATTTATAGGCCATGTTCAGAAATGTTTTGACATATGTAGGGTTTGACTCAGTTTAATTTTAAATCATAAACAAGAATCCAACTTCTTAATCATATGTATGGTCCCTTTTATTTTAATATTAGCACTTCAAAGTGAGCTCTCTGTAACACTTTGGAAGAAAATCGCACAACTTAAGATCTACATTTTATCTGAATAAGCATGACAGTCATCTGCAATGATGTATTGCTTATAGCAGCATTTTATATTTTTCATTGAATATTAACCGAAATTTATTGATTTTCTAAACAAGAGGCAGACTGTTAGTGTTAGGGACACTTTTGACTGCTATTATAATCCATAATTTTCCAGTGCAAATTCTAGAGGGACCAGCTGGTGCAATGCTCCACTTTTCCTGCTGCTTGAAACAGGGAAGAGCTGGTGACAAATGCAGGCAGAGAGGGCAGCTTGGGAAGCAGCAGTCATGACATGAGTCCAGAGCCCAGATGAAGGCTGGGAAGGGAAGCAGCAGACTAGGAGAGCAGAATAGACTTATTTGGGGAATTGCTAGACAGAGTGGTGCCATGAGGGGAAAAGGTGCCCAAGAGAACTGGCTGATTTTTAAAGAAAACTCTTTGAAAGCTCAGGAACAAACCATCCTGTTGCACAGGAAGATGGGGGATTTCAGCAGATCTGCTTGGCTAAGTGAGGGCTTCTTAGTTCCTCAGTGAAAGAGATCTAAACGCAGCCTACAACTACCTGAAGGGGAGTTAGGAAAATGTCAGTCATATTCTTCTCAATAGTGGTAGTCAGCATAAGAAGAGGAAGTCAGCACAAGACTGAGAGGATCCGACCAACTAGGAGAAACTTTTTAACCAAGTAGCACAGCCCTAGATCAAGTACCCTGAGAAGAGGTGTCAATGTCTGTCCCCAGAGGTTTTCAAGATTTGACTAAACAAAGCCACAGCCAACCTGAACTAGGTTTGCTGTGAGAAGGAGGTTGGAATAATCAGCATTTTTATGATTTTAGAAATATCCTTGGACAAGTAAAGAACCCATTTCTCCACCTTTCTTGGTTGAGTCTTGAACCTAGCTGAGCTGGGAACCGAGCTGTTGAAGAGGGAATGGGAACATCCTTCTGCCTCCTTGGTTCTGAATGAGCATCAGCACGGTGTGAGAGACTCAGCAGGTCCCTATCAACTTACTGCCCAAGAGGAGGCTGGGCTGAATGTGCAAGGAAGCAGACTGTCAGCCACTATGGGGAGCTTGCTGGTAATTTTTTTGTATGTGTGGAATAGTTGCATAGTGATTTTGGGCTCTGATGGGTCAAAATCCCCACAGATGCCTAAGTGTTTTAGTGTATATAGGCCAAAGCTCCTGCAAGGGCGAGTGGAATGACTGCAGTTCTGTAACTCACTCATTAGAGCTAGAAGTCTGAAGTCTCTGAGAAAAAAAAACCCACAAAAACCACAAAAAAACCACAGCAAAAAACCCAAGGGCAACAACTATGTATTTACTTATTAGCAAAATTTTTAAAGGTTTAATCTTTCACAAAAGATTAACATTAAAAATGTTCTGTATGTTGCCTTTTGAAAACTGCATTGTAATTAGAGCTTCTCTCACCTGACAGCTCAAGCTTTTATTCCATTCAGTCTCTGGTTTCTGACCGTACATTCTTTCATTATTTGCAGTACTGGCTAATTAAGTGCTATCTGCAAACTTGGAAGTCTTTGCTTTCCACATCGCTGTCTACATTATATTTGTGTAAATATTTCAGATCTGGACCTCTAACACTGACTCCTGTCATCTACTACTACTGACATTTTAGTTTGAATACTTTCCATTTATGACTACAGTAGATTTCCTACTAATGCAGCCAAATTTATGTTTAAGCATGCCAATTTTCTTTCTCTCCTATGACTAGAGCAGAGGAGCTTAGTAGCAAGAATCAGCTGGATTTCATGCATTTTTTAAAATTAATCAAAATGGGGTTTTGAAGAAAGCTATGTGCTCTTTACCTCTGTTAAAAGTACTGATTGCTTCCAAAACATTTAAAACTGAATTTGCCTCACCTGAAATGCATTGCCTTTTATAATTTTTCTCACTTAGTTCGCTATTCTAAAAACTTTTTGTGATACCTTTTCATGCTTAAGATCATATATCCTTTTACATCAAGGCATGCATAACTGTGTATGCCTCTGACTGCATACATACACAAGCACATATTTAGGATCTAATAATATTATTCAGAGGAAATAAAACTTTTTCTTTTTTCTTGGAAGTTCCCTATCCTTTAAGTGCATATCTTAAAAATTTTGAAATATAGAAATAATCTTACTTCCTCTAAAAGTTCCTACAGTGCAGGTGTGCCTGTGTATATGGCAACTGATCCATCAGCCTTCCTTTCAAACCACTTCAAGAATCTGCACATTCCTAAGGATCTGTGGTCTCCCAGAAAAGGTGCAGTTTTACAGATGGAGCTTCTTCATGTCTTTCTTTCGTGTTAAATATCCTTGTCTTGTTTATGCTTCTTGTTCAATGTTTGCCTCTAAATATAATTTTCTTGGATACACTTTAACATTGTGTTTCTATATTTACATTACTGATGATTTATTTTGAACACCAAAGTTAATTTTATTATTTGAAGCAAGTATACCTAGTTTTCACCATGTAGGGATCTAAAATTCTTTAGAAGTACAGAGCAGTTTGTAATTTGCCACAAACAAAAATGGAAATCACTATAGTTATGAAGAAAGAGAATTATTTTTTATGAAGTGCCAAATACAGCACTTCACAGGCTGTCCTGAATAGTGCATGAAACCTATCAGTAAAAAAAATTCTGCTGTGTAAGTACATATGCATGCTTTACATATTGATGGAAATACTTTGGCACATAAAAGACAAAGGATAACAGGATACTTTTACACAGCATTTTGAAAGAAATATCAGAGACAAAGCTCATTTAGAGTATTTAACAAGTGCAGTCCATGTTAAGCATTTCTGAAACATTCTGGCAAGCAAAAGTGACAAATTAATTATTTTCCTTAAAATATCTTTTAACAAACCAAAACCACGTTCCTGGAACTGTCTTAATATATAGTAATAATGTACTATACAGAGAAAATAGATTTAATTGCTCCTTCTTTTTATTTCCAGAACAGAATCCTTTACACCTAATTCAAAAGCCAGTGTCTTGTAGGATTCTTGCTAATCAACATCAGCCAAATTTATATTCTTATGAATAAAAGAGTTTTTGTTTGTGATGGTTTGATTGTCAAGTATGCCATTTTATCAGCTAACTGCCAGGCTGTCTCAAAAATTAAAAGGTAATTCTTCAAATAAAGAAGTTATAATCCCTGGAAGATAGGAAATCTTCACTGCACACCTCACGGTATATGAATTAGTTAGAAGCTGTATGAAATATGCTTGCTGCATGAATATCCTTTTTGTATCTCTGCTTTGGCAGGGCAATACAGTACAGCACTACTCCACAGTTCAGATGTTTCTATTGACAACATGGGATATAGTTACTAGATGGCAATACTGGGGCTCTGTTTACATGGAGTTGATCTTCTCAACTATTTTTTACTTAAAAAAAAAATAATCCCGTATGCTAAACTAAAACTGCAAAAAAAGGACATTTTTTAGACAAATTGGTGAGCTTATCTGACCCACAACAGCAGTATAGCTGCTGCAGGGCTCCCAGTGAGGAAGGTTAAAAGATGAGGCTGGGCACATGGAAGCAGCATGATGGCCTCTTCAGTAACAGCACATAACCGCACACTGACTCTTAAGCCTCTACTGGAATGTCTGATCATGACTTACACCTAGATAAGGCTTTTGACTGTAATCCAAGTCTGTTTGCAGGGCTCTTCCAGGCAAGTGTGGGTCTTGTATATTTCAGCCACTTCTAGTTAATACAAGGAGTGTGTCTTCTGCTACCTATTAGCTGCAGAAATATCTTAGAGAAAGGTGTGTGTCTGACAGCACACCTTACCCTATTGTTCTCCAGCCTGCTTATCTGGTTTGTACAGCTGTACACACTGGCTTTGGCAGGCAGAATTCCCATGGCTGTTAGCTATCAATAATCAACATCACTTGTTGCAATTACATGAAAACCCGTGGTCTTGTGGAGCTGTGGGACAGTTGTGCCCTAAGGCTATGCCCTAAGGCTATAGAGAAGTTATGTCTCTATACAACTCTCATATGATTAATTTAGTACTGTATTACATGCCATGCTTCTTGAACGTTGCATTGTGCTCTTTATTTTTTTTCCTATCAAAGAGCTATTCAAAGTAAACAGTGACCTCATCAATACTGTCTGAAATTTACAGTAAATGGAAATCTTCCAAAACCATAATAGAAACCATATTTCAACAGATGTAAAAAGCAAAATGGGGAGTGAGAATTAATTTGGATGAGACTGTTACAATACTTGATACTTGGCTTGGCTTTGCTCAACCTCATCTTTTTGCTAAGTACAGTATGTTTTTTTCATGTGAGAATCTAGATAAAAAAAGAACACGAAAATCAGCAGTGCAGTTTTTGCTGCAGCATTCATGCGTTGGTGAAGAAGATAAAAGTAATTTTACCCACAGAAGATAAACAAAACAGAAAAAAGTTGGCCTGCAAGAGAGAGGAGCACAAGCAGTGTCATGATTGAGATTTTCAAAGCTGCATAGGTGTTTAAATACAATTTTTTATAAAGGCATTCATTAACCTGTTCATTCATGACCTTTAAAATTCCAACCTTTCAAAAAGCATGCAAGGATTGCTAGAACAGGAACAGAGCTGCTATTCAGACATTTTTAGATTGATCACAGCCCACAAGCCAAGTCAAATAAAAGATCCTATCAGAACATCTTTGTATTTCAGACAGCATTAAGCTGCAGGTGCTTGATTTCCATACAAGTCAGAGAAACACTTGTCTTTGTCCTGTTGATTTATCTGGATTCCATTCATCCCTCAAACTCCTAGGAAACTGTCCAATCTGCAATCATTTTTCTTTTCTAGATAGAGAAACATTGACTTGATTTAAAAGAAAAACACCAGAGCATTACACTCTGATTAAGGATCTGCACATTCAGTGAGTGTTTAAAAAGCAGCACTTGCTTAAATAGTAAGCCTTTAGTGACTTGGATTCCTGCTGTCTTTTTTTTTGTTTTTCTCTTAACCATAAAATAACTTTTTCTTTTCTGTTAATCTTTGTAGTTTAACATTCATGTAATAAATTATAAGCCTAGCTGCATTTCCTCTTGCAGCATTAATGTGTTCACATTAACGATCACATTAATGTGATTTCTATCGCATTATTAGAAATCTTTTATCAGAGTTGTTCATCACTGGTGCAATTCCCTGTCAGGGAATCCTTTCTGTTATGTAATGTAACAGTGCTTACACCCATTAGGAAAAAAATAAAAAAAACATATAAAATTTACTAATGATGTGGTGCACTCAAGTGACACCCTTATTTTTAGCATTTTGCCTAACACCCTGATTTTCTTTATCTAAGTTTGAAATATGGAAGCTTTAAAAAATTGAGCTGGAGAAAATCTTGTATAAAATTTATAAAGTCATGGTTGAATATACAATCAAAAGTGTATTTATGATATTTACATGTATAACTATATTAATATTTCAGTTGTGTATTTTATATCTAGAGGCCACAGACATTCTAGGTAGGTGAAATTTAGCCCTCAGAGTCAGAAGGATGTCTAGTAAGTATGCAATGGGTTTATCATATTTCTGAAAAGTGTGGCACCTTAAGAAAATTGTGGTCATTTATAGCACTGGAAGAACAGTATTTTGTTTGGTTTTGGTTTAAATAGTCATTAAAAATTGAAGAGAGCTCATTAGAACATGTGTGTTAGCTACAAGTCACGGTTTGCTTGCTGATGTTTTTAACATATTTACAGGCCACAATCTTTTGCAGACACTCCCCCTGCTATATTCTGTAGTCTTGAAGAAGACGCTAGTTCTGGTTCCAGTGACCTTTTCATTTTACAATAAGATAAGAAACATTATTTCAGATGGTCAGAGAAGGGTGTACAAGAAAGTAAGATTGGACAATGTGATAAATAATTGGTTCTGCACAGCTGGCAGCCATCGTAGCAAAGCAGCCTATCAGTGCTTGTGTGTAAATGTGTATGTGCGTGTGTGTGCATCTGTTGGCATTATTTGCCAGAATCAATAGTATATAGTCTTCTAAACATTACTTATAGTCTTCTAAACATTATTTTCTTGATAGCCTGAAAAATACTAATATGCTAAGTGGCAAGCTTGTGATTCAGTGGAAGTGCAATTATTTTGAAGCTGCAAAGGTTCACATAACTGTCCTCAAATTACATTTTTTTGAGGATGGGGAGAATTCCATTACTTTATATGGGCCTCAGGGCATGAAGCCAAAAAGCTTTTCCTTTGAACAAATCCAAAATGGTTTAAGTATGTTGTACTTTATGTCCCTAATTCATGTTTTTCTGTATTTTTCTCTCCCCACCCCCAGCTAGCTGTATAACACAGGGTAAGTGCTCTATAAGTGTGTATAGGGGGTCTGGAGGGGAGAGGTATGCCAAGCTGGAATTCAACTTGACAGGTTTTGGTAAATAAACGTTTCTTACTTTTCCATTTTAGAGTCTGCATTGGTTCATCCTCTGGGGTGGCCTTTTTCCTCCCACTCTACATTGCTGAGAAATTATATAGAAAGTTTCCCTTTTTTCAATCCTCTAATCATTGCTTTCTTTCAACAGAATGACTCACTGTTGCTCTGGATTCCCTGTGCATGCTATCACAGTTCTGTGAACAAACTTGCTCTTGTGTTAGCCTGACATCATCTTTATTACATTTCTATTGTCACTGACATTAAACAGGATGGGCCAAAAGAGTCTACCTGTGTCTCATCATTTCAGCAGCGCTTAGACATTATACTCCACACACTTTCTACCGTATTTCTCCTTTGAGACTGTTCCTCTTCCAGGAGGGAAATAAAGCTAGTAAGTCAAGAACTTCATAGCTATAAGATTTTTCATCTAGGTTCTTTTTGGATTTATATCCATCACATTTCAGCTCAGATAATCTCAGGGCACAGAGGCAATATATTTGTACTTCTGTTAACTCCTGTGGAAGAAAACATGTTGTCCAAGTAATGTGATTCACAGTTAAACAGCTCTCATCTAATAAGGAGGACTGTTTTTATTTACTTCTGTCATCCCTGAGCTCCATCGTCCCTGCTTATCTGGAGTCCCATGAGGTACTATCTCGTGCAGAAACCAGCAGTTTCATAAAAATACAGTGTATTTTTACAGCACATTTTACAGTGTATAAAATACAGTGTATTTTACTGTAAGGCAAGGAACCTCACTTATTTTTCAGCTTCATTTGGGCTGCACTGGGATGCAAGATGTAGTTCACAAAACCTCCTCAGTGGTTCTTCACTGTGAACTTCTACAGTGTAGTGTGTTGGTCCTGTAATAATCCTGTGCTAGACACAACCACTAGTCCTATGGTGATTGTCACTCTTGAGATCACAGCTCACTTCAAGCAGCTGAGAAAAAAGCTCATGAAAAACAGCCAGGTGATCATCTAAGAGAACTATAAACTCCTAAAGAGTCTAAAAAGCAACTAGCTATGAAAGGTGTAGCAAAGCAATAGAACCAGCAGTTTGGGTGAATGGCAGACAGTGGGATTTACCGTCATTCCACCAAGGCCCAAGCTCACACCATCACCCACCTCCGCCAACTCTAGAGACACCTCAGTGCTTTGTGAGGTGGTTTGACATGACGTTGAAGAAGAGATGAATTGTTGTTAGGCATATTCTCTTTATCCATCTCAGGGATGCAACAACAGTTTGCTTGGGAGGGGAGTGTCTGAACACCATGGAAAGTGCTCAGAGCCTTCTCCAAAGTCTTATGCTATTTTTTCTCTTAGTATCTTGAACACAGCTCCATGAGGAATTGACAGACTTAGTCACAGTCCTGCAGGGGAGTGGATGCACTTTCCTTGGTAAGAGGGCATAGCTGCTATGTGAAAAGCAGTGGACAGGACAGATTGCTGTTCTTCACCGGGCAAGAATGGAAGGGATCACACAACATATGCCCAAGAGAGAGAAATAAAGTGTCTGGTGTGTGGGTACCTGGAGGAAAGGTATCTAAATGGGTAGGACTTTGTCTTTGGTAGCACTTCAGTAGTACAGCCCAACCAAATCTAGGTCTTTACTTGAAAGCCACAGTCTGCTCTGGCTGTCTGTTGACATTACTCTGGCAAACAGCTCTGATTATCTGCTCTCAGTTTGTTTTTCTGGGTGGGGTGCTGTTCCCTCCTCATGCTCCCTCCCCAATCACCTAGAAATAGACAAGTGTGGCTCAGGGGGAAAAATATGTATGTGCATGTGAGGAGCACTGGGTTCTGATCCTGGCCAAGCAAGTGCTCATCAAACATATGTGAGAAACTGCAAGCTAATGGGGCACTATTTTGGTTGGTCTATGTCAGTCTCTTGCAACTCTGACCGATGTCCCACACTGAGAAGTCTACAGTACAAGCAGAAATATGTTCCCACTGCGACCTTACATGTATTGGCCAACTCAGCAAGGGATGATTCTGTAACCTGCTGTTGCAGACAAGAAATTAGTGCAAAGTGCATTTCAGGAGAGCACGTCCTGCAACATCCTGTACTGAGATGGATTGTGCCTTTGATATAGAGCGTCTTCTAGTACTCCATGTTTTGTGAATGTCTGTTTTACCCCCAGTATACATCTCATATACATCATATGTTAAAAACACCATACATTAGCTTGGATAAGGGCTATGCAATAAAAAAAGCTTGCTTTTATTTTTTTCTATTAAAATATGTGCCTTTCCAATCAGGAAAAAAAAAAAAAAGGTCCCCAAACTAACAATAAAATTGGATTCCTGGAAAAAGACAACAGATTTCAAGACAAGACACTTTTAATTGCCATGTTTATTTGATCAGAAAAAATCTAATCTACTTTTAAAAGTTTCATCTCAGTGTTTTTCACTTTTTAACAAAAAAGAAAGAAAAGGAATGCATTAGGCAGTCAATGAAGAATTTTTCTGGGTATCCCAAAGATCTGTGTACTTCATACTCTATTGTTCTTTATGCAATGTGTCAACAGCAATGAAACAAAAGGTTAACTGCATGGCCCCAAAGGCCAAGTCTTGCTTGCATGTTTTCAGTCTTCATCCTGCTGGGCCATGCCAGTTTTCTAGTTTGGGAGGAGGAAAAATATATTCGAATGTTCATAACCATCATTCTTAAATAACAATGAAGATTAAATTGGCATTAAGAGTTTATAAAGAGATGAGAATTAGTTTCACAAAATTTATGTTTAATTATTCTTGGTGCACTGAAACAGTTCTCCTTTGGTGCCACAAAAGATAAATTTCTGCCATATGTTACACAAACTACTCTGCATTACTAGGATTCATCTGCTGCCTGCCTGCCCTGGTCCAGGCCATTCTTATTACTGCTCCTGCTGCAGACTGATACCATTTCTGGTGTGGTTTCTTCTCAGAATGCTGTGCCAGTGTGGAAGAGGTTATAAGTAATTTTAACCTTCACTTAAGTTATGGGAAGTAATTCTAAAGCAAGAGGAAATGTGTTTGGTACTTTATATGGTTCGAAGTTGGGCTGAAGAGGACCAGGAAGAAGCCCCCCCCACTTTTTCAACGCCCAAATGACAGCACTGTTGCTGTTACCGCAGACCATGCTACACACAGAACAGTAATCTACTTTACAGTAAAACACAAGTCTTTAATTACAAATGGAACAGACTGGAAAAGCTCTGACAAAACATTTTCTGGTAGGAATTTGACAGTGCAGACAGATTAAAATGTTTTTCTGAGGCACTGGCATTTCCCTCTGGTTCCCTCAGAAGCCAGGCAGCTGGGGAGCTGCTCTGTGGCTAGGGCTCTGGCAACTGAAGGGTGCAGCTCTGAAGCAGGTCCATCAGGAGCAGCTTTCCAGGGCAATCCCCTTTCTACCCTGGCTCAACAGAGCTCAGTGCTCACAAGACCAATGCTTTGGGAAATCCTAGGGGATGACCAGCTCCCACAGTGAAGCTTCATTGCCTTCCACAGATGAAATAGTTGACTTTTGTTTCAAACTGGAACAAACCCAGATTTCGAAATATCAAAATCCTGTGTGAAAGTCAACTAGTTCTCTCTGCAAAGCTGAAACTATGACAACATACTTCCCACGTGTAGCACCTGCATGAAGATGTCAGTGCTGAAAAACTGACAGTGCTGATGAAGTTGTATTCAGCATTTTGGGACACCAACATCTTGGCTATAGCGTGTTTCTTTACCTATTAGAGGTACAGGTCCTGTAGAGCTCCCTGGTGCTAGAAAGAATAAACAGAGTTGACACTGGATATTAGATGACATTTACTATTATAACTAGGAATTTTCTTGCATTTAAGGTTTTAAGATGCGACTATGTTGAAACATTAATAGTCTCAATGCCTTCAGAAAATAATGACAATGTGTGGAATACATAAAGAAAGTACTTTTTGATTTTTTCAATATATAAACTTCTAATGAGATTCTTACGTCTCATAAGAAATGACTCATTTTAAGTATCCTTTAACAAAAGTATTATTAATTTTCACTAATATTTAAGGATAAATTTTCATTTATCAATCTCCAATGTGCAGTGTAAGTTGAATTACTACTGAATAATTTAATTGAAAAGAATTCAATTCTTGTTTCTCAATGTTCAGGTCAAGTTGTGACATATTCTCAATCTGCTGTTCCCCTGAGACTGAACACAGCTACACCCTCCTGCTTTACCCTACAGATGGCTGTGTCATAACACAGAAAGATCCTAATAACCTTCCAAGCTGAGTGTTGAATGTAGGAAGGCAATGTAGAGGGAAGGAAGGAATGCCTTGGTCGGTGGCCACTGTGTGGTGGTGGAGGTCTCCGTACTTAGGCTGCTTTTCAACAGATTGCACATCGCTGATATTTCTGCAAATGGGCTAAATTGATACAAGGAGTCTTGTAGCACATAAAGGACCATAACTTTATGAAAAAAGAAATCTTAAATCACTCTATCAAATGTGGGAGAAATTCCCTACAATTTAATTTCTTAAAATTTGGTTTTGTGGAACAATTCTTTGAAACCTGTAGGAGGAGGAAGTCCCTCTGTACTAAATACTTGCACCTGACTTTTTAAACTTAGTCTCCAAACTTTAAAATTTGTTCCTGAATATATCTGGTCTGTGTTTGAAGAGTACCACACCTTAGAGTAGTTCCTGTTCATTAATAAGACTTTTGTTTTGTTACTTAGTGTTGCATCTTTATACATCTGTGAAGCCTCAGGCTAATGCCCTGTGCTGCATGCGTCTTTGCATACAAAACGGCTTATAAAAGTTTCTTACCTACAAAGCCCATGGGAATATGATGAAACAATCATCAAATGTATTTTCTTGCTAATTCAACAAAGCTGCTGTGCAGTTACACTGAGATATATCAGTTTTCACAGCATTCTCTGGATGGAGAGATGTTTTGTTGTATGCAACTAAAACGTATGCCTCTAAACAATACTACATTGAAACAGCAGCTCATGAACTTTTGTGCCTTCACTTTTTGGGATACTCAGAAACTTTCTGGTTCCCAGAACAATTTCTTTCCATGGTCACATTAATAATTTCTGTTTGGGACCTTTCAGTTACTGCCTCATTTCTATTTTAAATTAAATGTATATAACACAGTTAAAAATAAGAGTTGGTGAAACACTCCAGGGCAATATTTTCTCCATTATTCTGTGTCACTTTTCTTCAAAAGCCTGTTGCAGTATAGATTTAATCTCTTTTTTGACGATAACTTTGGGCTGCATGCATGTTCTTTTACTAGATATCAAAATAGCAAAGCAAGATGTCAGCGCAGAAGTTGGTTTTATATATCTGAGAAGTAGACTTATACCAGTGTTACAGTGATTAACCTCATAGCTCAATCAGTGATGCCTTATATTGAGCCTAGAGAGCAGAATTAGGAGTTCACACAGCACAGTAACACTTCTGAAATATATGGAAAGCTCTAATTCCAGCCAATAAGGAAGCTGGAATACTTTATTATACTGTGTAGGAATATGAAGCTAAATTTGTTATAGAAAGATCAGAATCTCGAATGCAGCTTAACCTACTCAATTTTGATATGCTATTCAAATCCCACCCTCATAAAGCTACCCGTCGGAGAAAGTGAACCTTAAAGGAAGTGTACTGAACACACACAAAATTTGTTTTTCTAGGGTGAACAAACAGCAACATTGTTACAAGGTTATTTTCATGTTTCCTTCTTATATGACTAATGATTTTTTTTTAATTATTGAATGGGTCTTTCATATTTCTCAAGCTATTCAAGAACCTCCCACTCTCACAGTCCTTAGAGATTTGCAGCCAGCCTTACTCAGAGGACATTCCAGACTTGTCACTGCACAGCTGCTCTTGGCAGGCAGCCCTCCATGCAACGGTCTTGCCAAAGCATCGCTTGGACCCCCCAACCACTCTGCTGAAACAATAGTTATTAGTATGACATTTGCATAACTGCTATTTTTTTTTATTAATTTGTTTACTTCAGTTATAAAATATGCTGTATCTTTGACGTCACTGGATTTACTCCTGCAGCCTACTGTGGAAACTGCCATTGATATCTTATGTTCCACATGTAGGCTCGTAGGTAGCATAAACTTGAAAGTCTGAGCTGGTGATAAATAGGATTAATTTTCTATCTTCAGTTGTGTGCTCGCTCTTTGCTCAGGGAGTTACCTACTTGGGAGAGTCTTCACTTTCTAAACGTCTGAAGTGTTGCTTCAAATATCAGTGATTTAAAGAAACAAAATAATAAACCTTACCTGGAAGAGGTTTCTTTCCTTTTCCTTCCATATTGATTTTCACTCTAATTTCATGTGCCTGATCCTGAAGTACTTGATTCCAGACAGTGCAAGGCAGAAAAGTGTGCATTTCTTTTGTCCTAGTCTAGACTTTATAGAATCATATAATGGGTTGGTTTGGAAGCGGCCTTTGAAGATCATCTGCTCCAACCCCCCTGCCATATAGAGGGACATCTTTCACTAAATCACGTTGCTCAAAGCCCCATCTAACCTGACCTTGAACGCTTAAACTTACAAACTCCCCATTCTGTGTGAATGCCAGGAAGTTTGATGCAGATTCTCATAAATAATTAAAAAAAAAAAAAAAAACAACCAACAAACAGATCTTTGAAAAAGCTATGTTAGATCTTGGAGGTACTAAGTGTTTTCCACATCTATTCTTCATAATTTTTATCATCCTCTAAGGCTGGAGAATTTGGATCAAAAACACTAGGGATTCTCCCTCTACAAAGAAAAGATGCACTGTAAAAAAAGTGGCATTTTAACATTAAAAAGTGCTTAGAATATTTTCAACATAGTTTAATTATAAAATCTATGATAGATTGTGCCTTTTTAAATACAGGACAAAGTAACTTTCTGTTTTAACATCTTTGTTTCGTTTTAAAGTGAATGTGGTGCTGGTGAAACATGCCAGAAACCTCAGAAATCCTTTCTGCATCTAGCAAGAAGAGCACAAGGCAACAGCAGTGAAAACTTGCCCCCTGCCAGTACGGTGCTGAGAGACCATATCTGGCTCTAAGTGAGCAATGTCCCTCAATGAGCATGTTAACTATGAGGGTATGCTTGAATATTGAAAGGGACTCCATCTCTGCCCCTTTCTACATCATTTCAGCTGTATGTTTCCCCACCATGGGTTTCACCCATGTTCTGTATTGTGGAACAGGAATATATTTTTTTAAGGCCAAACTCAAGTTAACTCTTTAGGAAGAGAGCAATTTTTCTTGTGTAAGGATTTTTTTATCATACTGACTTAAACAGGTTTTCTTAGGGATGTTGTAGACAATATTGATTAATGTGCAGATTGCTTTGATTAGGTAAATGTTTTTAATGGCAATTACTGGAATGTATGTGAGCCTCTGAAGCTGGAAACTAAAGTTCAAATGCTTCACCACTGCTAAGAGGTTGCAATAGATCTTTTTTCTCAATTAATGTGGTACCATCTTATTTATTTGATTTTTTTGTACCTTTGTATCTTTCATACAGTTGTTTTAAAGTTGTGAACTATGAAATAGAATCAAATTCTGAATCTGATGAATTCTTCAAACATAAATATACTGTTTCATAGACTTTATTTTTAGGCATGAACCTCATAAGATTTACCTTCCAGTAACAGTCTGCCTGTGTCATTTGGGTCTTACCTAACCAGCTTTTGAACTTCCCTGTTGTGAGAGTAAGATCAGAAACCTGGCATAAAGACAGGGATTAATTTTATTTCCTTTGCTCAAATTGCATGTGCTATAAGTTTATTCCCTAACTATCTCTGAATTGCCAGCTCTGGCACCAATCCAAATAGAAAACCATGATATGAAAAATGAAAAGACAAACAATTACAAGACACAAATGTCTCCAAAACAAAGTTTAGTTCACTTGCGACAGGATGACTCAGTCTTCCCTGCTAGAAAGTTAGTGACTCTTTCACTGGGGAATTAGAAAGTTCTCAGAATGTACTTTTATACCGCCTCCTGTGATGTAGGATTTTTCTTTCCCTATGCAACTGGTGCTGTTTATCACTCACAACTACTCAACCTGTGATTAAACATGCAATCATTACCTATTTATTAACTAAGCTAGAAAGGAATCTGTAGGCCTGCTACTTAAGTGACATTTTACAGCTGTGTCTTTGCTGTTCTGACTTCAAGTCCAAAATGCGACAGATGTTTACTAGGATTCCTCTTGCAATTATTTTTTATTATTATTGTATCATTTATGTCCATGAAGACGTTGAATACAATGGCACTCTAAGTCTCAGAAGATGGGAAACTGAAGAGTTGTCTGAAGTGTTGTAAACAGTTTCCCATTCTTTAAGGAAACAAACACAGACTATGGTTATTTTCTCTATATTCCAAACCTTAAGAGACTCCTTCAGACTTTTAAGCATGTGGAGTTGATTTCTCTTTTATATCTTAAAAATCCATAAAATTTCATGCATAATTGACACTTCAGTTCTTATAAGTTTTGTTAGAGAGCTAATGGAAGATTTTTTTACCATGTTCTGGCCAGGCTGAGTTCGTAGGGACTATTGAAGGAAACCTTCAGATTAACAGAACCCCAATAGTTACTTTGCTATCAGTAAAACACAGTTGCAGTTACAAAATAAGTGTGCAGCTACTAACAGGCAGAATTAGTAGTTCAGCTGCTGACAGACAAGAAGTGGTGAGAGGAATCAGTGATTTAACAGTCACTGATTTTGTTTTTTGTGGTAACAACAAACAATTTATTAATAAAATCCACAGGGGGATTGTGACTAACAGAAATAACCAGCCCTCAGCTTCCCCATACAAGGCTCACTAGTTAAAAATAAATATATGTAAGCTGAACTGCTGTGGCCTGCATTGAAATGCCTAATCAAGTGGGCTGGGATGAATTTCAAGCAAATAAAAGAAGATGAAAAATTTATTTGTATTAATCAATCACAGAACAACTAAATCTCCAGGAAAAAAAATGTCTAAGCAATTTTAGATGTACTAGGAGAAGCATTTTCAAGAGAATTTATTAATGTTTTTGCACATGGCACTGAGATAACAAATCCAAAATGGAAAATATGTACAGTTCTGCTCCCCCATGTTTGAGGAAACTTAGGCGACTGGAACAAAATTGCACAGTATCAAATCTAGCAAAACAAAAGTAAAAACATACAGGTTTTTTGAAGCATAGCCAGAATAAGCATCAGTGGGGAAGAGAGATGTACAATATGAATAAAACATGAATTTAGACTGAAAGTTAAAAAGTTTCTGACTCTCAAAGGAGTGAGTTTCTGAGACAACTAATGGGAACACAACGAGTATAAATATGATGCAGTTGCCTGCATCTCATCTCAGTTATATAGATTTGCTGAGCTTTTTAACTTTGTATCTGTGTAATATGAATAAAAAGCAAGGAAGAGGTTAAAGACAAAAATTTAAAGGAATGTGCCTAAGAATTTTTCTAAACAGGCATACTTTATTTCTTAGGAATGAGGAGTTACATGGAAAAGCTTTATGTAAATATGCAGAGTTAAGCATTAAGCCAGTAGCTGTTTCTTTGCTGAAAATCTGAGAAATGACAAAATTAAAATAACTATTGTCAGTAAGCAAAGTTCATAAATCTGCATTTATACAGCTTTTCTCTCAAAGGATCTTTAAAGTCCCTTTAGACTTCACCAGACTAATAGCCCGTGTGAAGACCTAACTATCCAAACTGAACTACATTTACATTTAAGAAAGGTTCTGGTGACGATACTGATTTCTGGCCCCACACAGACAACAACCACTCTGGATCTGTGCAGTTTATAAACTTTAAGATCAATTTATCTACCCTTGTCTTCTTTTTTAGACTTGCTATTATCCTGCAATCAACTTTTTTGAGATAGCATATGCAGAATTAATCACAATATTTAAAGTAAAGCTGTACCATTGCTTTAGCCCATAAAGTTGTATATTTTTCTGCATTCATTCCTGTCTCATTCTGTACAAAGTCTGACATCTTATTTGCTTTTTTTGTCAGCAGATGAGCATGAGCAGAGGTTTTCACTGACCATGCAGTTAAAGCTTTGAATGCAACTGCACAGACTTGCAGACTAGTGGTTTTCATTAAAATTTTACTTTTTCCCTTTCTTTTTCACTCCTTGTTTGCAAGTGATACAAAATCAATTCCTGTTTGTCTTGGTATTCAGATAACCAAGAGGATTCCAACATGGGCCAAGGTTGTCTATCTCTGTAAAACGCTCAGTGCAAAGTTCCATGCTTCCTGTGTGCTCTAAATTCTAACTTATATCTAACTTATAAGCATTTGAGGTCTTTGGGAAAAACTTTAAAAAATGGCAGCTTGTTTTTGCCTCATAATAAAATATGATTTATGCTATTTATTTATTTATCCGTGTGTTTACCTATATTGCAGTAATCCCCGGGAGCAATGATCAGATGCTACCCAGTGTATAGAAGTAGAAAATGAGGATGCAAACACCTCAGAAGGTGAGGAGTTGGAAAAAAGAGGCTGTTGAAGAGAGATTGCAGGAGAAATGAAAGGCATCAGTCAGCCAGTATCAGGACAGTGGCTGTTGGCACTATATGCCAGAACCTAAACAAGCAAGATCTGATCTGTGGCAGAGGGCATAAGGGGAGAAGCACTGCCCTAGGCCAGGCAGGGGAACTGCAAAAGCAATGCCCTGAACAAAGGAGGAAAGAAATGGATCTCATCTCTTAGACCCAGGCACTAAAAAGAATAAGCTATGGAGGAAATCTGGATAACTAAAATTGTATTAGTCATGGAGCAAGCAGCTAAAATACAGCCAGAGAAATGGATAGGTGTGAAGAGAGGAAAGGTGATGAGGGATATGGAAGTAGGAACAGGAATGGTGGAGAAGGGAAGATTTGGAAAGAAAAGGGTAAGGGCAAACAATGTGAGAAGATAATACAAGAAGAGTATGGAAATGGGAATTGAACTTTTGCTGCTGGGAGAAGGCAGGGTGATTGAGAGAAAAGGCAAGAAACCATCAAGCTTAAATGATACAAAGCATAGGGAGAAAAGAATGAAAAGGAGCAAATGGGATCAGCATGGGGAAGGCAGGCAGAGGATGTCTGTAAAAGACTGTCCAAGTGTCAGCTGTGGGAAGTATCAAAGGAATATGAGCATACGGCAGCACAGTGAAGGTGCTCCTGTGCAGACCTGCTAGGTAGCTGTTTTGTCAAGCATAATTTTCTTCTCCATGACTGAATCATATTTTTCCAAGTTGAAGAAAAAAGAACCTGGGATGTTTTCTTGAGAATCTAGCTGATGACAACATATTTACTGAACTTCTCACAAAAATCATCACATAAATATTTGACTCTGATTGTGATTTCAGCAAGTTTATTTCCAGGAGTTTGATTTATAGATAAAATTCCATGTACCAAGTCTCCAAGCAAAACAACAAAGACTGAGAATATGAGAGAGACATAGTAACTGGGTTTTGTTGTAATATATTATTTTCAGCTACTCTTTTTTATTTTTAAGATATAAATTACAGAAACTAACTGAAGCTGGAGAACATCCTTTCAGATGTAATGTGTGTTTCAGTATTTACTCCTTCTGCCCCCCTGATAAATTTCTTGCTGCAGTTTTTGGATGTCAAGTCCTGCAAAACAATGCAAACTCTAAATACTGCTGAATTAAAACATTAAAATAATGTAAGAGTATTCAGGCTAACATAAAAGTAGAGTACCAGTTATAGTCTGATTTAAGCAATTGCATAATGCTGAGACTTTGTTTATATCAGTGGAGTAAATTCCTGATTTACAAGGGAGACCTGAATCAATTGAAACATTTCTAACTTTTTCCACAGTCATATTTTTAGAGAATGAACTGTTGGCCATAAAGAGGCATGCAAGGAAATGAACAGGTTCCACCTTCCATCATCGCTGAGAGGAGCTGCTGTCTGCTTGACAGCTGAGCTGAGAGTTTACTTGCCACTGAGCCTGATCAAAATAAGTGGAAAATCTGTTAACTCTTTTGCTCTCTGCTTCTTTTGGATCAAAATCTCATTAAAGTAGTGCTGCTGAAACATTTTGAAATCATATGCCTGAAATCATATGTTCTTGTTACTTGAAATCAGTTCTAATTCTAGCAGTAGCTGAAAGAAATGTAATTTCAGGAGTGTGAACTGGTGCAGCTGAGATTATAAACTGGCACTGTACATGTCCTCTCTAGTGCATGAAAGGCAGTGGAAGTTTTCTCTGGCTAAGGATGTAGTACCCAGCATGTCAGGGCCTCATCCTGGCTTTGCTCGTTTGCACATTTTGCACATTCTTTTTATGAGTTGCCACAGAGCATGTATGAGAACCCTATTCTTTCTTGAGGACTGAAGGAACCTTTCAAACACTTCTAGCAGGCTATACTTTTTTCCTACTTCTTTATGGCATCTAATTTTAATATTAAAAAAAAAAGTATGTAGTAACTCATACGAGGTAAAGGCTGATGAGCTGTAGGTTTCTCAGCCCTACCGTAAAGGAAGCAGTCAGCTAATATGGGAGATGACAAGCTTTTGTTCTTTTGCTGTACCCTAAAAGAAAAACAAGGTCAGGGGAATGACACCGTACTGTGCAATATTTGAGAAGTGAGCTCTGCACAACATAAATTGAATATACTAATGTACAAGCTTGGTAAAGGAATCCTAACAGTGTATATAAAATGTTTCCCTGATGAATAGTCAATGGCTCTGGTTTGTGTTTAAATTCCTCCCTCTACACTCATGCATCTAGGAAACCAGATTGGAAAAAGATTCATTTTTGTGCTTACCAGATTTACTGGAACAAGCAGGAACATATTTAGTGTGAAGAAACTCTTTCTGAAAGAGGCACTGATTTTGTCATGTTAGGTGGGGAAGACACCGTTAGTCTGTGTCATAGCCTCCATATAAAGGCTGGCTGAAAAGGTCAGGATGAACTGAAGAAGAATGACATTTTGTTTTCTCAGAACATACCACCTGCTCAACATGAAAAATTACACCAAGCTTGAGTATCAGATGTGCACAAATGGCAGTGCTTGATCATTTAGGCCTAAGTCTTCACCGACAAACATCTGATACATTTGGCCTGGAAACGTCTGTAAGAGTTATTCCTGCCTTGATGAACCCTAAGGACCACTGCTCTCACGGAGAAAATAAGAGCTCATCATGGCCTTGGCTGTGGCCTAACTGCAGTGCCCTGACATCTGTCTCAGTGTACCAACCTATTTTTAAAAGTGAGCAGCATGTCATCTGAAGAAACTGTTTTCAGCTTCTATTGCTGGGATGCATTTAAGTCTCTTTTTTCCATACTAACCAAAGGGGGTGAACTTTTTAAGAAAGGTACCTAAATATATCCATTAATTGCTGAACATACTCACTTTGTTGCTTGCAAGACAATAGACAACTGATCACTGAATAAACAGTAGAGTAAACGTGGGTTTTAACTCAGAATTGTTTTTGTGGGAAGCTGTAGTTGTGGTTGTGGCATAAAACAAATTCTTTGAAAACATAGAAAACATTAATCATTGGCATCTGAAGAGGAAAAAAATGTTAGTGATGTTTATTGAAGGCATCATTAAATGCCACAGCTTATTATAAAACATGAAAGAAAACAAGCTTCAACAAACCACAGTAAAAGGGAGAGAATATTTTTCTTATATTACAAATGTTTGGAAGAGCTCAGTTTCTGTTTTTTGGGAGCAAGTATTTCCTATTCCATCTTTAACTTTCCATTAGGACAAAGGTACTGCAAAAATATGTTAGACAGGCAACACTAAAAGAGTACATCATTCCCTAACAAAACATAGGAGGAGAGAGGTAAATTTGGAGGCAGAAGACATGACACTTTAATGTAACCTGTAGTACAGTCACTAAAAATAGCAGATATTTTTTGCTCATAAAATAAAATAATACAAAATAAGATAGACTGAACTAAAAGCATCCAGCTTTTTTGCATTTCCATATAATGTCAAATTCAAGAAACATTGCTTCTGAGCTGAGATAAAGGAGTACAGCATGTATTTCAGTCGTTCAGTGTAAAGCAAATACTAGGAATTAATGGGACCAGCAGCTATTCCAGATTTACTCAGAACAGCAGACCAAATTTTTTTAAAAATATGTATCTGTTTATTAATCATCACAAACCACATTTTAATACTCCTTATTTTGGTATCACAGTTATTCTCCATTGAGTAATAAAGTCACTGTATGTTATATAAATGTCATTTTAATGTTGAAACCAGACAGATGTATGTAGATGTTTTTATTAAATGCTGTTTACATACATTTATAGTGAGATAACCTGCATTTCCAAGAAATAAAGGACATATGTATGGAAAATTCAAGGCAAAACTTTCTTGGCTTCCCTTCATCCTTGCAATGCTATTAATATTTTTTAGCTTTTGAGCAGGTAAAAGGAAAAAGTTTGACTAAACTTTAACTCTGAGCAACTACGACAATTTCTAATTATAATCTAGAGATCTCATATAAAAGCAGATGGTTTATAGTTCTTTATATCTTCTTGTGTCGTTGTACCCAACCAACAGTTAAAGGCAATAGCCATTTTTCAGATCTGTGTTCCAGACCTTTTTGGTTTTGTCATTTACTACATGAAGAGAAGCAGCCAAATCTATAAAAGGCCTATAACAAACTATTCCACGCCAGTGTCTAAGATCATCTGGATTTCTCCCATTATTAGTGTATCCCAAACATTCCTAAACAATGAAAAATGTTACTGTCCTACCCAAAATCAGCATAGATTATTTTAATTCTGTCAGCTGGTATAAAAATAATCTATACTGTAGAATGGATAGTTATTTTTATGTAGCTGAGGTAACCCTTGGGTTTTTGAAGTAGTCACAACTTGTGCTTCATCTGGTACATGGGGAGGCTGATGTTATGTGGTTTGCCTGTTGTTTTGCCTTTAAACAAACAGTAGGAGCTTCTATATTTTTACTGTTGGCTTGGATACTATTCCTGGACACAGGCTAAACTGTTCTTTTACCTACTTGACTATATTGTAGCTCAGAAGCAATGTGGTAGCAGTAGCAATTTCTCAGTTTTTTTACTCCTTGTCAGTATTGTAACACTTCAGTAATATCCTTGTGTTCTCTGGATCCCTGGACTATGGGGAAAATATTTTACCCTTTTATACTCTACAAAACTGGTCTGACATAGAAGTGGTCTTCAAGCCTTATTTAAAGGATACTTTGCTGATGCTGCCAAAAAGTACTGTACAATGGGCCTGCTCTGAGCAGTACAATGGACTAGATGAACTCCATACATCCTTTTCACCTACATAGGTCTGTATTTCTTTGTTCATCTTACAGTTACATGCATGAGTATGTATGGTGTATGTTGCCTGACCTTTAAGAAACCTATACACTGGAACTACTTTCAAACCTAGAACATTTTCCAGTTTTATTGTTCCTGTAATGACACTTGCTTTCTGTCTCAATTATATTAAGAATGTTAAACAATCCTAAAGCTGCATCTCTGGAACTGCTGGACTCTGTTATCTTCTCTTTGCTGTATTGCCAATACAACTGAGCCAGAACGTTGGGAGGGTGCAAGCTGGATGGACATGTGGCCAAAGCAGCCCAACAAAAACTCTGGCACCTTGTCCAGTTAGCATATGGGTGGATGCAACAACATTCTCTCTTTTCCTTTTCCCTGTTCATCAATGTCTTTCTGTACATAACAAAGCAGATAACACTTCTTACCAATATACAGAATTAATATCCAACCTATATTGATCAGAAGCCAGGAGCAGCTGATTGAGAAAGACTACAGGAATAATAAGGCACTTGATACACGTGGATGTTAGTGCAGACATATACAAAAAGGAATAGACAGCTCTTTCTCTTCCCAAATTATAAGGAGATGGTTAGATCTGCAACAGCAAACTACGGTAAATATAAAACCTTGCAACTTGCTAACACAAGAAAATGCAAAATGAAGCATCAATCCTTGTACATATTTCACTTTATTCAATTAATAATATGTCTGCTGAGATCCTTGCAATATTCTTTTCATATTTATCAAGAGATAACAGATATAGTGATAACACAATTTATTGCTCAGTTACTTTGGTTTTCTGCAAAGTTAACGTGTTCCCTTAGAGTTACCATACAGTTACTGCAAAATAGCATATGGTATTTTATCTTTTGAAATAATTACCTTGCATTCTTTTTTCCTTGTCTAAAAGTGAAACCTATTAAAAGAAAAATCATGAAAAGTGTTTAATCAAGATTTGTACTGTTATTTGGTAAAAGATGATGACAGAGGCTGCACTTCACTTCAAAGACACATCAGACTTTTTAATAACATGCCAGCGGTAATCTTTCTGTCAGTTTCCCAACCAGAAAATAAAAAAAACACATGAGACTATTCTGCTATAAAGGATTCTGTGTTAACTCTTCACCATTCTATTAACAAATGATAAAGTACATGAATTTCTACCAATGAAAAGAGAGACTGCAAAGATGGTGTAACCTGGCTTCTACTCTCATAAATAAGTAAATAAAAATACCAGTTCCCTCAAGCCTCTTTTTGGTCTGTCAAACTAAACAAAAGTTAACAATAAAGGAACATTTGATTATTTCAGTGGTCTAGTTAGTGAAATTTTAATCATAAATGGCCTACTGTCTACTGTCTCAGAGGAAACACAGTGAAATCAGAAATTTTTAGTAAGAATTCTGGTGGAGATGTGACATACATACTTTCATCCTAGGAGTAAGAATCAATTTCCTCAAACCAATGGCCATACAGAAATTGGAACTGTAATCTTTACAGTCAATACATACATACATATGTTTCTGTTTATGTATATTGTATATGCATTTTATATACTTATATGTATATGTGTTGTAATGTCATGCTACTGACCAATAGCAAAATGGACTTTTTTCATTTATGTTTGGGCTTTTACACACCCTTTGGCTAATCTGGTGGATATCTGGCTTCCAGTCACTTTATGAGGTATTGGCAGTGTATCAGACCAGTTAAAGCTATTGTTTAGATATCTGGATATTCATTGAAGTTTTAACCCTAAGTCAGATCTTGGGTCACAGTTTGTATAAGCAAATAATACCATATATTGCTTCTGTGGTAAAGTAAAAGCCTCTAAAATGTGATCTATCTCCTTTCAGCTATACTCTACACACAGAAATATGCTAACACCGAAAAATGCTTGCATACACTCACTAACACATGTATGTTTAAATGTAAGAAATATATTTATATAAAGGTGCATAGGATTTCTGTGAGAACAGCTGTATGGCCAGTTTCTTCCCTAGGTAATACTTTTTTTAGAAATTGAAGAAAACAGCTATTCCAGTTAAACCATTTCAGCTCAGTCATAAGTTTTATTATATCTGAATCTTCACTGGACATTTTGTGGACTCTCTTTTGCGGGTATTTTGTGATTTAAACGCGAGGGAGGAAACACCTGAATTTGACACCAGCCTAGAAGTTGCAGAGTAAGGAAGCAAAACGTCATGCAGTTGCAAGCAGGCAGTTGCAGCAGCAACCCACTTTAGGCAGTATAGCTGTATATCCTATCCATATATTCCAGTTGTTAAATGCATAATTAAAGATACATTCATGCAGAGATTATGGTGGAGTATTATGGCTTTTTTATGCAGAATCTTTTTTCAGGCTTGGGAGCCAACTTAGCAGACAACAGACAACCTAACAGACGACAAAAACCACATAAGCTGACTATAAGTGTCCCATTGCAGTAAGACATGATATGCTAGAAGTGCATGTCACATACTCAGATGGGAAAGGAGCAATGTATATGTGCATCACAAACTACTACTTTTAGATATGGTCTTAACTCATAAAATCTCTCTGTGGGTAATGCCAGCTCAGAAAAGGACAGAAAACCTGGTTTTGGCCAATAGTTTATCGAGTTCTCTCTGCGTCCTGGGCTGTACATATACACTATAGCGTGCATTGTAGGTGCTGCAAAAGCCTGAACTTGCAAGGTGGCAAATCTTCATGAAATTTTGGAGCTTCTTTAGATTTACACACATAATTAATGTCACTGAAGTTAATGGGACTAGTGCCTTTAGGCTGGAGTCCTCAGCACTTACAGTAATAAGCCCTGAGCAAGCCAGAGGAACGCACTTTTGTAAGACACTGAAAATTTATTTGCATTTCTTTGAGCACTTTCCTAATACAGATGTTTATGGGCAGCCTTAAAGTTTTACATCTCTTGTTGACTTAATCCAGCCATTTACTAATACAAACATTTCTTTAAAAAAACAAGGTTAAAATTTTTGTTTCTTTTTTTTGCTTTCAAGTCATATTCACATTCTGAATGGATCATAACACGGTCTCAGAAGCAAATTTGTAGTTCTTCCTCACTACTGACTGTCCAGAACCATGCACATACATGAATCACTCATTATGTTGATTGTTTTTAACAGCAAGCCAGTAAAAAATTGGTCTTTAAACTTATCACTTCTTACCGTTCTGAACGGCCATTCCTCCAAGATGACTCCAAGAAAAAATAATTTGTCATTATTACTATTGTTAGATTCAAATACATTAAAATTATTTCAGAAATAGAAAGCTGCTACAGTGGGGCTAAAATACATTAGTTTGTACACAAGAAACAACCAATACAAATAGATATACAAAAGCTGATCACTTGTTTAAAGGACTTAATATCATTGGAAACAAAACATCGCCTACCCACTTAACTAAGCAGCACATCTCTGTTTTGAAGAGACCCAAATTTCCCTCCTAAAGAAACACATACAATTGCTGCCCTGTGCCTTCAGCCAATAGCTTCCTGCTGAATAAATGCTGAGGGCATTCCTGACATTCCCGGAGGAAAGCTCCTGGCAGAGCAAGCTGTGGCAGCTCTGTCTCAGTTATGTACTGAGGGCTGAGCTGCACCCCTGCGGTGGCCGGCCGGGAGCCTGCACACACTGGGGTTTCCAGTCATATATGGACAATACCCGCATGTGAACATGGTGCTTGTCTCCCCTGAGCACGACCGGGACTGGAACACGCTGAGGTCTCACGTAATAGTTTGCCAATGATGTAATTGCATGAATCCAGCACATACATTTGGTAGCTACATCAACAAGGCAGAAAGGATTTTTTTTCCTTCCTTTGTTGTTTTGCTTTGGTTTATTTGTGTTTGGTTTTTTTTTTAATTCAATAAAGTGGAAATTATTTAAATAAGGTGGAATTTATTCCAAAATGTCAGATTTTTACTATTTTTTCTAAGCTTTTGACTGTAATACCATGGATCTGCAATAAAGCTTATTTTTCTCAGCAAACTGACTAAAATAATAATTCATGTTATTTAGCAACTTGAATCTTCTTCCAAAATGCTTTGTCTATTCAAATTTGACTTAACAAATATGATCGGAAAAATAAAATAAGCCCTGATTTTACAGCATCATCTCTCATGTCTGTGGAAAACTACTGCTTCCATTAAATTTCTAAATAGTCATAAAGGTATATTTACGAATTCTTTCAGCTTAGAAAACTGAACATTTCCATTCAGAGAGTTACTGGTGAATTTTCTTCAGGGGGCAGAAATATCAAATGTGCATGAAAAGCTCTTTATCGACAGAGCATTTTTGGCAGCGTTATAAATGTGTTATCACCCTTTTCTTCAACAGTAGTGGCTACCCATTTCTTTCATTCCTTCCCAACAGTTCTGGCTACTGTGAAAGTGCAGTCATGTTGCTTTGAATACAGAAGGAATCAAATAACAAAACCTACACACACACTCCCCATTCTTCCCTCTTTGCCACCTCAGATCCAGTGTTGTTTCCAGTGTTGTTCTGTTTGTGTATGAGACTTAGCTTTTTCTTTACGCTCATTCCCCACCCTGTGTTACCAGTGTTAGTGCTAGAGGTCACTGCCATTTCCTCTGTATGCTTCCAGACCTTTGGTGAAATTCGGCTTTTTGTTCCAGAACTGTAATTTAAACTAAACTGTAATTTAAATTAAAAATATAAACCAGCTAAAATGTACAATGGTTTAAGAAAAGATTAATTTGCCTTAATATTTAATAAATCCCAGTTTATTGGATTTCCCTGCACTTGGCTCCAGCCCTAAATTCTGATGCAAAGACAGTCTTACTATATGTTTGTTTAGTACTTAACATAGTGGGCCCATGGGCTAAATTCAGGAGTACCTAGGAAGCTCAGCAGTACAAACAATTAATATTTTAACTAAATAGGGAGAAGAGAGGCAAATGGCGTAATGCTTTCTTTTGTTACATTTTATTCCCTTTGAGCAAGGAGTATTTATGTATGTATTACTGTAACATCCATCAAAATAGGTAAAAAAAATTAATATACCAAGCTATAAAAAAAGAAAGGCCCTTTCACTGAAGTGTTCACTTGTCTAAGCTGGGGCAATGTGTATATCTAAGAAAGAGAGAGTGAAAACAAGATAAAAATAAACCCCTTGGCTTAGCATAGTAATCATAGTACATCCCTTGCTTATGTTTGGTTTGTATAGTTCTACTAAATGGAGATGAACAAGTCCAACCAGGGATTAAATGAAACCCAGCAGAACATCCAATAATTGCTTTTGAGCTACATAGTGTTCTAAAAACTTGATGTTTCCTTACGGTAAAGTGTTAGGAGTTATTCCTAACTTGAGGTTTCCTTATCATAAAGTAGTAGGAGCTAATGTCCTGGTTACTGTGTTTTCCATTAAAATATCTCAGGTGACATTAAAACTAAAAATGTTAGTTTGCTCTGTCAAATGTTCTCTGAAGCCAGAAAGCATTTCAAAGTACTGTCAATAAAATAAAATTTCACCACAATGTCCTGTTTTATTGAATCCAAGCTTTTTTTAGAACAGTTTCAACATCAGTCAGTTCTTTTTGACAACTTTAGTGTGAGGAAAAAGGCCACCAGTGCTGTTTCTCCTTCCGTTATGTCCAGTATAGCTGCTATGCTGTTTGTAATGTTACCATGTCCTGCATGTTTCTACGTTGCTGTTTAGCTAATGTGTATATTTCCTGTATATATTTTCTGTTTCTGCCAGAGGAGTTTCTTTGAACGTCTAACACATTTTGATTTGTCTATACCCTCCTGGCACCTTTGCTTGATAGGCATTCCTGTGGATATTCCACAGCTACAGTGTCAAAGAGAAGGCACAATCTTACATAAGTGTTTGTATTTCAATAAACTTTCAGCAGCAAGGCTTCTAATGTCAATGTGTTCAAGATAATTTCTTAGCTGAAAGAGATCACCATGAAATCTTATGTAGAGCATAAAGAACTCAAAAGTGAAAAGAAACTCTCTCAAGTGAGTATTTACCAAGCATCACTAAGAGGCAAAGGCTCCACATCCTCCCTCTGGATTGGAATACAGAATCACATTGAGGAAATGCCTCCCCAAGAGAGAACAGAAGATATGGTGGTTTATTGTTGGAATGGGAAAGAAGCTGTCAGCATGTTCTTCAATAATAATAATAATAATTAAAAAAAGACTGTCATCTTTCACACAAATCCTGTGCATAAGAGGGAAAAAATAAACAAGAGGAATATGAGGGTTCCCCCCCTACACACAATAACAATTAAAATAGATGAAAAAGCACTGCTAGAACAGAGGACCATTCCTGTAGACAGTGGACTTTTGCTTCCAACCAGAATTTCAGCTGCTGGCTTCCAAGTAGGCTGTTGAGACTAGATTGATTGAGACTGTCCAGTTAACCTAGTCAGGATGAAAGTAGAAATTTAATGGGATGATAGAACCTCAGAAAGGAAGGAGAATTAAAATACAGCAGTTCTTAGAAAAAACACCAATTGAAAATGCTTACTCCAGCTGAGCACATTCGAGGATTTAATGAGCATTCTGATTGTAAGGGCTGAATAAAGCAAATTCAGATTTGCCAGACTAGAAGACCTCTAAAGGAACAGGAGTCAAAGCCTTTCTCCTATTTGCATGATAAAGAAGAGAGTGCACAAGTAACACCAATATTTGTGGGAACTTGTGAGTATTTGTGACTACAACAATGAAAAGTCATTCACTTCTCAAACAGGTGGATGACAGTGCCTTCCTGATAAATAGTAGTATGAAGCAAGACACAGCCAAGAGCAATTCTAAGAAAGTAGCTGACATGATTCTAATCCTGACTGGAAGGTGCTGGGGTGTGACTGAGGATCAAAACCAGCCCATTCAACAACCTTCAGGCTGTGAGACAACTAACAAAAGCTCCACATCCCATGAAGAAAGTCCAAGAAGGAACTATTATTGTTTCTTCAGATAACTCAGAAGCAGATCCTCTGTATTTATTTTATACTTCGAAACTGCAAAGCATGCCTCTCCAACAAGCTCATCCCAGAAGTATCCAGTTGCAAATGCTGATTGGCAGTGAAGGAATAGTATTTTGGCTAGAGATGATAAAGTTACAGTAAAAAAAAACCCTTCCTTTTCATATTTGTTAATGTTGTAATGAATAAAAAGCAGCAGCACCATTTGATTTTACTTACAGTGCCATACTGAGATTTGTGAGTAATAAGTAATAATAAAACTGCAGCAACCCAACAAGTTCCTTAAATTTTACCCCACCTGTTTATTCACTTCAAAATTCCTCTCCAGAATATATCTGTTATTTTGTTCAGCCAGAAAAAATAGGCTTTCATTAATTATGTGGCCAGCTATACAAATCAAAGGATAAGTAGTGAGCCATCAGGGCAAACAGCAGCAGATCAGAAATTGTCCCAGATAATTTTCCAGGCAAATACTGAAAAAAAGTCAAAACCATGTGAAGAAATCAAGATCAGCTCCTTAAGTGATTTGCTAAACAGCAGGGGAGAGTAATTCACAATAAACACTGATGTCTTTTTTTCTGACATCAGCATCACACCTCTGTGTGTGTCTTCTACCATGTATTCAGGACTGTGTGAGGGGAGGTAGAAAGAAGGAAGAGAAATCTTGGTAAGCTTTTAAAGCAATTTGTTTTGCTTACAGCATACACATATGAGGAAGAAAGCAAAAGACCTGCTGATTGCCAGGATCCCTTTGCAGAGGGGCTCAAAAGAGACAGTATGGTTGGAATTCCCTCATGCTGAGCTTGCACATACAGTCAGAGCAGCAGCCTGGGGGGAGTTCATTGAAACCATGATGGCTGGTGATTCAAAAATGACAGTCTCAAAAGTTGTAATTTTTTTTCACTGGCATATATTGAAAGAATTCCTGTTTAGTTCTTATGGCAATGAAAGTGCAGTTATATAAAGCTGAAATGTCTGAACAGTTTTCTTTTGTTTCCTTTTGGATTATCAAGTGAATAAGTAGTAGCGAGAATCAATGACTGGCCAGCAAGCAGTTACCACTGTAAACAAACATGGTAATAATCTCTATTTGTGTCCATAATCAATAAGAAATCAATAAACAGGGCATGCAAAAGTGCTTATGGTGCTTTTCCTGTAGGACTTTTCTGTAGCAACTCTGCCAAAGCATTAAGGAAGACAAGCAATGAGCATACAGGTCAAGGATTTCCAGCAATCTGAGCACTTAAAACAGTTCTAGAAGAAGATGACACAAGAGAGATTTTAAATTAATAAAAAACTGATGTGAAATGTTTTACCACCATATTAATAGGATTTAATTCTATTATCTTATATACTCCATAAGAGCAATTTGCCCACAGTACAGTATGATGTTACTGGTGCAGAACATGGGCAGATTACCTTCAGCAGCGGAGGACTTTCTCCCCAGCCCCCATTCCATTCTATGGGAAAAGTGACAATAGGTAACATGCTGATGGGAAGATCTTGTAGGGGGTAGTGAGGGGTGAATAATGAAAAGTTCCTGCAGGAGGCACCTTCCAATAATGAAATCCATAGAGCGGAAATCCTCTTTAGTGATGAGAAGAAACTTCAAAGATACCTCCCCTTAAAAAAGTGAGAATGATTTCACAGAATCTGATTCATAGATCCAGATAATGCTTGCTATTAGTAGTGAAGATGACCAAAACAACTTTATACATGTCATGTTTCCTGTTCTTCTTAAGGTTCTACTTTTAATTTTTATCTCTACCCAGCTGCAGGAATTCGTCACTATACATTTTTTCAGACTTATCTGTGGCTGTGTACAAATTTGTCAGGAATCATGGCTGCATGTCATTAGGCATCTGTCCAGGCTGCAGTGTCTGCAGTACCTGAGCCAGGCATGTTAATAAGCTCATGGTAATTAATTTATACTAATACCAGCCATTTTTACAGAGCAAGATGAAAATGCTCCTGTCAGATGTGACCTGTCTTCCTAGTATGATTCTGGAAAAAAAAGCAGGCATGTTTCTTTTTGAAGAATTGCCATACAGACAGGAGAACTATAATGCTGCTCAGGGGGAAAAATCTGTAGTATCAAAACTTTAATATATGTGGCTGAAACTAGAACTGTATCTTTTAAGTAGATTTATTTCCGAGGTTGATGCAAATTTCATTAAAAAAAAAGAAAAAGCTTTGGTCATATGAAACTCTTTATATTCAGTTTTGGAAATGTAAAACCAGGAAACTTGCACAAAACCAGAAAAATTATTTCAAATTACCATGACTGCAATCCTAAATCAGCCTGTGCTGCAGTTTGACAGATCATAGGGCAACTTATGGTTTGTGTAAAATAAGTTTGATTCCAAACCTATGCCAAATGCAAAGTTACAACTAAAGTTTTAAACAAGTCTGAAAAAAAGATGTTTGGACCTGGATAAATCTTCCTTTCTCTCACTGATCTTTAGAAGTTGGTTTTTAGTGATAGGCATGTATAGAGGTGCATAGCATAGTTTGTCAAAGAAATAAGATCCCCTTGCTGATTTTAAATAATTATTATTAGCTATGTTTCATATAAAGGAAGTCTATAGGGAAGGTCTGTCTTGTTCCAGAAACATCACTAACCCTCATGGGAGTCACATTTCAGTAGGTAAAACATTGCTATGCACTGCAGTTCTATTCCCCAAACCATCACCTTCTTCAGCTTACTTTATCTGTCTGTTGAACCAGATATTGCAGAATGCCAAACAGTGGACACCTGTGTGAGCAGAGGAGGTTTCTCCTCCCATAACCTAGTCTACACAGGCATTTACATTCTGTGGATGGAATGCGGAGAGATAGTACATCAAAAAGAAAGGTCAATAACTGAGACTGAAGAGCTCTTAAATCTAGTAGTCAAAGGCTTATGAAGGCCCAATGGCTGGCAGCTGAAGCTGTTTCAACTTGGAAACAGAGTGGAAATTTTTAACAGCAAATACAACTGGCTACAGCTCTGCTAACCATCAGCTGAAGTGTTCTATACAAAATGACCTGCATTTGTGAAATTTGACTGCAAGTATTTGGATTTGATGGAGAAATGACAGGGTAAAACTGTATGGCCCAAGTTATGCAGGAGGTCAGACATGCTGTCCAGAACAGACTTTTCTGGAAAGGAAATTTATAAAAATAGTGAGAGAAATATGTAACCCAGTGAGTCTATGAAGAATGTATTTAGGACTTGGGTTCAACACCTCGAATGTAATGTACTTTTCCCCCTCAGATTCCTAAAGCCATTAATATCAGGCCAGCTTCTCATGACTACTCATATTTATAGTTTGTCTGCCTGGTTGTCACCGGTCACATTTTTAGACTTTGCATTGCATTTTAAATCCCCTGAGTCATTTCATGTTCATGTTTACCACCCTTTTCCTTCTTTTATGAGATTTTTCCATGAACCTGAAATTAAAAACATCCTTTCCTCCTCTCCACTGAAAAGTCACAACCACAAGTCATCCATCACAGCTCCAATTTGTCCCTTAAAATTTTCTCTGATGCCTCACAGAAGAGGCATTTCTAAGGAAGAAGTTCAAGCTCCATTTCTCCCTGTTTCTCAGGAAAGCTGAAAAGAACTTGCCTTCCAAATATTCCATTTGCATTTTTTTCTTCAAATTCTGAATAGAAAATTAATTCTTTGGCACCTAAAGTTCCTGCAGCTCCTTTTAATTTTTTTTGAGTGCTTTTTAAGCTGGAGGGGATAGCGCTGAGAGAGAGGAGGCTATACTGTGGTTGTGAACATCATCTCTCTCCTTCCTGCATAGTTCACCTGTTTCACAGAATCACAGAAACACAGACTGGTCAGGGTTGGAAGGGACCTCTGGAGATCATCTAGTCCAACCCCCTACTAAAGCAAGTTCACGTAGAGCAGGTTGCACAGAATTGTATCCAGGCAGGTTTTTAATATCTCCAGAGAAGGAGACTCCACAGCCTCTCTGGGCAGCCTGTCAAAGTGCTGTGTCACCCTCAAGGTAAATAATTCTTTCCTTATGCTCAGATGGACTTCTTGTGCTGCAGTTTGTGCCCATTGCCCCTTGTCCTGTCGCTGGGCACCACTGAAAAAAAGCCTGGCCCCATCCTCTTGACACTTGCTCTTACGACATTCGTAGATATTGATAAGATCCCCTCTTGGTCTCCTCCAGGCTAAACAGGCCCAGCTCTCTCAGCTTTCCATCATAAGAGAGATGCTTCAGTCCCCTCATCATCTTCGTAGCCTTCTGCTGGATCCCCTCCAGCAGTTCCCTGCTTCAAACTGGGGAGCCCAGCACTGGGCCCAGCACTCCAGATGTGGCCTCCCCAGGGCAGAGCAGAGGGGCAGGATCACCTCCCTTGACATGCTGGCCACGCTGCCCCTAATGCCCCCCAGGGTCCCACTGGCCTTCTTGGCCACAGGGCACACTGCTGGCTCGTGGGCAACTTGCTGCCCACCCAAACTCCCAGGTCCTTCTCCACAGAGCTGCCCCCCAGCAGGTCACCCCCAGCCTGTACTGGTGTGGGGGGTTGTTCCTCCTCAGGTGCAGGACCCTACACTGGCTTTCACCAAACTTCGTGAGGTCCCTCTCCACCCAGCTCTCCAACCTGCCCAGCTCTCGCTGAAAGGCAGCGCAGCCTGCTGGGGTATCGGCCACTCCTCCTGGTTTTGTATCTTCAGCAAACTTTCTGAGGGTACACTCTGTCCGTGCCTCCCTTCAAGCTTAAAAAACTCGTGGCTTACTTCCCTTCGTTCCTTGAAAACAGAAAAATAATTAATGCACAGAATGGAAGAGTATCAGACAGTATGCACAGAAACACTCTAGCAGTCTTCTTTAAAGAGCTTGGCACATTCAAGTCTATGTTGTACTACAGGCTTAATGTGCTGATGCCACTGATCCATGTAATATCATCCTGCATTTTAATCTGAGATTTGTCATCCATTTTTCCCATCGTTCTTCCCATGTGTAAGAATTCTCTTCCTACAGCTTTCTGCAGTTAAGAACAGTCTAGCAGTGCCAGGCTATTACATAAATGCATGTTACCTGGACAGCAATAGGGTCCCACATTGGGAACCTCAGTAAGGCACACATGCCTCCAGGTTCCTGGCACTTTGTCCGTGCTATGGCTCTCACATCCAGGATGGTGAGTACATGACTAAGATTTGCAGTTGACTCCGTTGGTTTCTGCATCTTCACATGTAGTTATTGGTTTAAGAGACATTGCAGAGGGAAAAGTAATGTGATGTGTGGGAGCTGGCAGTAGGGATTTTTCCCAAATGTTTGGGAGGATCCCATTTCTCACAGATGGTGCTGCCAAGAAACAGACTACTTTTCTTTCAGAAAATAAGTATTGTTAGCAATAATCTTCTGCTTAAAGTATTTCCCCAGTCCAAATGTTAACCCTACTGTAAAACAAGAAAGCCTTATTCAAAGGTACTTACTGTTTCAAGTGGGAGAAGAAAGCAGAGGCCTAACAGGTAGAGGTGAAAGGATTAATCTAACAGCAACAGAGGTAACTACAAAACTACCTTGAAAAGACCTTGAAGGAGTGGAAGGGAGGAGAGAGAGCAGGCTCCTTCCCAAGCAGAAGGTCTATTGCCTATCACTTTCAGCTGCAATGTTGAGAAATTTTAAAGCTGTGTGTGTCTAAGATCAAAGCCTGACCCTTTAGAAAGGAGGCAATACTATATTAGCATATTTACTTTCACAGACCCATTATGTGATGTTGTCACGTCTACTCTATTTTGTTTGTTCTTTCATATTCTCTCTCTTTTTACTTGATAGGCAGAAAAAACATTTCCTTACCTTAAGGAAAGATCAAGCAGGATGGTGAGTCACACACTTTTATTCTTCTAGTTGCTATTCAGTGCATTAATAAACAAAGAATGTAAATATCTGCATGTGGCTGGGGCAGAAGTCCTCTGCTGCAACTACTGAACAGAGCGCCGATCTTGAAAACCATACAGGGCACTGTACAGGCCCTGGCATTAGGAATAGGAGGGAGACAAACACTCAGCGGAGGCTGCTACCACTGGGTTGAAAGGACAAAGCAGGTTCCCTCCTGACTGAACAACTGTCAATGATCATTCCTAGTTAAGGAAAAGTCAGAGAATAGAGCAGCATGACCTGTTGGGCTAACTACAAAAGCTAATTCAGAAGCCCCTGATGCAGCCAAAATTATGCGGACAAAGAATTTGGCTTAAAGAAACTTTCTCTCTCCTTCTTTGTAACTGAATAACTCCAAAGCGGTGTAAACTTAAACCTGCTAGAGAAATATGGAAGCCTGCAGGTTGTTTGTCATAACCATATCTGATATAATTACTGGTAGCAGAGATGAACTTGAGCTAGAAGCTATGAATCCCCAGTCAAACCTCCTGAAAATTTAGCATGTGTTTGGGAGTGAAGGTTTGGGTTGGACTTCTCCCTCATGAGCAGACAGAATGTACTAATTCTGAGTCCAATTTCATGTTTTTCTTTGTTATGATAGTCATGGCTACTGCTGCAAATTTAGGCCATTAAAAAAAAGGCAAACAGCCCAATCCAAATGGTTCCCATTTGAGCTAAACTCCTTGGGCTCAGCAATAGACACAGAGGTACCTATTTAGGACATGTGTTTTCTGCTTATTTCTGCCCTTGACTAGTTTTGGATGGTACAGCTAGTTGACAGATGAAATTTCCTTCCTAGGGAAAAAGGCTGATATTTTCAAAACTATTTTCATCCCAAATTGGCATTTTCAGAGCCCAATATGTTTAGAAAAAAAAATCAGTTCAGAAATGTCAAAATATTTTTTTTAAAATCAAACCCAAATATTCAACACTTCCCAACCTGTTTCAAGCTTGCTGCTACATGACCTGCTGCGTACTCAGGCTGGAGTCATGTTGCTTTCCTAGGGAGTGCAAGTGCATTATGCTTACATTTATACCTATAGACCACAGTCAATACCTCATTAGAATTCAAACTGATGGAAAGCCGCTCAGAGACTAGAATCGGTATGGGAGACTTAGACTTGTGCAATACAACATATTGCTAAATATGCTACAGACTAGCCAAGATGAAACCCCTGGTCCAGCACTTATAGACCTTTACAATGTGAAGACAGTATTGGATGCAAAAAGCAACCTAGCTGTGTTATCATGGCACAGAACCCACAAATGCTTCAGTCCAATTCTCAGCCAAATAGTGTAAAAATTCCTTGTGTCTTTCATCTGTTGCTGCAAAGCTTCTATAGTGCACAGGACAAAATCATGATCAAAAAGTTAGCAGCTGGCCAACCTTACCACAGACCTACTAATACAAGTTGTTCCAGCACTTGAAGAATTAAAGAGGGGGAATGGAATGGTCTTTCAGAATATCCAGAAATGAGGGTTAGTATTATCTCTAGGGAAAAAAAAACCCCCAAAATATTCAGATCCTGCCTCCAGAAGAATTAGTGGTGTTTTCTATAGGTTTCACAACTGCTTTTTTAGCCTAAGCTGTGCTTTGAGGTACATTAACTTTCATATCTTGAGTGAAAACATGAAAAATCATCCTTTCTTGATGATTTCCCCACCTTTTAAAAGTTATTGTGAAAGTACCGTATTCTCATAAGACCATTTTAATGAGAGTGAACTGTAGCTATGTTGTCTTACTGACTTTATTAAATTGTGCTTAGAACTCATTCACTTTGTTGACTCAAATTATGGAAGCAATTCTTGTTGTAGGATTGTTTATATGTCCCAGAGCATTCATAACTCACTGAGTTCAGCCATCTACAAGTGTTTAATTACAGACTGTCTGTTTGATGTAAAAAAATGTTTGCCAACAGTCTTTTGGCAGAGTAAGGAATGAACTTTGCAAAGGAAAACCAAGTTGCTCATGAGCTGCAGCAGCCGAAATGGGGAAAAGAACTTCCCCAGAGTTCCTTGAAGCTTCAAGTTGCTGGATCCTGGTATGACTTGGTCTTATGTAAATCTTGCTGGAATTGTGCTAAAATTTGCATTGAACCTTATAATTTCCCCCCCACTTCTACAGCTGTAAATGTATGTACATTTAAGAATAGCATGTGAAAATTAAACTCACAAGACACCATTACACAAGATGTAAGCTCAAACTTTACCCAGAAAGGCAGAGAGCATCTAGCCTTTGAAAATCATATTTCGTTGCATTTTTTGAAAATGTAAACACAAATCATCAGTGTGCTACTAAAGTGAGGCTGCACCTCACATTTCAGAGGCTCAAAACTAAGTATTTCCTGTATTATTTAATCCCTGAGCTGACCATTTGAATATCTGAACTGACTACAGGATGGAGGTTTCTTTACCTCCATATTTCTAAACTGACCTTTTTACAAAGATTTCTATAAAAAATTTTGCTGTTGCAAAATATTGAATCTGTCTGATGGAGTGCTTTTAAAGCTAAATCTGAAGATCTGGGTTGAAAAAGACTGTATTTAATTGTTTTCTCTTTTTATTCAGAAATGCCATTATCTTGACTCCTAGGAGGTTTCATGTGGATACCTTACCTCCCCTCTTTCTGCCTCTGGTTTGAGATTCATGGCTGCAGCTGCTGTGCAAAGCAAAGTTTCCCCTGAATGTCAATTTCTGAAGCAAAATTTCTGCTATTCTTAACTGCTGAAATTCAAGATTCTGTGTTGGTCCAGCACACTATATTGCAACCTCAGCCTCCTCTACCTGAGACTGCTGCCTCACCTAGCTGAAGGAACATGTGCAATCTTTTGTTGGCAGACATTGGATGCACAAAAATAAGTGAAGACTTATTTGGAGAGTTACGTTGTCTCATCTGTCCAGAAGACAGCGTATAAAATTGAAACAGGCAGGACTCAAAGAAAAAAAATCAAGTATTTTAGTGTTTAGTCAAACTGAGGACTAGCTGAGCAAGTTTGTCATACTGCAAGTGGAAGTTTTGTTGGGAAGGTCAGAAGGGTTTCCCAAAGCTACAAAGGCAAGCACAGTGGGTCTGAACATAAGAGAAGGTGCTATTTCCATCATCTGTCTATTTCAGCGAATGCTGACATGGAATTGGTGCAGCCTTCCTATTTGTATTTTGGGCTCCTGGATCCTGCTCCTCACCGGCCGCATGAGGGGCCCTGTTGTGCCTGCAAGTGGTGCTGGCAGGGAGGCCAAATGCCCAGAAGGCCCAGAGGCAGCAGGAGCTCTGGGGGGAAGCCCTGCCTCGCTGCTGTGGGGGTGCCCTGAGGGCAAGGGGCAGCTCTGAGGCTCCTGGCCTTCCCCCTGTACCCCCTGCTGACAGCTGGGTGCCAGCCATGCACTGAGCTGGGCCAAGGCCCTCGGGCAGCAGTCAGCCATAGGGCTGTGGTGGCATGTGCCAGGGCAGTGCCCGGGCCAAGGGCGCCGCTCCCCATCTGCAGTCCCTGGCAGAAATGAAGGAAAGTTCTCCTTAAAAAGCAGTGAGTGACGCAGTTTCACACCTGAGCCCGCCACTGAGAGCGTGGAAATGGCGTTTCCAGGCTCCAGCAGCCATCCAGCCAGAAGGCCAAGGGTCAGTTATGGGAGAGGAATAGGGTGAGCTGTTCCCTGCTGGCGGTTCCCATCCTGGGCTCGGTCCCCTCCCCTCTGGGGCCTGGCTGTGCTCCGAGGTACCTTGAGGTACTTAAGTCCTTGCAGCGTGAGCTCATTTGTTGTCATTTCCACTTCTGGGAAAAAAAGGGTCATAAGAAGAGATCAGTAAATATTCAGTATTCATAAGGCATGGCCTCTGACAAAACAGACGTGTTGCAGTGTTATCATATCCAGGAAAACAGCAGCAGACAGCATAACTTTAAAATACCACCCAGAAACTTGTTTGGAAAGGACAACTCACAGCATCAAAGCCTAAATATATTTGACAAACCATACTTTAACTTACTGCCAAGACACCAAATTCATCCCCTTAATAGCAGTAATCCACTAGGCAACTTGGTGACTGCTACAGCAAACTGGACATGGGTTTATTTCACAGAGGTCAGAATCGCTGCAAGAGCCCTGCACATATTTAGTGAGAAAGGTGTGTGAGGGGGGTCTCATAAGAAGAATACAACAGAATCAATAAAGTGGCT
Source organism: Falco biarmicus (assembly GCF_023638135.1). NCBI lineage: Eukaryota > Metazoa > Chordata > Aves > Falconiformes > Falconidae > Falco > Falco biarmicus. The sequence continues at coordinate 19,102,451 of NC_079294.1, read as the reverse complement.
AGCTGTTAAGTCTAAGCAAAAATATTTACAAAAATTTCAAATGTTTAGATTAATAGTTTCAGACCAGAAATAAATAATAAATGTCTAATAGAAATTGGATTCAGGAAGGGTAAAATTACAATACAAGGCATATAACCATACACAAAAAGGGACAGGAATGTCCTGATTTCTACCTTGTTTTTTCAGACTGTCCTCACCTGTAGTCATTTGTATGGCAGCGTATGTGGCACAACTTCCTCCTGTATCAGCAAAAAAGAAGAGGGAGGAGTTGTGACTCCCTCTTCCCTTACTGTTCCCCTCAGCACAATAAGCCAGCCAGAAAGCAAAGTCATCTCTTCATCTGATGTAGCCTGATTCACTTCTGAAAGCCCTGCAACAGTCCAGGTACTGAAACACAGATCCAAGCCACAGCCTGGACCATCAAACTTCTGAGACAGTGCATCCAAGTCAGGGCTTGTGATAACTGTAATCATGGTATCAACTGATGTTCTGACTTTGTGCTTAGGTATGCATATGCATGACTCCAGAGGGAAAATTCTGGACTGTGATATGCCTGACATTGGTTATGACATTTGTGTATGACAAATGTGTGGTGGTATATTTCTCACTCTGATTGCTAGGAACTCTTTGGGGGAGACGGGGGACGGGGGAACGGGGGGATGACACAAGTGGTGGAGGTAGTTTGCTATTGCAATGTTGCTTTTTTCTCAGAAGTATATTTCTTATTCTGCATGCATCTTCCAGTACTGGTCCTTGGACTCCTGAAAACAAAAATGTGGATATCATTCATAGCCAGCCAGAATGGAAAAAGCTGATAAGATTTTTAAACAAAAAAACCTAATCCACAAACTGTAGAGGGATGAATCTGGGTTAATTAATATTAATATACAGCTGTGGGTTGGCAGGTGTAGATAAGGTGCAGCTGTGGCTAGTTCTGTTAAGTGGTTGGTCAACCAATGAAGAGAGAGCAGCTGAGGAAGAGAGAGAGGGGGAAGAAGAAGCAGAGAGGAAGTGCATGCCCTGGATGAGGAGGGACTGGCATGAAAAATATGTTGGTATGTGATGGTAAAAGACCTTGTGGCAGCTTGATAGTTTGGAGAGTCCTGCAACAAACCACTACAAACTGTATGCAAAATAGGTACTGCAAATACATGTAGCACATACTTTTTGTATACACACATATTGGTGTGTGCATGCATATATGTCACATGGGCAAATACACATGTACATACAAAGACATGGCATTTGTAATAAGCATACACACAGGCAAACATCCTCCTGAACCACACTGAAGTGCCAGTCGGTCAGAGACAGAGCAGATTTTGCTGTTTAATATTTTACCATCAGATCCCAGGGGATAATAGTAAGCATATGTAATTTTGAAACTGAGGCTAATCATCTAAGACTTTTCCTGCAAGTGCTTTTTCTCTTGGTATCTTTGGGGGAGTGTTTAATAAATGTCCATGTATACTTCTAGGAACTAAATACATGTAAGCTCAGGGAACCAGTCTTGTCCAGGTGTAATTCAAAATGTTGATACTGATTAGCAGGACATAAAGCAGAAGTCACTTTTTTTTTACCCTTAGGCTTTCTTTACTCTGATACAAGGTTTTAAATACCGTGTTTAGATTCTGATAACCTGAAAGGGCATTTCTTAGCATAAAGGTGAAATCAAGTGATTTGTTTTTTGATGGCTATTATTGATTTTGTGTAGAGAACTTGTGAAATTTATGTCCTCTTTATCTATACAGTCTGTACATGCTCACTTACATGACATAGGATTCAGATTTATGAGGAGCAGGAAGGAGAAGGTGGTAGTTGCTACTACTATTCTTAGCCAGAAATGACAGTGTTTGCAAATTTAATGGTGCTAACCAACCAAAGAATAATTTTTTACTTTCTAATATTTCTGTATCTGTGTTTAATCTTTTTCAGCTTATAAACATATAGACTTTAAGGAGGCTTATTTGAACCACACTACACTTTCTGAGCCTGGCAAGTCTTACAAATCCCTGATCAGAGTTGCATGTATTCAATAACACAGTTTTCTGTTTTATCTGTCCAGATTTAAGGACTAACAGCTGAAATGTATGTATACAGGGCTAATTGGTTTCAGCAGCCATATGGCATAGAAATAATGAGGTTTCTGGGCTGGTTGCAAGGACTCATGCCTCCTGTTTCTAGCTCAGCCATGACTTACCATGCCAGTGATGGTAGTCCTTCACCACTCCTTCTCCCTGCTTCCCTTGGCTTGTTTTGGCTGTCCCATCAGACCCTAAGTTATTTGAGAACAGGCACCTCACTGCCTGTGCAGGATGTAGGTATGGGGTGGGGTGGTTGTGAGTGGGTCTTCCATACTTACTATGCTCATATTAGCAATTATAACAGCTTATATTTCTTATACTTCTCTTCAGCGAAGTAATCTGATAGAAAACTAAGAGTTTTGCCCAGACTCTTCTCTGGAAGGGAGGTAACAATGAATCTATTTTAACAACACACTAGATGAACCCCAGTTTGGAGGTCCTAAGTCTGATTGGTGCATCTATACACCATTAGATGCAAATTGTTAAAAATTTAATCTTGTCATAGCAGAATTCTTTTGCTGGTGAGGTAAGTTTGTGGTATCTGAGTTACGATGGGGTTTTGGCTGGCCATGTCTTTAATTTGGAGTGATTCCACCTGCATCGTTATACTTATGTGACTATGCAGTCACTGACAGAGGCCCTTAAACATGAAAATGGATGAGTTCCACCAGCATGGAATGACAGTCACCCTTGGTGCAGCACGTAAAATTACTTGGTAATGTATGGCATAGTATTGAACAGCTTCCTGGAAACCTTAGCAATGCAGAGGTCTGAAAGAAATGGAGTGGCCTGCAGTTCATAAACAACAGGCTGAGTAAGTTGCTTCTAACTGCTTCAGAAGCTTTTGCTCATAGCTTTATCCTTTACTTCTAGAACTAAAAGTGCTAAAAAGTGGCATGACTAAAAAGGCAATGCAGCAATAAAAATTCCAGTTGGACTCTAGGGATAGCTTCAGAGACATTGTGGTCAGAATTTTCTCCATTATTTGCAAGCTGCCAAAGAAGAATGTTCTTTATTCTGTATTGGCTTTGGGAAATCTATTAAGATTTTTAATTGCATTCAAAAATATTCTTATGTTTTGAGACCCAGTCTACAGGAGGTCTAACCAGCCCTTCATTAAGGTCTCTGAGTGTGGCTGGGACTTGTGTATTAGCAAGGTGCTTTGCTTGTCTCTGCCCAATAAAAACACAAGGAATAATGCCAGTTTGGGGAATGAATAGAGCACAAGGGGGGGGTGGAGGGGGGGCAAAAGTTATGAGCTGCTTTGGTCTTCATCCTCAGGAAGTACTTAGCAACTTCCATTGCCTCATCCCATCTCTTCCATTAGAAGGCCTTTATAAATTACAGGAATAAGTGGCCCTTAGCAAATAACTTCACAACAGAAAGCAACCAAATGGGACTGGAGCAGAATAGGAAACTCCCTTCTGCTACTGCAGACAGTTCAGAGCTGCTAGCATTTTTTTCTCTGTGATCAGGATGAAAGGCAAAAATCTCAATAATTTCCACCCATTGAAAATCTGAAAAATGTGTGAGCTGGGTGCAGATGAAGCATTTCATGTCAATGATTTCGTAATATCTTGTTACAATGCTGATCTGTCTTTAATCATTTTATGTCTACATTTGCTATGATTTCAAAGATTTTACTTTTGTAAAAAGTTCCAGCTTAAAGGAAACAAAAGCTTTCTGATTCAAGAAGCTTGAAACAGGATTATTTTTAATGTTTCTTATAAAAAATAGTAATTAAGGTACAATGGGAAATGGAGCCTTTTCTTAGCCATTAGTCTGAGTCATAGCTCAGATCGGTAACAATTGCTACGTGTTTCAGTGCAGCGGTTCTTTGGTGACTAACTCTTTTTTTCCTATCTGGTTGACTGCAGCAGCACTTGGATCAGGTTACACCTAGTAAGAAGGTTCTCTTAACTGTGCCAATACCAGAAGGCTTCACTCATATGCTGATAAGTCAATAGAACATCAAGAAATATTTATTTTTTTTAGCAGAGAACTGTGGAGCTGATCACAAATGGATTGTATCCTTTGGCAATAAAAATTTTCCTTTGCAGTCAATTCCATGATTAAGCCAAAGCCACTGCTTTGTTCTTCCACCTGTCTCTGTGAGTCACTAATAGTTTCCTCTTGCTTTCCCTCCAAGTGGGATGACAGTGCCTTGCCTGGACTGCAGACGCACAGGTGTTGTGTCCACATTTGTGAATTGTTTAGCTTTTCCAATATTGTCAGCCTGCCTGAACTCTGGAAAACTTTTTACTAAATGAGATAGAGAATGGAGGGGACAATCCACTTTTCATGCTGCTCATGGATTTTTTACTCTACAAATCAGGAGTTTGAAAAATCTCATGAGAACCATCTGTAATTTGCTTAGAACTGTGACTAACAAAGATGTTAACTTTACTTATTAACAGAAGTACTGATTCTGAAAGTTAGAGATGTGATATACATGCCTGATCAAATTTTCACATTGTTTGTGCCGTACATGCAACGCCAATGACCTCACAAGCATATCCAATAGGTAGTTTTGTACCTGTGAGTTATGCTGATGTAACAGATGCTTCTCTCATTTACTATATGCATTTTAGGTTATCTCATAGCTGCGTTTTTCACCCATTTCTCTCTACTAAGGTAACTATTTGATGACTTAAGCCAAATATTTTTCTAGAGCAAATGTGCGTATGAACAACAGGAAGTAAGAGGTGCCACCTGTACTAGTGTCATGCCAGCCCAGGCAGTGTGCTTTCCACCTATTCATGCTGGGGAAGAATCTGTGTGACTCAGAGGCAGGGAAAGGACAATAAATGTCAGACCTCTTGCCAGGGAGGAGGGCTGTAAGAGCCAGTGAACTCTCCACTGCCTTATTCAATGGATTGTAGATCTGTGATTTCTGTCCTTACATGGTATCGATCTCCCCATAGTAACAAAAATTGATACCTTGTTATCATTGGTTTGGTCATAGCAACTGATCCAGAAGCTTTGAGGCGTGGTGTTGCAAACATAACCAGTAAGCATGCCCATAAGCAAGTGAATCCCAAAACACAGAAGAGTATGCATGTGCTCAGAGTGTGTGTGCGCAAACTTTAAACTGACTCCTCATGCCATACTGATGAGCAACATATTGTGGCTGTTTCTTTCCCATGCAGGCTTAGCATGGCTGATTTGTATACTCAGCACTGAAACCTACACTTTTCCCAGGACCCATCAGGTCAGATTGCCCATAACCTATTGCTCCTTTGATGGCTCTCATCCTGCTTTCAACCGATGTGGCAGTGCGTGAATACATACGACCGAAAGCTTGATATAAAATTCATTTGTCTAAACAGCAGCTATTTATGTTTGATGGCCTGAACCATTATTAATCCTGATTGGAAATATAAATCATTGTGTCTACAGTGTCCTGTCACAGCACCCCTGTTAGCTTCCCTGAGGCCAAATTCTCTGACAATGCACACAGTGTCCAGTTCTTTCTGCACACGGTGCTGTGCCCTAGCTGAAATCCCAGGCAAGAAACTTCTTTTTCTGTATGCTCACCAGTGTGGAAGATCCCCAGGAATTTTCCTGGTCTGTCAGTATATATATCCAATAAGACAGGAGACAGCGCCTGCACCACTGTGTGCAATAATTTCCATGCTCTTCAATACTGTTAAATATGCCATGGCACATGCATGCCTTATCCTCAGTGGGCACAACATCCATCCTTCCTGCTGGGACACAAGCTCCCACACTAGCCCAGTGTCTGGGGAGAGCCCCAAAGGAACGAGCCTCCCTTAACCTACAAAGAGAGTGGAAAGCTCCAGAGCAGCAACAAGCCTGCTCTTTGTGTTAAAAAAGCAATATATCCCTTCTTGCTTCCCTCTGATCTCTGAATTCTCACCCTTACTTGAAGACTCTGCTCCATCACTGCCAATGAAATACCCACTTCAAGGTTGTCAGATGAACTACATCTGCCTAGCAATCACATGCAAAACCCAGCACAGCAAGCACCAATCACCCTAGGACTTGCTGGCCTGCCCCTAGCACACACATTCACCCAGTGGTTCTTTGCCAATAGTTAGTCTACACTGCCACCATACACCAGCTTGCACACAGCCCAGTGAAATACAGAGGCTAACCTGGGCAATGGTGTCAGTTACTGTGTGGCAGGGCTAGTCCCTGCTAGGTACGGAGGATTCCCAGCACTACATGGCCCCATGTCTCCTCTTGCCCTCTGCAGCACCAAGCTGCCATGTGGTAGGGGAGCTCCATGGTGAATAACCCCACACAAACCCACAGATATGTCTCTCTCCCAGGCCAGGAAATGGCTGACAAAGCCAGGGGAAGTGATTCAGACACACATAGCTCAGCTGTTGTAGAATAGCATAGTTTGGTTTCTGTACCCAAATATCCCAGGGCTGTTGAGCATTTCCTTGGTCTGATGCGATGGGAGCTTCATAGGCAGCCATGGGAAATGTGGACCTGCAAATGCTGGTCTTTGGGGGCTGGCATTAAGTGTTTGCTCTTTGCACACAAATGAGGGAAGCAAAGGTACTTCACCTGTTGCAACATTTTTTTTTCTGATTCTTAGAAGAAATGTGTGTTTGTTCTTGACTTGTGCACAGTGCCCTGGGGAGGATCTTGGCTCCCACATTCTCACACACGCATGCACACTGCAGGGCTCTCTCCTCCCAGATTTCCAGCAGGCTGAACTGTGCTGCACCACTTTGTTAATCCCCAGGGTTTCTGGACCAAGTCCATAGCTCCCTCCAAGAAGAGACCATGGTGAGTGGCATGGCGTGAATGATGCGGTCAAGTCAGGCAGGGCTTCTACTGGAAATATGTTGCTGAGTGAATAAGAGGGGGGAAGATAAAAGAGAAATGTAGAGCAGATACTGTCCGAAGACACACCAGGCCAAATGCAAAATAGACACCTCTGAAAACTGCAGAGATGGTTTATGGATCTGTAAGAGAGACTGAAACAGGCTGTTCTTCCATTCTCTATTGTGTTTACTGGGATAATCAGGAACACTCTACCAGGGCATTGCAATAATGAGTAACAGAAATATTGATTTTGAATGTTCAATCTTGTGGAAGAATCTTCAGCTTAGGTACACCATTGTAACTTCATTTTGACTTCATTGGGGTATTTATTTTCCATTAGATGACAACGTTGCCCTACCTACAGCAATACCAAGGCTGTTTGGTTAGGTTGTTTGGGTTTTGGTGGCTGGGGTTTTTTTGTGTGTTTTGTTTTTTGTTTTGGGGTTGTTTTTTTTTTATGCTGAATGAATTAGAAACTCGCTGTAAGACTATAAATAATATTTTAGTGCTAGCAGCTAAAATCCCTGGTTCTTAACCCAAAAGGCACTATAATAACCATTTAGTCAGACTTCCTGCCTGAAAATGCACACAGGCTGAATGAAGGAGCATTGTACCTCTGTGCGTATATTTCTGTATTTCTTATTTCAATGACACAGAATTGAGAACATGGGAGGTTAGTTGTGCAGCAAAAGCCAAATGTGCCATCAGTTGATACTCTTGCATTTCATATACACTCTGTTGCAGTGCCACATTTCCTTTGCTTACAGTGAATCAATACAAGCATATAATCTGCTGTAAAGAACACAGTTCTGGAGAATCCAGAAAGCACTTTAGTCAGAGAGTAAGTTAAGTTATCTCAAAGTCTGAATGAAAATGTGTGTAGACTTTTTGTTGTTTTTTCCATATGCATCATACACTCTTTTTCTAATTTTAATTACATTTTCTCAAAACAAAATGAAAATAATTATGTAAATTCTTAAAAGGTAATAATGAATCAATCAGAAACACCAAAAATATATATTTTTTATTCTATCAGTTATTTTTTCAGATGAGTGTGAAAAAAGTGGTAAAATATTCTATCCAGAAGACTACACTGTGTAAATGATTATTAGTTAAAACATCACACCAAATAAAATCAGATAGTTTAAAGCTGAATTTATAGTGACGTAGAAGGTTGGTTTGAGTTTGGGAGTTTTGTGTTTTGCGTTGTTTTTGTGGTTGTTTGGAAGATTTTGGTGTTTGGTTTATTTCATTTATGAAGTGGAATATTCTGCTTGGTGAACTGATTCAATGATGGAGTTGCTCCCAAAACTCATTTGTCAGTGAAAGGAGTAATGAGAACATAATACTAATCTCTCAAAAGTTCAGCTGGATTAAAAGCTATTTGAATTCTTTTTTTGGAACCAAAAATAAAGCTATTTGCAGATGGTCTTCATTAGAAACACTGGTGGCAAGAATTATTTCACAGCTCTAATAGTGTGTCTGGCCAATATCCCTTAGGCCTTTATATTTTCAGTATCAGAGATGAACATTCTCTTCATAGTAATCTGCTTGCATTAAAGAAATGTACTTACCATACATACATATAGATACGTAATGCATATATGTATACACCCCACCCCCACCCCATATTTCTTTAATGCAAGCAGATAACTATATATATTATGGGCATTATAAATTAAAATATTTTCATATATATTACAAGGAGTGTGAGATACACTTAATGCTGAGGAACATACTGATTCAAATAATTTTTTCATTTTTTGAATCTGTAATTCAGAAGGTTAACAACTTACTTTATACTATACTGATAATGTAAATTATACATTATTATTACAAAAAGAATTTCCTGCTATGGGCAAAATGGATGTACCCTGGAGAACATACCAGCCTCCACGTCACCCCATGGCCATCACTTAGCTACAGTACCACACACAGGCAGGCAGTTAGATATATAGTTATCCAACCTGCATATATTATCTGATTGGCATGTTCACTTGCTCCTTGACTGCCATAAATGAGTGGCTGTGCAGGTGCCATTAGCACATGCATCTTTTTCTGAATGCACCATTGTAGGAGTAGCTGAAAAGCTGTTTGTACTGCACAGTCAGAAAGTTGGCAGCAGTGCTGGGTGAAAAATGGCAAGTATGTTTCAAGAAAAATTCAAAAAACTTCATGTTTATTATACATTTTTTAACATCTCAATGAGAAATTAAAAAAACCTGAAGGCATGGAAACCAAACACTTTTCAGGTTTTGATATAACAATTATTGCATTTTCTTCTTCTTGCCTTCCTTCCTCCTCCCATTTTCTTTTGCTATTTTCATTTCTTGGCCTTTGTAATGATGAAGTAGGAGAATGAAAATAAAGGAACAGAAGGAAGAAGAGGGAGGAGGAAACAATACCTGGGAGACTGTAACACTTTTAGCAGGTTACTTTAATAGAGAGGCCTTTGTATACCTGTACTAAGGTAATAAATGTGCCAGTAGGTGAAGATCAACAGTATTCAAGATAGTTTAGATCTGCCCAATTTGATAGAAAGCTATTTGACTTGCTCAGGCCACGTCCATTCAGCTGGCTGTGAGTTTTGCCCTCATCTTTTTGCCCTTTTAAAAATGGAGCAGTGCTTTGTTAGGCAACACTGTAGAAGTGACTGCCTCATTTTGCTTCATAGCTTGGGGTGTTCACAATTTATGGCCTGAATCACTAGATGCATATGTTTCGTGCATATGTATAACACTTTTGAAAAGTTGGCAAAGTACATCTTCGAGGTAGCAAGGAAAAGAAACAAAAATTTAATGGTTACATATTTGAGCTTAAGCTATTCTCCATTTCAAGCTTCATTTGTTTGCTTTCCATTTCAGCAGCTGCTGGAAGCACTCTTCAATGGGAACTAAATAAATCCATACCACCTGTCCCACTCTGAATTGGAGGCCAAATCTTTCTGTTAGCTATCTCAACATTTAAGAATTAAAAGAGCATATCAGCCTAATTTCCATGCCATGAAAAAAAAACCACACCAAAAAAACAACAAACCATAACAGAAACAATAAGAGCTTTGTTAGGCAATTTGCAGACATGTGACTTGCAATTACAGTAAAATCCTCATGATTCCCCAAAAAAGTCATTTGCAATCTGTAGTGTAGTGTCCTCCTCTCCAAATTTAGTAAATGCCAATATGTTTTGGCTGGAATTTAGTGCTGACATATATCTATTTTATTACAGGTTAAATTTTTAGGTCTTCTGATGTTTAACCTCTCCCCCTGATAGGTCACAAGGCAAGGTGGCTGTGAAGAAACTTACGGATTTCTTGGTATAGAAACAGTTATCTGAGAAAACCATCAGCATTGTCCCAGAACCACATGGCACATTTATCCCTATAGAATTCAGTTATTCTGCTCTAGACTCTGCAGGTCTCCCACACAATGTTCATAAATAAAAGATTTTGAATCCCTGCCTTTAATCCTAACTCCCAAGGTAAAGATTGACTGGAATATATTGGAACACATCTCTAGGTTTGGACGCAATGCTAGTCTTAGGTCATCACCATGCCTTTCATGCACTTAAAAAACCTACTGTAATATGTTATTTTGGTTCTGGGCCATGCAAACCTTGCCCAAATTTTGAGTGCATGAGCTGTCAGCAAAGAGCTGTATAGTTGTAAGCAGGAGGCTCTTCAATGCTATTCAAGTGAAACTTGTCCCCCCATTTCACTTCAAATCAGCTGATTAGAAAAAAAAAAGCTTATTGTGCCAAGATCAAAAGCAGATTAGCCAAACTACTAATTTGTTTTTCCAGGGAGAGTTTCAAACAGTTTATTAAATAGAGAATCCAGAGCAGTAATCAACACATTCACTGGGATGTTAATGGGGATATGGTAAAGCAGTGTATGACAGCCGAGGGACAGAGTGCACTTCTTACTCACTCTCTCCAGCCATGAAATCAGTAACTCAGATCATTCGTCTAAGTCATCTACTATTACTTTGGAGTGAATGAGTGCACAGAGGTTTAAGGGCATCCCAAGAAGATTTGTTCATTTAATAGGGAAAAAAACAAAACAAAAATAACAACTGCTTTATATGAAAGCCAGCACCAAGGGAGGTTTAGTTTAGCTCAAGTAATATTTGACTAATTCAAGCTGGGCAGGAGTTCAGCCAGAAGTTATCATATGATTGGGTTTTGGGGATTCTGTTTTTTGGAAGTCTGTGTGAAATGACCTAGTGGTGGTGTCAGTCCAAATTCCAATCGATAAGTGCCTCTGCTCCTTACAAAACCCCACTATTTGCACCATTGCTAAGTCTCAGAATAGAAGGCAAGAGCTAGAACCTGTAGTCTGCCTGAGTTATACTCTGCACATCTGAAATAAGGAGATGGGAGACATGAAATGTCATTATTACCTTTGCCCTTTTGACAACCCTCCATTAAGAAGAAAAAAACATTGCTGAGAAAAAAAGTACTAACTACACCAACTCTTCCATTCATGGTTTTGTCCTTGTCTTGTCTTTTTTTCTTAATTTTAGCATAAGCTAAAGATGACAGTAGGATCTCAGCAAGCACTTCTTGGCATTGTCACAGTGTTATTAAGCCTGGTTAAGAGTCAGCAGGATCTTATGCAGTGAAGATGAAACAACTTACTTTGTCTTATTTTTGAGCCACTTGAAGACATGTACCCTAAAGTTTTCTCCACGTTAACTTTTCAATCATTTGCTTTCTAGGACGTGTAAAATGAAAGTATCAACAAATACATAGATTAAGTGGAAAATATAATGAAGAACACTGGTGTATTTCAGTTTAAGGAATGTTTTTTATGTCTTATACACTCTAGATTTCACTGCAACCAATGAAACATAATTAGCCTGTAGTTAAAGTAAATATTCCGTGGAATAGCACATGTTCAAAGTAAAGGAAAAGCTTCCACTGATCTCTCACCCACAATGCAGCCTTGAACTACATCATTTGCTCACTCCTTGTAGAATTTTTTAGACAGTACTTCACAGAGAATTAATTAAAAATGACATTTTTTCAGTCTTATTGCTGCTGGCCTCCTCAAAAAATAAACTATATTCCTAAGAGTATATCAGGACAATTCAGCACTTAAGAACACTTGCACACCAAACTCCAGTAGGCTAGAGAGTAATGCAAAATGCATGGTCATTGGATATTTTCTTCGCCAACACTAGCCGTAACACAACAATAATGACTATACATTATTTCCCCATCTGTTCATTGAATTTTTCATCTCTCTTCCTCCACCTCCTACTACACCTCCCCTCCACCTTTCCAAATTAAATTATGCTCTTAAAAATTACGCTTGTCACTCAGGGTTTCAGCTGAAAACAAATTTTCAAACTGCAGAACATGGCCTCAACTTCAGATAAGTGGGTAAAGTACTATTAAAGCAGATGTTTCAATAAATAATAATAATCTATGTTTATATAGTTATGTATGATCAAACTTTGGAGTAATTGAGAATGTCTCCTCTCCTGAATAAACTTTATCAAGTCATACACAACCAGCTATTAAAATGAAAAAGAACTGAAAACTCTTTTCTGCAGTTTCATTTTACTCTTTCTCATCCTTGTACCATACTAACAACAGAATATATGGCTAAGATTTTAATCTTATTTTATGTCTTTTCTATTGAAAAGTGACATGCAGACTATGTGGCTGCAGGCATGTTTCTGATTCATGTCACTTAAACAGGAGTAGAATCAAGCCATGTAATCCTGCCAGGATTACAGATATATGGTTTCCTTGGCATTAATCAGAACAGTTGGATAATGGCTCCCCTCAGAGGTAGTATAGGAAGCATGCACCGGCCCAGTATGTCTCCTCGCTACAAGATATCATGAAGAAAGAGGTTGTGCATGATGTGTGGTAGTTGAAAATGCACTGCAAACTCCATCCCACAATGCATTAGACATTGCCAGTTTAGTTCATTTCGCTTATGGGAGGTAACTGTAGCTAATGAATTCAATCTGTTATAATTAATAATGGAAGAATATTTAGGAATCTAGAAATGAAAAATTGGTATTAAGGATTAAGCTCATTTTACAAAATATAACCGGTTTTGAGGTGTATTAGAAGCATGCAAAAGAAACGCTTACCTGGCTACATTCTAATACTTCAGCTTCACAAAACTAAAATGAAGGCAAAACACTGAATAAAAGGTGTCTATTGATTTAAAAGTCAATTACTTACACGCTAGAAATTTAGACATTTGTCCAACCAGATGTTTTGAGTGTCTCTGTGCCAGGCTCAGCTACGTCTGGGAGAATTCTCTCTCATTAGTCTCCCATTCAGTCCTTTATAGCTTACAAGTGAATTCTCTTGCCTCAAAACTGTTAATTTAGGACAACACATTAGCATGTACTCTATCCTATACCTGCTTGAGGGATTCTATTAAGGAGTGTGGAGATGACTTTTTCCAGTATTATCTCCTGCCACATTTATGAGGTGAATAAAAATGCTCTTAAACTCTCTTTTTAATAAATATCCTAAAAGATTTCTAAAAGTTACTCACAGTTTGACCATCAGATCATTGTGGAATGTATTAGTTTGAACTTGTTTCTTAAACAAGACAATAGAAAAAAAAGATAATTTAATAAATGGAACATATTTTTTGAGGTTTACTGGTTCTTCAGATTTCTTCAATACAAGATATAGAGGGTATCAGATTAAACTAGCATGTGGTAGATTCAAAATAGCCAAGAGTAAGTGGTTCTTCACAAATGAGGTGAAAAAAGTATATAAAATGAGGGTTTTTGAGATGACCATCATCACCACAGAAAAAGTCTGGAAGTTATAACTGGTGTAAGAACTAGGAAAACATCAGCTCACCGCTCAGTAGCAGTTGACATAGCAAATAAAATTGTAGGAATTTTTAGGTAGAGAAGATAGTTTAGAAAAAGCACTGAGCTTCACCACAGTGTAAACCCATTCTTCTTCTTGAATCCTACGTGCAGATGAGTGCTTGGTCTCAAGAACGGATACAATTAAGTTGAGAAAGGTACAGAGAAGGGCAGCAGTAAACAACAGTGTGTGTACCAGCCAAGTAACTAGGGATCTTGTCCCTGGAAAGGGCAGAAGGATGACAAGGCTTTATAAAATCATGAGAAGCAAATAAAAGGTGCATAGGGTCTGATTGCTTATCATCTCTGCAGATATAAGAAGTATAGATCATGAATGAAACCTAATGGATGGCAGGTTCAAAGCAAGCAGCAGCAGGCACATCTTCACTGAACACGCTGCTAAGGTGTGTAACTGCATGCACGTTGTGTGAAGCTTCAGTGAGATAAAGAGGAGACCAGAGAATTCCATTAAATAAATGGCTGCTAAATGTGTAGATTCCATGTCTGGCTCAGGAAATCTTTTAGTGACAAATTGTAGGAGTTAGAGTATTTTATTTTAAAAGTTTATTATTCTGTAGATAAAGCAAGGTCCAAGTGCTTTTTTTTATGTCTGAAGGAATTTCAGATTTAAACATAATCCTTAATAGAAAAACACACACACAGAGAAATTTTATATTCTCTTAGAGATTACAAAATGGTAAGCATCACCTGGAAAGCAGCAAATGAAAGTTAAGAATAACTTAACCTTCCATCAGTCTTTGCATTGGCAGCTCTAAAAACCTTCTGCTCACATACTCTATTTCTCACAGTGTTATAAGGTGGCCCAGCAGCATTTTGCATTTGTTTTTCAAGTGGCTAAATGAGATAAGGAATGACTGGTATGCCCTAGTTTTCAAAGGTTTGGTCCATCACTATCACTGAAAGGGAAAACTGTCACTCTAGTGGTCAGATTGCAACGGATGTCAAGGAGAGACTGAGTCTTACTCAGTACATACATCTGAATATAAACAAATAAAAAATGTGTGCACAGTCCCAAGAAAAAAAATATAATTCGCTTTTCTCCCAAATACTCAGGAAAGCTTTTTTTTTTCTTTTTTCTTTCAAATACAAGTGATAAGACGCGTATAAATTACTTTGTGCCTCTTCCTCCACTCAAACAATACACTAATTAATTTCCTGGTGATAAAAGCTGGAATAAACTAACATTAATTCTTCACTACAGCTTTTAAGAGCCTAATGTACTACAGCAGGACAACATTTCACATTCCTTCATTTATTCATGTCCCCTTGCTGAATGGAACTTGGAATGGAAAGATGAAACAAGTTCAGAGATTGTTCTCTTTAATAACTTAAGTAATGTTAATGAAGATTAAACTTAAGATCTAAGATCCTAGAAGTAAGTATCTTTCCATAAAAAAAAAAGTAGTTTCTTTCCATAAAGAAAACAAAACTGGTGTTTTCATAACCCAGTGGATTTCTTTAATAAACATAGCAACCCCCCAAATCTCAGTATAATCTTAGGACAACCGTATAACTAAGGATATTGCTGCTAGAATATATGTGATGGAACTGTTAGGATGCTCTAAATGTCAATAAGATTATCTGAGATAATAAAGATATCATTGTGGAATCTTGAGTTCAAGAAGGATGCTTAGTAATTCCTGAAAATCAGCATCCTTTACTGTATTTCAAACAATGGGCTATTAACCCAAGCTCTGAAAATCACCTGTTCTTTTCAAAAGCCTTAATCTATGTTTTGAGTAAGTTAAAAATTCATAAAAGTTGCCAATGCAGTACAGCTAATGCACCTCAAGGACAGAGTGATAGAATCTCACTCTCTAGGAGTGAAATACCACTCACATAACTGAATGAATTAGTGCCATACAATCTTCTGGCATTTAAAGATCCATGCAGTATGAAGAGAATTAAGACCATTATCCAGTGAGTATTCTTACAGTATCATCTGTTCATCACTTTCTGTCAGCAATCAGGTCATACCCAGTTTAGCCTCTGTTTTTGTCTAATACCTGAACACAGAAGCTGTAGTACAAAAAAAAGTCTACCTGAGCAATTTTTCTTCACAGTTTAACTGTAAAAAGCTGTGCTTACATTTAACATTATGTTACTATGTCACTGGCTGAAGAAGTAGCATATACCAAGAAGCAAAGGGAGAACCTGGAAGGCAAGTGAAGGCCATATTTTTTCAAAGGTATGGCCATGGTACTGATTGCTCCAAAAGACATCTCACCCTCTGTCGGCGTGGTGGTGCCATGCAGCGCTTGGCTATACAATGTATGTGCCTTCATGCAAGCAGTGCTGAAGAGCCTCAGAGATATTCTGCTTCCCCGAGGGGGAATGTGTCTTACTGCTACCAGTGTGTTACAGCTAGCACTGTTCTTTCGAATGACATGGCATGATATGACATATGGAAGCAGTACAGGGCTGATTTTTCCTGCCTGTTCTGAATACGCTGTGAGGTGTCCTCTCTTTCCAGAAGACTAGGGATGGAGCAGTTCAGCACTGCTTCTTCTCTCTACTGAACATTCTCACATGGCTGTTGCTGAATATGGCCGTTACTGGCTTCATGTACCACATTATAAAAATAGAAATTAGTCAGTTTTCCAATTCAGCTGGCAGTTTTTGTTTTTAATATTTTTATTACTGCAGACATCATCGTCCAGCCATCTGCTAAAGATGAGACAGACAATAACTGAGCAGAACTGGAATGGATTTTGCTGCATCTGCAGCTGGGCATTTCATTACTGTACTCTGATGGGGAATTGACGGGGGGAGGTATTTTGTTCTTTTTATAGAGACAACCAAAATGCGATGCACAGCAGCCCTTCACTGTGAAAAAGGCTGCTGTTGTTTACAGGAAGACCGAATGACCCATACTGACCTTTGCTTATCACTCTCCTATCACTCCTATTAGGGAAGAAGCAGCAAGTCTGCCTCAGTTCCTCTTTCTGTCATTCCTGAGGCTCTTCTGATCACTCAGTTATCAAGATTTTTGCAAATTTGGTAGAGGAGGTAGGCTTAACCCCACTCTGGATGCCGTAACTGTCCTGTATCTTGCTGCTTCCTTTCCCCCACCTCCTCTTTTTGAGTTCTGCAGATGAGTTATCCTCCAAAGGAACAACCTGACCATTCTCCCCTTCAGAAATCAGCAGTTCCCAGGCTCTTCCTTGCTTAAATCCAAAATTACTCCAGAATACACAATTAGGATGAGTAGCTTTGGCCAGTTGTAGACCATTTTAATTTTTAAAATGGCAGAACACTCACACTGAGATAAGGGTGTTTTTCTATGAACTAAAAATCTCTTAAGAAAAACACATCTTTTTCCTTTTTTCAGTTTTAGTTTGGCAAAAGTAAAATAAAACAGTGCCTATTAGGGTTAATATTAAGTCCAAGGTTATGGGTGTGGGTGTGCTGAAGACAGGTAAGGACACACAGCAGTCTTCTGCACATATAGATGAAACTGAAACCTTGAAGTCCTATGGCGGCTTTTACATTAGAAGTTTCTCGGGTTTGGTGATCTTTAGCCAATACTGCTCCTACACAGTTGTTCTGTCCAGCTATGTCCTCTCAGCACAAATACAGTTCTTTCTGTTGGTTTCTATGGGATCTTTAAACAACTGGTAAAACTCACTGGACTAAAAGGTGCTTATAAAATTTGCCACTTGTGTAGAATTACAAAAAAATTGCAAGAATTGTCTCTATCAACTTCACCAAATCTCAGCATGAAAACACTGCAGAATTAAAGAATGGAGAAAACACAGCTAGAAGTAGCACTTAAATGAGCCCTGATCCACTGCCCATTGATGTCAGTGGAAAGACTTGCACTGACTTCACCAGATCAGGCTTGTTGTGAAGGTCTGAAAAATGCTAATGGTATCTTTATGCAGGGTATTTTCAAAACCAATTGGGATGCCATGTCTTTTTTTATTTTTAATCAATTGCTTATGTAATACAGCATTGCTGCACAGAATGTCCCTGTCCATAAGAAACTGTAGCAAGGAAAAGCGGAAGATGGAAAATCTCTTTAATTAGTCTTCAATTAGTCAGAAACTTATCTTTTCCAAGAAGAAATATAATTGAGGACAACATGCAGTAACATAATATATCTGTTCATTTTTAAAGGCACAAATAAAATAATTTCATCGTTGCCTTTTTATATTTTTACCCCACCACCACCACCCCATTTCTTTTTAAGAAATCCCTTAGCACAGTTAAATTGGAAGGCTATACAGGAATTCTTATGCCTTTTTATTATTTTACCAGATGAGGGTTCAGGCATGTTGTCAGGTCATTTGACCTCCTTAAATGCATTGGCAGAGCTCTGATATTCATGGCCAAGAAATTGTCCTTGCTTCCTTTTCTCAAAGTTGTTTAAGTAATAATTTGCATTAATTACAGAAAACACATCCTTAATTAACTGAAGACTTGTTTTTTTTCCCAGGCGTCTCTCACATTTTAGCTGATGAATCCAGTGATTAGAGAGATGGAAGCTAATTTGTTAGCCTGTTGTTTTGTCTCGTTGGTAAAAGGAATGGGAGTGATGAAGGAAAAGATGATCAATACACAGAGAAAAGATCACATATGCATTTGCAATATGCAAGAATACCCATGCTAGTAAGTGTAAGCTTCCAAAGAAAGCCCAGATTTTATGGTGCAAAGTGATACACAGGGTGTTGATTTAGAAAGGATTCTGCATACAGGAATGAGTAAAGAGAACCCCAAAATTGTCAATGATGACTGTTCTGAACTGAAACACAAACATATATACCCAAGAGTGCGCATTGCCTATAATAACTATTCACATTAAAAGAAGGTTGTACCAAATTTGTGCATTTAAACCCAAACAGAGATGCTTCCAGGAAGAGCAGGATGTTATTAAATGTAAATTAATCTCATTAAAATATCCAGATAATTATTCAAGCTTATATGCCTTTTCTAATATAGGTTTTTTAGTATTAGTGGCAGAAATCAAGCACAAAAGACATTATTGCAAAGATGTAAAAGGGCCTGGTTTTTAGAAATGCTATCAAGATCCAACACATATCTGAAGCCATAATCTAAAGATTTCTGAGCTTGAATTCTTGCTCACAGATTTGAAATTTCTGTTCTTGGAACTTTTGGGTACATTTTCAAAACTGCTTATGCTATTTAGATGGTTTTCAGCATCTAAACCTTTGTGTTTATGGTAGAAACCTTAGAGGCTTGGAAGTGGAGGAGCTGTCAATTTGCATATTCTGCAGCTTCATCAGAATAGTCAAAATCAACAAAGCACCAGTCTGACAAAGCACGTCAGTATGCACTTAATTTCTGTCTCAACCATGATCTTGCCAATTTCAGCTTCAAGTCAAGTGCTAGTTTCAGTACTTTGCTGAAACAGAGCTGAAAGGTCGCTTTACCCATTCAAAGTGACAGAACAATGCAGGTTCTCACCCACACTCCAACTGTCCTGTGCACTTTGCAGCCCCTGTTAGCTGTTCTTTCAAAGAGCTGTACTTATATGCGGCTCCAGCCTTCCTGAATGCACCGTATACAGACAAACTATACACCAACACTCCTCAGAGTGCCCTAATATTTAAGTGAATAGCAGTTTTCCAAATCCAAAATGTTTCATACTCAACTCATGCAAATAAATTAACTAAATGATTGAAAGTCTGCATGTTTTATTAAAATGCATGAATTTTTCAGTTCAGTACTAATATTTCTTTATTTTCTAATAACATACATAGACTATAAGAAGAATTATACAGTTACTAATAAAAAAATGCAGAAATTCTCATTCTAACCTACTAATTTACCATATTAACGAACATATGCTAATTTAGCACTGTTCTGGATCTGTATTAGGGTGGTTTTATGGGGCCTGATTTTGCCTGGCTTTCTGCAAACATCACTAAAATAATCACAGGATGGTATGGAAATGGGTGGTCTCTTCCCTGAGAACAGGTTGCCACCACAGTTAAATAAGTGTTGTATGAGTAGGAAATATAACCTCTCTGTTTTGGTATGCAAGAAGGCATAATCAAAAGGTCCTCAGCAGGGAAGGTGGACAGAAGCAGCTAGCTTCACACATGGGGTGAAATATCAGCAAATAATAATGGACTAGTGACAAACTCATGCTCTTCTAGTGCAAACGGGTCCAAGACAATGGGAAAGAGTGCCAACTAATAAAAGTGGTCTTCAATAACACCTTTATTTTTTCCTCTGAGGTTTTGGGCTAGCTTTTCTTCTTTCTAGACAGTAACTGAATTACTTAATAAAATGTATTATGGGTCAAAACACTTCTTCATATTAAATTCTTCAAAAGTATGTAGGGATCCTTAGATGTTATAAATTATGTTTGCAGAGAGTAACAATTCAGATTTCTCCCACTGACAGAATGAGGAGCAAAGATCAGTGCAGACTGGACTTTAGAATGGGTATGCAACTCTTAGTAAGGCAAGTATATTAGCCAGATAGGGGGGAAACTCATGAGGGAAAGAGATTATCTGTCCGACTCAGGAACACTGCCTGTTCCAGTGCTGAATAAGTTTCAACACAATCTCAGTTATGAGCTAGCTTTACAGAAATGCCTTTACATTCTCATATCCAGATCAGATCTCATGTCTAAGGTAAGGTTTCTCTTTTACACCCCTCAGTATTTCACCTCTTCAGTTACTGTCAGTGGATTACACAAGCTTTGTTTGCTACATGCAACTATGGATCTTATTTAAGTAACATCAGCTTCACCAGAAGTTGAATCTGAACCACAGAAACTTTTCATACCATTAAAAAGGTTCACATTGCTGGGCTTGTACCCAAGTACAGATCTTGCATACTCAGGTCCTGAGAAACAAACAGTCCATAACTCCTGTTAGGCTCTCAGGCTTACCATTCTGTTCTCCATAGATCCAGCTACTATTTTTGTTGCTACTGTTTCAATTTATTCCTATCGCAGAACATTTCTCAGCAATTTTTTTTTATTACAGATGCATATGTAATATCACATATATATGGGAGCAAAAATTCAGCTCTACAATTTATTTTTTTAAAAAGTAGTTGAAGCATATTTATGACAATAATCTTTTCATATATGAGGTGTCCTATTATATGTGACTGACTGGGACTAAAACTCTCAATACATGTTTATCACATTCAAATTCATGCTAGATGAATTATATGCAGGCAAAAGTTTAAGTGAGGACAGGTGTCATAGGAGTGATATCTGAAGTAGGTACCTTTTACCTTTCCTAAAAAGTTGTTTCATACTTAGAAATTTATTTACTAAATAAATTCGTGTTCTCCAGAAATTACTTCCTAGGCTAGATCCCATCTAGGATTTCTTTCAGAAAGTTAACCGGTTTCTTTCAAAGATGGCCTTGTCAAGTATTGTGTCTGCCCAAGAAGGAATTACATGGTGTCATTAGACACCTCATTTTTCAAAATACTATGCTAAAAGTTGTTATGCTTTTTTCTAGATTACATATAGCACCTGTCATTCTCTGCCAGAGCATGTACTACACTTGCCTTCTCCTTTTGGACACCATTGCTGTTTTGTCCTGGAGCAAGAGTCTCAGACACAAAGGGGTAAGAATACGTAGTGAGACTTAGCACAGATCAAGCCATCAGTGTCTCCTGTGAGCCAGACACACATGAATTCTCAGGGAAGTTGCCCTTTAGAATTCATGAGAAAATAGAAAACAATTCTAAAAACTAACCAGGAAACCACAAGTAGGGAGGTTAAATTAGACACAAACTGACAATATACATACTGTAAGGAATAGAAGACAAAAAACCTGCTTTGTTAAATGTATCAGCATACAAAAGCATCTGCACAACAGGCGCATTTTCAATCCCTTTTTCTGACTGGAGCAGCAACACCAGGACAAAAGGACTACATTAAAGGGACACCCCCCACCCCCCCCTTTCTTGCCTTGACCTTATTGTAGCTCACTACTAGTAATATTCATAAGACTTCCACCATAAAAAAATAATATTCAATTCCACGTTGAGTAATACCATTTATAACAGAAGGTGGTCGTTAAACTGACAAACATGCGGAAATGTAAAGGGTGTGCATAAACACTGCCAGGGATGGGAAGCCTGGACACATAGAGAAAACATGAGCATTACCTGCCAAAAACGATGAGCATGGTGTTCCACAAGGAGAAAATGAGCTGCAAGCTGCATACCTGAACAAGTGGCACCTGAACCACTTCATCTAGCTTATCAATGAAATTAAGAATCACTGTGCTTCCCTGGAAAAAGCTGAGGAACCAGCCAGGCAATGAAAGATAAAGCCAGGAGGTTCACAACTATTCCTATGAGAAAATGATAGGCAATGATGCAGAAGCTCTCTAGGCTGGTACCACATGCCTTATCAATTGAAGATAAGGCCTGGGAAAAGGAAGCAGATTAAAAATACAAGCATCCTGAAGAATTGCTTCTGTATTTCTTCTCTGGAGAGCTAATATTTCCATATCAAACCACCGTCCCTCAGTTCAGTGAAGACCAGGAAGGGACTGCGTATACTAGTCACCTTAGAAAGGCTGAACACAAAGAGAAAAATCATTAAAAGTTACAGGGGAAATCAGAGGGTGCTAAATCATGTTAGAGTTATAAAAATTCAAGTGTTCTGTGTTTGCACTGGAAGGCTCCAGAAGAGAAGCTGAAGACAGGGCTCCTAGCACAGCTCCCAGTGTAATGCATGTGCTCCCTCTGGTATGCCTTAAGGCGTCTAATTACCAAGCACAGAAAACAGTCTTTCACTGAATCCAGATGTTCAGTTATAACAAATGTGTTCCCTTTAGTTAAATCTTAAAAAAAGCTCACTTACTGGCTAAAATGATTATATAACTGCTCAGGGATGTCACATTTCAGATAAGTTATAAAAATCTGCATATAATTTTTTTTTTTAAAAAAAGTAAATTCTCAGAGAGCTGCAGCAAGTGAATAGATTACAGACACAAATACACCAAAGCAAAGACGAGGAATTACTACCTCTTCTTAGCTCATTAAAATTTATACCTTATGCAATTAATAAAACTAAATTGACAAACCGTCTTTGGTTCTATATGTATATCAGAACTTCCCCTGTATGCCTGAAAGTCAAGCACGGCAAGCAGCTTTACATCTGATTTTCAGAAGAAAGTTGAAATAATGGAAAAAATTTAGAGGTAGAAAAGTAAAATGTGTTATCTAATGGTTATAGGGAAAAAATCTGTGAACTATGATTCTTGGGTTTGATTCCTGATTTTATCAGAAACTGGCTTAAGATGCATCCAGGTTAAATGTTTCAACAGCTAAAAGATGCTTAGCCACAGTAAGATGATTCAGAGTGCCAGTTAGGAACCTGCCTCCTTAGCCATTCAGCAAAGAGGGGTTTTTTTGGAATATCTCTATTGCCAGGCTCCCAAAATAGTCAATGGAGACTGATAGGCTGCTTTTAAGAATGAGTCAGAGGAAAAGCATCAGACAGTAACTCCTGTAATTGCATTCTGGAGGAGCCCATCACTCAGTGTCCATTAGAGAAAAAGTGTATAAGAAAGCACCATGGAGTTGCTTGGCCTTGGCTCAGTCTCAGGAGAGCCGATCCCTCCATGTCTCACAGGGAAGCTCAGCTAGCCAAGGACATTGTCACATCAGCTGCAGGACTGATCTCCCACTTGAGCCCCAGCTGTCCTGATCGCTGAGGTGGCCTCTCTTCTGGCTGAGGCTGATGGAAGCATTGAAAGAGGCATGTGTCCCTGCTCACAGGGCCACCGAGGAAAGAAACATGACACCATTCTGGATCTCAGTTACATCTCTACACCTGACAGGAGTGGGCCTGACCCAAAACAACTGACCTAGACAGTCCCATTCAAGCCCAGGTGCCCAGAACTGTGCAGGCAAGAATCATGGGAACATAAAGAATAAGCCAGAGGAAACATAACTCTCAAGCTCAGTTAGTATCGCATTCAGGAGTAAGAGGGGAGGAACCCTCTGTTACCATGGGTAACAGAACCAAGTTTCTGACACGAATATGTTTTTAGAAAACTGATCCCAAGAACAGAAGCAAGCATTTCAAGACTAGATCGTGACTTGTTATAACTAAAGTGTCCTAGGAGTTACCTGGAGGTGTACTGGGATGGGTCTCTCTTTTGTACTGATATTCATATTTCCAGGGGGTCACTAGTTTTTGAAAAAAATCACTGAATACACATCAGGACCTAATGTAAAAGAAAACTTAAATATCAGAATTAATAGACATTATTTTCTTTTGAGATGAAGCTACCATTTCAGCAGATCCCGTGCTTCTAAACTGTGGGTTTAATCATCTAGATTCCTTCTGATTCAGAATCACTTTTCTAGGCAATTATACTTCTTCCTTCCCTCTGAGCTAGTGTCCTGAAGATGTAAATATTCTGGAATAAGGATTTCCACTTCCTATGTCTTGTGTAAACTATGCACTTCAGTCTCTCAACTACTGCCTTATAAGGGGGCTTCTAAAGCAGAATCACTACAGTTGCATCAACACGGACCAAGCGGCACTCACTTGTACTGCCCCATGAGCTGTGCTGCCCAAGCTGCACCATGCCATCTGGGTGCTGGCTTAAGGGCCCCTACTCCTGCACTGTCTTGCTTTCTATGCAAACACTCTCTATATCTGAATATAAAGAAGTATGTTTTGTGTTGCCACTTCATTCATTTTCAAAGGCTACACTGACTTGCATCCAAGATATTTTTCAGTGCTCTAATGTATCAGAGGGGCTTAAGTCACATATTTTGGTTTCTAGAAGAAACTATTCCATAATCTTATGGATCTCAACATTTAAAAATCTTTTGGTTTCCATGTATGAAATCATCTTTTCTTGTTTTCAAATTTTTATGCACCATAGCTGTACAAGTGATTTTTTTCATTATCTGCTAACAGTTTAAGATTGAGTTACAGAGACAAAACAAGTCCTTCCAGACTGTGAAAAACTGTTGATACCAGTATAGCAGCAATGATGTTGATATGTACATACTGTATCTTCTGCCCAGTTAGACTACAGTCCAGAAACCTCTCAATGCAGCCTCTTTCAAAGACATGTAAAAAAACCCACCAAAAAACCCAAAACATCATTTTGTTGTAGTTAACAAAAATAGCTAGAATCCAATATACTGTGAATGGCCGTTTTTCAATAAATTAGAAAAAGAAAAAAAAAGAACCAGTTAAAAATAGAGGGATAAGCTACTCTTGAACTGCTTGAACTTTTGAATTTACAAATGCATTATGGAAAATCTGAGACATAAATCTAGGTAAAATGATGTAATTTCATTTCTGCTTCTAGGGGGAGAAAAGGGGGAAACTATTGTGGTTTTGAAGTCACAATGGAATGAACTCACTCTCATTCTCTGACCTATTAATTTCTCAATACTTATTTTTATAGCTCATGTTATGAAGTTGTGTAATGATAATTTATAGGTCAGCTTAACCAAACCAGGCACACAATACTTTGCATGATCCTTACTGTTCCGGTCCACAAATCCAACATATTGACTCTCATCTCCCTGAGACTATTTGAACTTTTCTCACAGAGATGCGTGATGAAAAGAAACACATGAACAAAAATGTGGAACAAAGGGGAGAAAGGGCAAACGTCTATATAAATAATTAAAAAACATTATTAAAAGCCTTAAGAGGTAGCAGTCGGCAAGGATGCTGCGTTCCACATGCACTTCAGAGAATGCCTACGGAACTGGTGCCCATAACAGATAGATGTCTATTTTTTCTGAGTGTATGTCTAGGACTCTGGGTTCAGCATTTCAGCAGCTCATTGTTAAGCTTCCAAAGCAATGCAAGTGTTGCTTGCCATGAATGCAGAACTGATAATTCATACGTCACCAGTAGTCACATCCAAGCCTGCCCAGACAGAAACACCCACACCAGAGGCAAAACTCAGTTCCTATGTATAGGAAATTCTATTTTCAGCTACTGAGTTACCTAAAAATAAACTCCTACTCAAATGCAAGTTTCCCTCAGTCCATTTTATTAGTACTATTAAAACACAAAGTACAATTTCGATCCACAAGAACTATTCCTACTCTAGCAGTGTCAGGTGGCTGGGTTCCAGTATCCTGTGAATATACTTTACATTCTTCTAAAGAACTAGGCATTTTCAGAACGACAGTACTTTATATTTTGAAAAATATCCTTAGTGATTTTCTGCCAGCTGAAGCATCCAAAGTGTCTGCCCTCAAAAAAAGATTCAGTGCTTTTGGCAGCATTTGCAAGCTAGTCTGTTTTTTCCGATCCAGAAACATTTTCTTTGCCAGACAGTCATCTGAAATAATGTTCTTACACAGAAAATACATGTTCAGTATGTTTCGCATTTATACACTGTAAAGAGGCCAGTACACAAGAAGTTCTGAGGTCCTAGAGGCTGGCACTGGATTACAAGGGCAGTAACTTTCAAGGCACTGGAAAATGGCAAAGGTGACAGCAAAGGACTAGGATTTCTAGGACCATGACTAGGACAGCATCACTCCCAGGACTGCAGGGTCATGGGGCAGAGGTGCTAAAGACTGATATAAGGTTGCCCTGTAGGGAAGGCTGTGATGTAAAGTCAGCCCCTCACTGTGAGGAGGGAAGAGGTCAGCAGCAGCTTCATGATTTTGGGCCATAGGGCAGCAGTACCCTGGCTATGTATCTGGTGTACCTGCCCAAGGTATTTCCAAGGTTAAAATACTGAAGGATTGTGAACACAACAATTCTGATGATGTGATAGAAATCTCCAAATTCTAAATTACAAATGTTTTCCTCCGTATTCTATGGGACTTTCCAGTGTTTGCTGTTTGGTTTGGTTTTTTTTCTTTTGTTTTTTGTTTTTTGGTTTTTTTTTTTTTTTTTAATTTGAACAATGAGATAGCTGTACAGATCAGATTTAGATTACATTGTTCATTTTATGAACAGACGTTCCCAAACAAAGTAGGATTTGAAATCATCCATGATTTCAGATTGCGAGAGATTTGTGTGGACTTACTATAGCCTGCATTCCTTTACCAAAAGAACAAATTAAAAGAATTTAAGTATGTGAAAAGGTTTTCTGATGTGAAAGTAGTGTACAGTACTATTAAGGCATGGTTAGACATAGTTCAATATCAGACTATGACAAATCTAGCTGCTCCCCTAGCTGCCTGCTCCATTCGGCTGACACAAGTTATCACCCTTTCAGCAAAGCAGGACTGGTAGGCATTCCTTCTCTGCTTCTCTGTGAGCTTAGATGGATGCTCCTCTTTGACAGGGTTAGCTCAGATTCTGCATTTTGCACTGAAGTGGTTAAGAATGTGTATTCACTACACACCACCGGATACCTCTTCTGCCCTTCATTCCAGAGGACATTCAAATGCAGGGCACTATAACTTGCAGAACAATCTGTCTGTGGTCTAAAACATCATCACATTCAAATTTAATAAGAATGTTGCAGCGTTATGACAACTCTAATATTCTTCAGAACTAATATTTTTTCTGGAGCAGCCTTTCCTTTTACGTTTCATGATGACCTTGGTTTTTTTCCCTCCCTTTTTCTTTTGGGTAGAAGAAATACAGTTTCTGGAGACATACAAACAAACACTACTGAAATTAAATACACATACTTCTCACTGTCAGTCTTCCTGAGTATTTTTTTTGTATGTGTTTTCTTTTTGGGTTTTGGTGCTGGTTTTGGGGGGTAGGGTGTCGGTTTTGGGTTTTGGTTGGTTTTTTTTTTGGGGGGGGGTTGATGCATGAAGATGTGATCTCAACATGTAAAGAACTCATTAATCATATTCCAAATTCTCACAGGGAGCCCAGCTTCCTTTTAAAAACCAGCCTATCTGTTCTCAAGGTATAGTGTAAAATGAGACATGAACTGTCAGTGTGTGTGCTTTAACAAAATCACCTACCCACAGTTATCATGAAAAATATTTTTTAAAGTCACTTTCTGTGTGCATCTTTATGAAGCACGTAGGCTTTTTGCTTTTCTTTTCTGAAAATTTCTATGTGAAATGCTGTGGCATGTGTTATGTATAAGATCAGATGAGATAGTCAAATGATCCCAAACATGCATGCGGCAAACAATTTCTCCAGATGACAGTTCATAGACAGTAGGTGTTTTTCACATATATTCACAAGAAACATTCAACATCGTCCAAGCATAGTCAACCTGCCATTCCCACAGCCAAGGAGCAGATAAGGTGCCTATGTGAATACAGTGCCAACATACACAGTTACAAACAGCAGTTTTCTGAAGTGTAAACAAAACATCAGCAAACCATCCCAGGGCCACTCAAACACATTTTAATGTCACACAATTGACAAATAGAGACCAGCCTGCACTCAGCCTGCATAGGCATCTTATGAAAGCCAAGGATGGCAATGGGGACTGCTGGGGCCTCTAGCTGGAGCTGCCCTGCACCTTCAGAACAGTCTCCACAGCAGTTGAGAGCCCACAGCAGCAGGCAAAGACTCTGTACGGATGGCCTGCTCAGATGTTAGGTCATGTTCTGCCATGTCTTGGACCAGGGCCATCATATGCAGCTACCTGTCTGGCCAGAGAGCAGATACAATCCCAAAGGCAGTCTGCAAATAGGATCCTTGTCCAGCTTAGCTGCTACAAGCTGAGGAAGTCATCTGACAGGAAGATTGGTACCAGGCACAGGTCACCTGGAAAAGCACAAGGTGAAGGACCCATATGAGCACAACCCTGGCTGCCAGTGCACTGGTTGCAAGTGCACAAAGCCAGGCTGAAGACCTGTGGAGTCCTTCCTGGGGAAGAGCTTTTGAGGGTCTTACAGCCTACCATCCATTTGCAGTTTTATCCCAGTTTCCCATTTTACATGTCACCCATTGAGAAAATTGACTACTATCTTTTTGGTTCCTCAGATTTCACCTACTTACCATACTTCTGCCAATTTTTCCTCAGTGCCTTTATTTTGTAACAAGTTTCTCCATCTCAGAGGTCCTTTCACTGTTTTTTCCATCGGTTTTTTGTTCTTGCTCTCAGGTTGCCCTGACTGGGCTCTAAGATAGCCCTTTCCAATTCTTTCTCCTACTGATTGCTATATCTGAAAGAGTACTTCTGGGAGCTCCAGACATTTTCTATCATCCCCTTAGTCCTCCTTCCCTTTCTGTGATCCTGCCAAAGGCAGCAGAGCGGTCACTGGACTTAAAGGGTCATTCACACTGTATAAAGGATTTGTTAAATAAATTTTCCTTAAAAATAGCCTGCCCAACTCTATTTGTGACAGTGGACTGATATTTTTAGGCTCTTGATTTAATAATAAGAAAAACAAAGCCCAGCTAAATTCTCCATCTGATTGTTAAACCAGCAATCTGAAAGAGCATTTCCTCCTCTAGTTAAGCTGATCTGAGCTCTGACTTTTGTTTAATTTCTCCTTTGGCTTCAAAAATTGGATAATGTTTTGTTTGTGTTTTCAAGCTTGCTTACCAGGCAGTTTCTCCAACCACTCATCACTATACTCTTTCTTTCAGCGGTATATACTTGAGATGTCAGATTTAGTGACTAATCAGAATATTTGCCATCAGCAAAAAAGATACCCAGTGGGTCTTTTTAACCAAAGAAAGAAGCACAGGAAATAACCTAATGTGATATTAGTTACAGAAGAAGTAATGGTAAAAAAAGATTTATCCATTGGATTGTCTCATCCCTAGCACTATGCTTCTGCATAGAAGTCTTCCGTTTGAATTGCTTTACAGTAAAATAATAATGCTTCTTCAACATGCCACACAGTTGACAGTCTTTAAAAACTATAATTTTACTGTAGAACTAATTCCTAATGCAATGGACCTTAGTTGCCTGGTTCTTTAATATAATGTCAAATAGAAGCCCATGCTGGTCAGATTTAATCACATTTCCGTTGTGACTAGTCCTTGGGAGACCACGGCTAAGATTTTCTTCAGTCCATGTAACCAAGTTTTGTATGACTTTATTCATAAGTGTTGTTCAAAATTAGACAGTCTGTCTTTCTCCACATGCTGGAACATTTCAGCACTAATTCTAAACTGCCTCAAATACATGTTGTAAAATGTTTTGCATCTGTGTGGTTCCTATATTCCAAATATGCGTGTGTGTTTCCACATTACAAATGTGCATGGCAGAATCTAATAAATCTAATGGTTACTGCAGCGTTGCACATTAATATTGAGACTGTAAGTCTAGGCAACAGGCAGTATTTTACTAATTTTGAGTGTCACATTATATGCAACCATCATGATTGCACAAAGAAAAGTAGTGTGGCAGATCAGTAAATTAACTACTGGATACTGTGATACCTAGAGGCAAGGCTATGGACAATCTAGACAGATGTCTATGGACTGGCAAAAGGGAGTTGCAAGATCTGGGGAGACTCCTTGCTATATCTTCCACCATGCCCCCATGTTAACTGACAACGGCACTGAAAGCAGTTACACCGCAGTATGCCGTGGTACTGAGGGAAGAGGGTATCTGGACAGATCCTGGCAGACAATGCCAAGTTAGCAGTGAATGTTGAAACAATTGTCATGATATATTATCACAGAATGCCAGACTAAGTGAGAGTTTTAACAGCTCAGGCATTTAGCAACAAAGGCAGCCAGTTATATTCACCAGCAATACTAAAGTTTTACACAGTAAAGGAAGGACAGAAAAGAGAGGGAAGGAAGGAAGGAAGGAAGGGAGGAAGGGAGGGAGGGAGGGAGGGAGGGAGGGAGGGACAATGAAGGGAAGGAGGAAGGAAGGAAGGGAGGAAGGAAAGAGGGAAGGAGCCACCACATTGGAAATAGTTCTGAATTTACTGACAAGAAAACACTAAACAAACAAACAAAAAAAGTCAAAATAAGAGAAGCTTAAAAAACTAAGGCATAACTTCATCATGTCATGACGCATTGTTTCCTGACAGTTTAGGCTCAGAAACCTAATTCACATATGTGAAGCATGGCTCTGACCAAGCCCTTGCAAAATACAGTGCAGTCATTCAACTGAGTGAATTAATGCTTCATGGGAAATTTCATCTGGAAAAAAAAACACCTCACAGGGTAGAATGCGAATGTTCCCATTCTCAAGAGGTAATTTGTATACCCAGGAGATAATTTACAACTCTAGGAAAGCACAGTTCAGTGTGAAAATAAAAATGAATATTTCTGGTCAGTTCAGCAAACCAAATCAAAACATTTTCATTCTTCAATATTGAAATATGTCATTTCAATTTAAAAACAAAAAAACCCATGACAAGATGTGGTTTTTTCTGTGTACCCATTTGGAATGTTTCATCACAAGCAAAAAGAAAAATCGTATTTCAGTTACTTGATCTGATAGGGATTGAAATCAAACAATGAAATGCTGAAGTTTCCTGCTGGGTGAACATCCCAATTTGTATCAAGTCTAGAAAACAAGTGTTTCTTTTTCAAGGGAATACTTCATTCAAGTAAGCAAGGGTTATTGAGGCTATTGCCTCTGACACAAGAGGTACTTATTGGCAACTAGGTTTGTGAAAGAAGGAAAAATTCTAAATGTGCTTACATAAATCAATGAAGTCCAAAAACCATAAACTTTGTTGTGTAATTATTCTTCTGCACTGTTTAAAAATAAAAGGTTATTGGCCAGAATTTTTTAGGATTTGGTATCTCAGTGCTCTGAAAAACAGATAATTTACCCTGGAGCAGATAAAGCATGGTAACACTCTCCACACTATTTCCCCATGTGACACTGAAGCATAAACATGCAGTTATTTATTTGTCTTCCACTAGAGAGTAAAGTTGTATTTACTGTGGAATAAGACTGCAAACAAGCGGAACAGCTGACACACAGTAGTGTTTCCCAGCAATAAATTTTTCATATGTCAAACCTCTCAATAAGTGATAACTAAATAAATAATGTTTTTTTCAGGTGCCAGTACCTCAAAGTTCATAACTAATATGCTTTCAATGACTGTTGAACAATTCCAAGCATAGGCAGCCCTAATAAAAAAGAACATAATGTTATTGTTTTGTATCAAGAAGAGCGTGACGAAGGAAATATTTGGAGACGAGGGAGAGTGCATCAAGATATGAAGGAGCTTCTGGGAGGTTTTATTTAACTTGTTTATTAAGACTGGAATTCAGCTCAGCACAAAGCTTTCTGTGACTTTCTGGAAAAAGTTTTCAGTCAAATGCAGAACAGCTGTGCTCTCCTGCAGTTGCACTAAACAACAATCTCTATCACAGCATTCTAGCAAAAAGGGTCTATTCAATTAAATGTAGTTTTGGGGATAGGAGGAACCTGCAGAAAGTGAGTTAAAATGGTGCCATTTTGGCGTATTGTCAGACAGTCAAGAAGGAACTTGTACCTCATTCCTCCCATAGATTCAGAAGACCCTATTGTAGTCCAGGTGATGCTACCCAGCCGTAGCAACTGAGAAATAAGCCAGTATGAGTTTTCTTAAGCCATGAAAAAGATGTGCTCATGCTCGCATGGTGCAGAGTACCAAGAATAGAACAGGCATGGTTAAGGGGAACACTAGCAGAAAGTTTGGGCTGAGTCCCAAACACGTGCAACGTTAGGCATAGTAGAACATACCCGAGGATCATTTGAATGATAAGAAATGGAGCTACTTAATGTACTCCTGCCCAGAAAATGACAGCTCTCTTCTTGCTAGGAAAACAAGTGATTCTGATAAGGCACGAGGGGACTGGCATCACTTGAATTTCACAAATCAGCTCCCATGCTGTAAAGTGATCATAATAGTAAGTGATGAATTTTCATTAGAGCAGCTCTAGAGAAGTCAAGCTCTGAATCAGTTCAAAACTGCTTTGAATTAAGCATTTTGCTTCTAGCAATCTGTTGAAATAAGTGCCATGATCAGCACCATTGCTCCTGTTTTTCTGTCAGGTCCTGTCAGCATCCAACCTAAATAAATGAGTTTATAATGAAACTGTGCTTATATGAAGCTCTTTATGATGTTCATCATTAGGTACCTCAGTTTTGTAGACTAGACATAAGGTGGCTTATGTTTTATTTTATAGTCTGCATGCAAGAAATTAACAGATAGGTACAATGGTTAAAAAAAGCACATCACAGCAATAGAAATGGATTATCAGTCTAAATCATGTCCTTAAACAGGTTTATTAACACCCTCAGAATGTCATCTGATACATCGTTAGCAAGTCACAAGTTGTTAACCTCATAGAAAGGCAGATGCCTGATCCCCGTCTGAGATATTAAAACCTGTTCGGCTATTTTTTAGTGTGGTGTTCTCCTCGACCCTGTCACCTAGCTAAATAGCTCAGACTGTTCATCTGGAGTTTAGAAAGGTACACTTGATACTCTCTTTGTATGAACTGAATCAGTTCCTTGAGCCTATTTCTTCTCACCCCATGCACATGTTTTAACCAGGATAAGGAAATGAGCTCTTTGGTTATAGCTATTATGCCTTATTATGAAGTTGTCTGAGGTAGAGAAAGAAAAACTGAGAATGACTGCATAGTGCCTTACTGCCTTACAAGTCCTGGGTTCTTTCCTTAACCCTAATGGGATAGGGAGGCTCTGAGAATGTGGCATAATGATCATAAATGTCTTCTGTTGTTGGATTTGGCACAGTTTGTTATGCTGGCTGTTTGAGGGGGAGCTGCAGAGTGTTCAGTTTTACATTCATCTATTCAAAAATTTCAAAGAATACCTAAAACAAGGCTGTATGGATTGCTAGAATATATATATATATATATATATATATATATATATATATGCATTAATCTAGGTAAATTACTAAGTCATGTGCCCCTGGCCTGCCCTGTGTCCCATCCCCCATCCCCCCACCCTCCCCATCTCCCCACCCCCACCCCCAAAAAAACCAAGTTACAATAAAATTAAAGGTTAGGGAAAAAATAAAGAAATGCCAGAGAAAAACATAGAGACTGAGAGCTATACTGAGATATCCTGTCAAAGAGGTACTTGGACATTGAGTGTGATTATCTGTACTTGAGTAAAATTGTGAATGGAGGTTCTTCAGGGTAAAATATGTACAATAAAGATGCAAAAGCTATCCAGATGCTTGAAACAGAGCTAGAAAATTTAGATTAGAAACACAACTCACTTTTTGTTAAGCAATGAGGATAAATACCTAGTGGATTACCTAAGGTTCTAGCAGGTTTACTATCACTGCAAATATCTGTCTGTTTGCCTGTTTCTAAAATAAATGCTGCAATTCAAATGAGAATTCGTCAAGGTAGTAATTTTGCTTGTTTTTTTCACTGGAAAACTATATTCACAACAGTCCCCTAGTTTTACATTCTGTTCATCAGTTAGATATGGCAAGGGCATGAATAATTCATGTTAAGTAAATTCATAAAGCAGTTGTTTCAGAAATCAATCAGAGCCCTTAATTTTATCACATCTTTGTGTACTTGATAGTGTGACTACATTAAGCACACGATATGGTAGCTATTATTCAGAAAACCTAAAGAAAAATATATTTAAACCCAAAGAGTTTTGTGGAAATGCCAGTTGTTAATGTAGTGGTGTCAGCAATTTGCACTGTACTAGGCTGGTTGTTGTCATTCAGGAACAAGTCAACATGGGAGAGGTGTGAAAATAGTTTCCTACCCCATGTCCCGTGTCACTGTGCACAAAGAAATGTCCACTTTGGTTGAAGGGCTATGTTTCTCCACAAGAGATACTTGGGAGTAGACAAATCCTTTGGGCACCAACTCAAAAGATGGAATCAATCTGAACTCCTCTTTTCAAGCTGCCTTCTGACCTAGGGAACTGGTCTAAAAATCAGAAACTGCAGTTTTAGTACAGTATTTTGAAAGAGAGAGCTTAGAGACAGAAGACCTACATTATTTTCTATCTAAATCCAAACAATGTTTTTTTAGGGATAGCTCCTTGATTTGTTCCCAAGGATAAGCCTCCATTTTGTGGGTTTTTTTCTTACGTTAATTCTTCCCTTGTCCTGGTGTTTTGCTTAACCATATCCTTATGCATACACACTATGGCCATAAGTGCATTATAACATGGTCATTTTAAAAGCCCATACAACTTTTCAGTAATAGTACTGAAAGCAAGAAAACAGGGGAAATAAGGACACACCATTAAAAGCAAGGTTCCTATAAAGCTCTGTCTTTCCCAGCTAGGTGTGATATTGTTTATGAAGCGGCAGGAGGATACTAATTTTCTGGCTTCCAGCACTCTGTCTGCCTTGGGAAATTTAATCTAACTAACAGCGGGCAAAAATA
Organism: Falco biarmicus; assembly: GCF_023638135.1. Classification (NCBI taxonomy): domain Eukaryota; kingdom Metazoa; phylum Chordata; class Aves; order Falconiformes; family Falconidae; genus Falco; species Falco biarmicus. Next base: position 19,067,511 of record NC_079294.1, on the reverse strand, counting down.
TTATACTTTGACCAGACTTCACATACCGTGAAGAGGGAAAGGGTTGGGACATATCTATTTTTAACCAAAAAGTTTCTAAAATTGAATCACTTTTGTGTTCCCGCTCAGTAAAGAAAATAAAAAAGTATTACTTTTTGTGGTAAGCCACACAAAAATAAAAATCTGTTGGACTTTGATTGGAAAGAAAAAAACAACACAGCAATAATACACCCAGTAGCAGATTCAAAACATAATAAATCTTTTTTTCTCTCTTTTATTTTTATTTTTTATTTTTGAACAGCAAGGAGTGTCAAATTCTAACCTTTTGCCTGAAGAAGCTCAAAATGACTCATTGCCTTTCTCCCAAGTATGGACATGTGAAGAGAAAGGATTAACTACCAGAATAAAGGCATTTCGGCTATACACTGCTTTACCTCCATCAGTTAGGAAACATGATAAAGGTGCCATTAGATCCACATCTAATGTTGTTTATTAGTATGTATATGTAACGGAGAGAGAGGTTGTCTCTCCAGTTTTTCAGCAAGTTTATGTATGCAAGCAAGAGACGTAATATAGGCTGCAGTTCAGCTCTTTCAGTGTATGGCTGTCACCACAGAAGGAACTTCCAGAATTGTCCTGCTGATTTAGGATTAGATTTAGATGAGTAACTTCTGTTTATTAACGTGTTCCAATTAGATGGGTTTGGTACAATACCTATTGTAACAGCAGTTAAGTGCCTGTGTGGTGTGCCTGCACATTGCATTGTCTCTTGTCCTTCCTGAGAAACAGAAAGCAAGTATCTTATTTCTATTCTTACTTGAATGCCTTCACAATATTTTCCTTGTATGATCAATCATTTAGAGGCAGTACAGCCTAACAGACTTTACAAAGAATGGAAAAACAAGAACTCATTCTCAATTTACCACTAAAGGAATATTCAGCCCTGGGCAACACTAATAACTTTGTGAACATTTCCCAGCTGTATCAGGCGGAGCTGTATTCAACAGTATTAATATTAAGATTACTTAATAGGCCTCATTTTCTTTTTCCTCAGCCACTTGGATTATTCAGATAAGACCATAGTGCGATCTATTAGCTCATATCATCTATATATGTTGTAGACTAAAGCTTAATAGGTTTGCATAACACTATGCAGATATGAAGTGCTGGCTGAAGTATTTTCACTGTCCTAAATGGGTTTGTGTTTATCTGAAGCATGTACATAGCTGAGGGTCAGAAACATGAGAGAAAATTTGGAAATTATTCTACAACGGAACTTCCTTGGCAATATGTTCTGTAATTGTCACATACCACAAAATGTCCAAAGATCATGCAGCTTCTGTGCTAGATCCTACACCAAGTTATTCTTACTGTCATCAAGAGATTTGTTTTCAAAACTAGGTGTTACTCTGTATTGTGACATTTCTATCAACAACATGAAAGGCATACCATTTGTTCTTCTGATGTCGTATGTTAACCTACTTGTTCTATAAATATGTGTGTACAAAAACAAAGCCTTAACCATAACCTTTAAGACTTAAGTGATTGTATAACATTTAGCTGTGGAAAGCAACAAAAAAAGCAGAGTCTTCAACAGGAAAAAAGTGCAGCTCTCCTTGTGACAGGCTACAGTAATTCTGCAGCAAAGTGGCAGAAACCTTATGTCTAACCCAGAGTTGCTACATGTACTGCTGGTAGCAGATGACTTTCAAGAGCAGGATATAGAATGAAGAGTGATGGATGTTTTGCATTATGCAAGAAATTTCAAAATCTGATAAAACAAATGTTAATTTTTTTAAAAATGCTAAAATTAATTTATTTGTTTGAGAATGTTAATCTTTTGACATGTTCTGCTTATTTCTGTGACAAAAATATCCTGCAATATTTAGATTTCAGATATATCTGAAACAGTGCTAGTATGGCATAGCTTTTCAAAATTCAGAAGAAAATTATTTCTGTTTAACACTAACAGATCTACAAATACCTCCCTAAGACAAAAGAAACACTGCTATATTATACATTTAGAAAAAGATTAGTTAATCCTTCTTTAGATTATTAGAGATCTGATTTAACACACCAAACAATTTTCTGGCAACACCAACCATTTTTTATTTACTTCCAACCAATTCTAAGGAATGCCTGGGATTTCCCAGTACCTGCAAAATCAAGAACATAGTTTGTTCAGCTGATCCTATATATGAACACAGATAGGTCATCTGTCATCTCTATCAGTTGTACTGGAATACCACTCAAATACTATAACCAGTCTTACTGATACGTGCTGGCTAACGTATGACAGCTATGGCCTCTGCTCAAAACCAGAGACTGCTCAAACTTCCACACTACCCTATGCTTTGCATGTAACATATATAATTAATAAAACTTTACAAGGTTGCATGCTTTACCATTCATTATTATTTAACTAAAATCAATCAAGCAACAGGGTTCCATTTTTAAAATTAGATTTATTATCAACAAATAGACATCCTTGTAATGGAAAACCTCAGAAGTTCCAAAAACTTAGAATTAAAAAAAAACCAACAACCCAACTATTTTTTTTCCTTTCTTCTAGTCCAAACCAGACTTTCTTCATCCTTTAATTCCATTCCCAAGCAAGCCTCCTACTTTAGAGACACAAGCCCTAAAATGTAACTCTTAGTTGTTTGTATAAGAGGGTTTCACATTCCTCTGCAGGGCCAGACAAATAGTTACAGTCAGACCCAGCAATGAGTGGAACCGTTCCATGCCATAGAAATCCAGAATGAGTCCAACCAATGTGCCTTTTACATGAGTTGTGAGTCAATCTGCATCAGAATAGTTGGCAAAATCTCAATAACTATTGAAAAATACCATTTACTGAAATGCTGCTGGGGGCTGAGAGAGATGAAGTTCAGTCTGGCTCAGCTCAACAAACCGAGATGCATTACAGTTGGAGTCATATCTGCAACCCCTGCCAGATCATTCACTGTATTATACAAAGCCCTTCACTGTGCCTGACCGCATTAAAAGTCATGACAGCTGGTTTTCTGCCTCACGCTGTCTGGGTACCATTTTGTATTCTTGTGTATTAAACAATGATGTAGATTTATATATAACAGATTTTCTTAGAGGTATAGACATCTAAAGCTGAGCTCCCATGCACTGTACCCTGCAGTGGATGCATCCCAGCTACTACCTGGCTGAGCCCAGTCTCAGATCTAGACTTGATCTAGAAAACCAGAATTCTGAAAGGATAGACTGAGAGGCTTCTCTTGAGAAGTTGCATCATTTTGTTTGGAAGAAATTTATTTTTGGGTAAGGCTATCTTTCATTTCCATTTTGCTTCACTTGTTCATGTAGTAATGTTACTGAACATGAGACAAATTCTCCCTTCAGTTATATTTGTGCATCTTGATCAGCAAGAAGCCCCAGGCTGCCTTGCTTCATTGTAACTCAGCAGTGAATTTGGCCAAGTTGTTTTAATGCACACAGGCAATTGACAATTATTTTAGATTTGACTGAGCTACTTTGTGAGTTTAGTTCAGGAACACCACAAAAGTACTACTTTCTAGCTTGAAATAAATACAGCACAAGTCTTGTAAATTATTTCAATAGGCCACTCAAACCACCCTGCGCAAGGAGCACAGCCGAACAAACTATACAATTTAAGAAAAGGTTGGTTGTACTAGCACTTGAATGAAAGAGATGGTACCAGCGTTATGTTGTGAACTTTGAAACTGCCTATATCACATCAATCCCTTTTTCATTTCTGATGTGCAAACAGTAAAGACTTGTTCTTACCTTCCTTACTGAAGGGAAGTTTCACAATATCTGAGTGGGTGAAAAAGATAGTGATGTGATTCTGGATCTGATTCTGATCTTGCTTAGCACAAATCAGAAGTAATGTCAACAAATATAAACTGGCTTAATACATAAAAGGATTTCAGAATAAAGTTTAATAGGCTATTCATGAAAAATTATGATGATGAATAATTGGTAGCAAATAGCCATAAAACCTCTCCTATTCTAAGTAACTTTCCCAGTGTATCTGTAAATGTTTTCATAATTATGTTCTGACTTTATTACAAAGCCAAATAATAGATAACCTATCAAGGGAATAACATGCACTGCATGGACTTCTACCAGCTCAACCACAACAGCTTAACAGAAAAATACAACTCTAGGCCTGGATGACACATTGTGATGACACTCTGTCCATTCCCTAGCAAGATCAACGCAAATCAAACACATTTGAGATGTTGATGACTGAATCCTGAAATAAAGCATGTAAATATGTGTGGACTTGTTGAAAGAAATGTTATGGCTGATAAGGGATCATACAAAGTCCTTGTTTTCACAAAGCTCTTCTTGTTAATCATCTTGCACTTCTATTGAATGGGGTTTTGGCAATGTTTAATAGCATGATAGGTGAAAGCAAGCCTAAGAAGTTTCCAATTAAAGCTATTATTGACCCATTCAAACATAAATTTAAATAATCCTGCATTTTCCAACAAGCTTGTTTCTAACTCTTCTGTTCAACACACTCAGAGGTGAACTTCTGATGATAATGGAAAGCAAGGTCAAGAGAGCTTTCCCTGCTACATGAATAAAGCCCACCCAGCTTGATGTGGTTAGGCATAAAACCAGATTTGTTGCCTCTAGAAAAAAGACAACATACAAGAAAGCGGACATCAGGCAATATCTGTAACAAACAGCAAGTGATGATTCTGTTGAAGTGTAAATGTAAGTCACTATAACTGGGTCGATTACAGACCTACACAGACATCCATGGTAGAAAGTTTATGATAGAAAGAGACATTACTCAGCCTCCTGTGTTTGGAGTCTGCTTTACTGAGTCAGGATCATTAAAGCCTGCAGAGTTTGAACAACATCCAGATACAGGACTCTGGCAGGGACCTCTGAACATACACTTGGAGAGCAAGCATTTCCAGTTTTCAAGCTCTTCTGAGAAGGTTTACCCGACACGTGTAGTTTCCCAGAAATATCCTTGATTTTCAGTGGGAAACAGTGTCCATGACTTCAGACTGTCTCACAGCCCTAAAAAGTCATCTATTTCTCATTCAGCTAGAGGGTTTCTGGGTAATTTCAAACTGAAATATGGAATATTTATTTGTGAGGGCCAAGGTCCCATCCTGCCCATGGATTTGTGCAACAAAGGTGAAATGCACTTTCTCTTAGACCTCCAGACACACAGTACTTCTCCTCAGGATTTTAACTCTTCAAGACATGCAATGACATAGACAGAAACAGGCAGAGGAAGACTTTACAAGAATCTGAAAAGAGAGAGAAAAAACTATCTAAAATAGATGTACACATCCACATCCTTTTCTCTTCATCTGTTTTCCCACCATTCCAGAGATATATTTAGGCTCCAATCAGAGCTAACATGCCTAGGATTCCTCTGTCCCTTACTTCTGGTTTTAATTATGACTATTCCATCCACAGCTTACTTGCTTTCATTTACCTTCCTTGAATCTATAGTTAAAATGTTTCCTTCCTCCTGCCATTAGAATTAATCTCTTCCTGTGCCCAAACTACCTTATATTCTAAGAGACCTATGCACCCACATATCCTCCTAGGGTTTTAAAGACAAGGATCAACATATTGCTTTTCTGCTCTTTGAGATTTTCCACCTGCAGATAAATTATGTGTCTGTTCCTCTCATCTTTAGTCATTGCATTGTCCCCGTATACTTCTGTTAAAACAGTTGTCCATTAAGATTTTATGCATGACCTCTTCCTCCATCCATCAGAGATGTGAAGCAGCCAAAGTTATCAACTGACTGACTCCACTCTCAGTGAAAACACTAGCAATATAACTATGATGGTATGACGACCATTATTAAGATTCAAAAATAGTGGTTCCTCAAAATCATCTTATCCTTGAACCAGAAAATGTCAAAAGAATGGTATGTGGAACTACTGTTACAGTCATACTAGCCATCTGCTTCTTTCTGGAAGGTTTTCTGTGAGTCTAAGTGAGGAGATCATGAAAAGAAATATTTGCTTCCTTTTAGTGTGGGCTATTGTAAGGAGAGAGAATTTCACAGTTACTTTATTTCCCTACATTGGATTGGTGTGGCAAGGTTTTGGTAGTTGGGGAGTACAGGGGTGGCTTTTGTGAGAAGCTGCCAGAAGCTTCCCCCATGTTTGATGGAGTCAATGCCAGCTGGCTCCAAGACAGACCCACTGCTGGCCAAGGCAGAACCTGTCAGTGACAGTGGTAGTGCCTCTGTCATAACATATTTAAGAAGTGGGGCTAAAAGTGTTGCAAAGCATCAGACAGAAGAGTGAGACTATGTGAGAGCAACAACTCTGCAGACACCAAGGTCAGTGCAGAAGGAAGGGAGTAGGTGCTCCAGGTGTTGGAGCAGATTCCCCTGCAGCCTGTGGTGAAGACCATGGTGAGGCAGGCTGTGCCCCTGAAGCCCATGGAGGTTGACAGGGGAGCAGATATCCAGCTGCAGCCCATGGGGGACCCCACACTGGAGCAGGGGAAGAGTATGAGGAAGAATGAGTGGCAGAGACAACATGTGATGAACTGACTGTAATCTCCATTCCCCATCCACCTCTGCTGGTTGTGGGCGGAGAACAGAGAAATTGGGAGTGAAGTTGAGCCTGGGAAGAAGCGAGGGGTGGAAGGAAAGTGTTTTAACATTTAAGTTTTACTATCTCATTACCGTACTCTGATTTTATTGGGAATAAATTAAATTAATTTTGCTGCGTTAAGCCTGTTTTACCCATGATGCTAATTGGTGAGTGACCTCCCTGGCCTTATCTCGACCCACGAGCCTTTTGCTACATTTTCTCTCCCTTGTCCAGCTGAGGAAGGGAATAATAGAGTAGCTTTGGTGGGCACCTGGCATTCAATCAGGGTCAAACCACGACATCCCCTTTTTTTTTACTGAGATCAAGGGACAGAATATAGATAGCCTAGCTTAAAACCATCAGAGATGGATTTCAGAAGGAAAATGAACATAGCGTGGTTTCTGATATTTCTAGAAAGTATCTTTGATATAAGAGCAAGAAGGAGAAATTAAAAAGAAACACATATCTTTAATTAGCAAGTCTTGGCAAGAAATCCAGAAATATCTTCAGTAATCAATCAGAGAAAATAGTTTTGACACAATAAGAATGATAATAGCAGGGCCTCCACAAAAAAAGACGGTGGCGAGAAAGAGTAGGAATTAATTTCCCATGAAGGGAAGGGACTATAGTTGCTTCATGTGGGTTTGCCAACCAATGCTTAAGGAATCAAGGAAGGTCACACTATAGTGCAGCACAATTTGTAGCTTTAAGGACAGGACTGCGTACAGTGTTCACTATTGGAGCATTCTTTCTCTGAGTATGATTTATTTGAACAAACAGAATAAAATGGTTTTCTGTGTTGGATACTGAAACTGAACAAAATCCAGAGTAGCTATGACACTGATGAGAAATGGCTTTCAGGTTAAGATGTCAGACATTGCAGTGCAAGCTTCTAAGTTTTCCTGATGTTGGTAAATTTGCACCCAATGAAGTCAGAGTGCTTACTCTGTTGTTCTGATGGGAGAAATTACACAAGCTTTCAGATGAGCTCTTCTGTAAGGAAGGGTGGGAGATCTTAAAAGAAAGCTTGGAATCCTGCAAAATTCACATATGTTAAATACCTGAATGTTCTTTGTTAATGAAAATACAGGGCAGGCTAACTTGTTGCTTTTAATTTTATTCTTAATGAATCTGTAGTGGTTAGAGATATTAGAGAATAAATGTGTAATGGAAGCCATTTCCTTTACATTCCATTACTGAAATCCATTTGCAGACTTTTTACTTTGTTTTAGTTCTCTGAGTTCTTTAGTTCTCTTCAAAAATTTTGGGCTAAAAATATAAATAGAATTCAGCAATGTAAAACTCATGACTAAAATGATGATAGTAAACTGGTCTGCATGAGAAATACAACAGAACAAATATTTGGTCCTGAATGTATTTCTGTTTAAAACATCCAGGAAGATTTTAAAAAGAGCCAGGTTAAAGAGACTGTACAAATTATTAGCATATTTTCTAAGTAGACTATGAACTGTCAAGGAATTGCTCATAATATTTCCAGTTATGCATTCCTAAGATACAAATAAAAATTACTCTGCATATTGCTCTGTTCATTACAAATGCTTCCCGTTTAAGTCAGAGTTAGTTTTGGCCTTTTATAGACAGTTAAAAGCTGCACCTGCTTTATTCTGCTTTATGCAACAAATGCACATTATCTTTTTTTTTTTTTTTTTCCTGTAGCATTTAACAGCTCATTTTTAAAGACACACTGTGAATGACAACTAAAAAGCCAAGCCTGTCTTCCATTTCTGGATATGCTTTTTTGGTATTTGTTTTGTGAAGTAGCCTACTACTTTCAAAATACAGGAGCAAATTTATATGTGTTACTAGAAAAAAGGGAAATAGTCTAAAACAGTGATTCTCAACTAAATCCAGTTCATCTGAAAATGTGCTGCTGTTCTTACTGGTCAGTGGTCCCAGTTCTTTGCTCATATATGTCAGCTATACCATTCAAGCAATTTTTCTGAAGATCTTGCTTGAATCCCTGGTACAGTATTATTCCTGTATAACATACTCCTAACCAAGGCTAATATAATTTGTCACATTGGATGAGGACAGAGAGAAGACTGAGACTACCAGAGTCAAGACTTTGGGGGATATTATTTTTTTTTTTCCCAAACCACTGCACCCAAAGAGTATGCTTCTACCACGGCAATCAACTGCATTACTTATAAGGAAAAGAGGCATTAAAATATTTCCTAGAGGAAGGATTTTAGTCTTGGATAAGAATAGCAATAATAATGATACACTTTGATTTGGGTTTATACTGAGAATGACACTAAGTGCATAAGTCATCAGATTTACTCTTCAGGCCACAAAGTAACATGGGAGGCAGCAAAGTCTGAAGGATACTCTCAGTAACCCAGTGAGTTCTGAATGTTGTTCTTTGTCCTCTGTTGCAGTTCAGACATCTGGCATACCTCAGGCGAAACTGCTCTGCTGCACAAACTAATCCCTTCCATTGCCTCTTCAGTTGCTCAGTGTTTGTGGAAGGCCATAATGCCCTCTCACACTGCTTTCATTAGCCTTTAACTTCAGCACACTTGCCTTCCCTTTCACTGTTTACAGATCTCAGTCATTTAGATGTAATGGGCCAGATTTTGGACACCATTAACTGAGTAAGAGTGCTTTTGAAAACAGAGTCAACTGGGAAAATGCACAATTTGGGTACATTGCTTTGCAGGCAAGATTTCCCAGAGAAAACAGATCTACAAAAGTGCTGGTCTACCACCTATGCCTAAAAACACCAGTATGTGGACATTTTTCTAGTTAAATGAGTTCACAGTGCAACAGAATCTCTTTCCATTTGTGGTCCTGTACCAGATTGCAACACACAACATACCTGATTCCACAGAAAAACAGCTGTTGGGTCTATACCCAGGTTTTGAAGGAATTTCAGATAGGCTGATGCAGAACTTGGTGAGTCTGTGTCAGTTTTAAACAGGCATGTGTTCTTCTGCCTAAAAAGTTATGAAACTTAACTGTAATCAACCTGGCCATGCATACTGTCCCTCAACAAGTATTCATTTGGACCAATCAGCCAAATGCCAAGAATGTTCTCCCTTCTTCACAGGAGATACGGATGATCGGCCTACTGAAATTCAGATTATCCTAATTCACAAAAAAGGAAGCTCTAAAAGAAGCATTTCAGGTGAGAAAGATCCATAGATTGGAGAAGAAAGGGAAATATGTAGTCATGCTACCCAGGGATAAGAGAGGAAAATGAGGGAAGGTGGAAAAATTAATTTCCATCCTGCTGGTCCTGTGACACTGGTGAACCACCAGAGCATAAGTAATTCTAACCAAATGTGAAGTTTCAGGCCTCGACCCCCTGTTTGTTTTACCAGCAGAGAAAAAAAATATAATCTAATCTAATAACTCCTAGACATCATAAGTATACTTTAAGGTTATACTAGCAAACTATTTGAGATGCTTTCTATAAGAGGAGTGAGGCAAGTCTGAGTATGGTCAGTCATCGTTTATGGGGCTACATTGTTTTAAATAATTTTTGGAAAATGTGTTATAGCCAGAATTTCAAACATGTCTCATGCTCAGTGTAAAAGAGGCTTTCCTGTATTAATTCTAAGCACCTTGAAACCCAGACACAACACAACACTCAGCAGCTCATAAATTTGTCAATGGATGAATTTAGCTTAAGAAAAATAAGCTACATGAATTATAGGTGTGGCAGCGAGCACCACCTATATTCTTCAAGTTGCTTTGACCCTTTCCAGTTTGTTGTAACTTATTATAACTTTGCCAAATTCTAACTTCCAGTTCAGATTTTTTTTTTCTAAATTTAGCTAGAAACCTTCCATGCAGTTATCTGCTATTTGAGCTATTTGGGGAATTTTCAGTCAAAACAGCTCAGCGATTTCTGAGGGCAAGTGAGGGGAGAAAGAAGAAAAAGCTTTCTATGTCCAGGGTAATACATTCCTTTGCTCTTTAAGATGATGAAGGGGTCCTATGCTTTGGTGCAGGATGTTCCATTCCTAATTCTGTGCAAAATCCTCCATACCTTGTCCAAACAACAAACATTTCAGAAGGCACATTTTCTACAGGAAGCTGTAGTAGATATTTGCTGATTAGCAAAGGTTTCCTAAAATGGCTGCTGACATTGAACACGCAGTAGCCCTGCACTGAGCTTAATGTTTTAAGTGGGGTTCCCAGCTCCTGTGGGGACTATCAATGCTGCTGGGGTGCTGTGGGGTCTGGTGGCTCCCTGGGATGGGAGCTGAGAGTGCCAGGGGCTCTCCATGGTGGGGCTGAGGACAGGGCCTGGCAGCCAGGGCCTGTGGGAGGTGCTGAGGTGGCTGCAGCCCCAGTCATCAGGCACCGCCATGGTGCTGGGCCAGATCACAGGCCTGCAGGTGGGCCTGGCTCAGGCCTCACGACCCCGCAGCACAGGGCAGTGCGGAGCGGGAAGCCAGCCCTGCTGTGGCATTGCTGGGACAGTGCCTGCTGGCCCCAGGCGCTGACATGGGATCCTGGGCCATGGCGGTGGGGGGAGCCCCAGGAGGTGGTCAGGCACAGGAAGGCCAGCTAGCCTAGCGTCCCAAGGACCTGACACAGTGAAAAGGAAGGCAGCCTCTTTGGTACACCCAGTCTGGGGTTGGGGCGGCGGGGGGGGGGGAGGGCTAGGTAAGAGCTGACAGGGGAGAGAGCTGAAATGGAAAACACATCTGGAAACTGTGAAGGATGAGGGTGGGAAGGATAAGCACGAGGAAAAGCATGGAGTCAGAGTGAGAAAAATGGGGTAATGGGACAGTAAGATGGAGACAAATGAGTCTGCAACACAACCTGGTGGAAAACCTAGGACATAAGAGGAAGAAAGGTTTTGCTCAGCTAGTTCACTTTTCTTTGCAAAACATGGAAATAAAAAATTGCTGAACCAAAATACATTCCTGCTCTCAATAAACAGCTGTAAAATTCATGCCTGAAGTGCTACTGGACAAATACAGCAATGCTCTACTACTTTAATCAGGCATTCCTGAATTTGAGTGGTGGAGGTCTGCGTAGTGAATCTAAAACCTCTGTCCTGACAATTGTCAATGGAGCTCTCAGCATGATACCACATAAAGAGGTTTCTGGGTGTCTGCTTTCAAATACCTGGTGTTAGTGTAGCAGGGTAGGAGACAATCCCTTTGGGTGGTTCTGGATTCCTTCCAAACCATCTGCTCATCCCTAGTAGAATAAGCCCACCTTCAGATTCAAATCAGGCTTTTGTCTGTACTACTAGACATCATCAGTGCATACATTTTCCAGATCACATACATAAATTTAAAAATGCCATTCTGTCAAAGTCATACTGAGAAGTTGGATATCAATATCTGAGGTGTGGCAACCATGGAAATAGCTGGAAATGTGACTCTGAAAATGAATGGCCAAAGGAAGGAAATAAAATCACCACAAAATTCTGAGGTATATGATCAAGGCAGCAACAGCAATGAACATAATGCAAAAAACAACCATATATTAGAATCAAATATGTAATAGGTTCCTCATAAGTTGCTAAATAATAAAAAGGCAGCTGAATCTGTGCCTTTTTGGAGCACTCAAAATGCAGTTAGCATTAGTTTTAAGTCGGTCTATTTTTCTATTATTACTGTCTCTATGTGGAGCTGTAATTCACAAAGATTCAAAAGTATTTTGAAGTGAAGCAATTAACTTTCACCTAAAATACTGCTACTTTTGGTTAAAAACCCCATCTAAGAAGGGTTTCTACAACAGAGTAATTCTTTAATTCAATTAAGAGAAGGAAGTGAAGAAAATTTTTCTCCAATTGAAAACATGTAACTAATTTAGGTAGGCTAAATGCAATGACCAGAGCTGGAATTTATAAGGCAAACAAGGATTAAACACTGTGCTGTTACCAAACATTCATTGGATTCCATTGAGGCCACAAGGGATAGATTGCCATTTTTGTATCTCCTGTGTTTGATTGGGCCACATCTACGAGGGGACATGTTGCCTCCATGTCAGACTAACAGGACCCCAAAGTCCATCCACTTTTTTCAGCTATCAGATACAGTGGTTTGGTTCTTACTTTGGTTCTCACCTGGAATCAGGCCCAGTCAGCATGGGTTTAGGAAACGCAGGTCCTACTTGATGAACCTGATCTCTTTCTATGACAAGATGACCTCCCTAGTGGATGAGGGAAAGGCTGTGGATGTTGTTTACCCAGACCTTATTAAAGCCTTCGACACAGTCTCCCACAGCATTCTCCTGGAGAAACTGGCTGCTCATGGCTTGGATGGGCAAACTCTGCTCTGGGTTAAGAGCTGGCTGGCTGAGTCCAACGAGTGGTGGTGAATGGAGATACATCCATCTGGTGCCTGGTCACAAGTGGTGTTCCTCAGGGCTCAGTGCTGGGGCCAGCTCTGTTTAACAACTTTTATCGATGATCTGGACAAGGGGATTGAATGCATTCTCAGTCAGTTTTCAAATGACACCAAGTTGGCGGGGGGGAGTGTTGATCTGCTTGAGGGTAGGGAGGCTCTGCAAAGGGATCTGGACAGGCTGGATCAATGGGCTGGGGCCAATTGTATGAGGTTCAACAAGGAGAAGTGTCGGGTCCTGCACTTGGGTCACAGCAGCCCCATGCAGTGCTACAGGCTGGGGGCAGAACAGCTGGAAAGCTGCCTGGAGGAAAAGGAGCTGGGGTGTTGGTCCACAGCTGGTTGAACATGAGCCAGCAGTGTGCCCAGGTGGCCCAGAAGGCCAAGAGCATCCTGGCTTGCATCTGAAACAGTGTGGCCAGCAGGACAAGGGCAGTGGTTGTACCCCTGGACTCAGCACTGATGAGGCCGCATCTCGAACACTGTGTTCAGTTTTGGGCCCCTCACTTCAGGAGGGATGTAGAGGTGCTGGAGTATCTCCAGAGAAGGGCAATGGAGCTGGTGAAGGGTCTGGAGCACAAGTCTTATGAGGAGCATCTGAGGGAACTGGGGTTGTCTAGCCTGGAGAGGAGAAGGCTCAGGGGAGACCTTACTGCTCTCTACAGCTGCCTGACAGGAGGTTGTAGGCAGCTGGGTGTCAGTCTCTTCTCCCAGATAACAAGCAACAGGACAAGAGGAAATGGCTTCAAGTCACACCAGGGGAGGTTTAGGTTGGATATTAGGAAAAAAATCTTCATTGAAAGGATGGACAAGCATTGGAACAGGCTGCCCAAGGAGGTGCTGGAGTCACTGTCCCTGGAGGTGTTTAAAAATGCATAGATGCCATGCTTAGGGTCATGGTTTAGTGATGGACTTGTCAGTCCTGAGTTAATGGTTGGACTTGATGATGATCTCAAAGGTCTTCACCAACTTAAATTATTCTATGATTCTATGATTATTTGCCAGCATTTCTTCCTGTGGAACCCATGTTTTCCTGGATAACTCCTCTCCATCATTGTCAATGACCCACTCTGGTAGTATGTCTCAAACTTTAAGAGTTGTCACCAGTTTCATGCTTTTTACCCACTCTATTTGAAATACAAGGATTTCTTATCTTGAGTCAGTTCTTCACTTCTTGTGAATAGATTTAGACTAATTCACATAAAAGTGAGATTACTTTTGACTTCACTCATACCAACAAAAGTGGAAGACTGTTTCCTGATTGTGGACAATGCATCTGGACTAAAATCCTTTTTTTTTTAATCTATTCATTTGGTGTTAAGAAAAGTCAAACATTCTTAGGCCAGAATATTACAGTCTCTAAGGAAACTATTGTAAGAACATAATAGAGAATGCCATAGGGTGTAACTGAAAGTTATAAACATACTAAAATTTGCATCATAAGAGAGTGGGCCAGTTATATGGATTGTGTAGCAATGGAAAACTGGTAAGGAGGAGGAGTTGCCCATCAGCTGATCTGGTCAGATATGTTCTTCCATTAAGCTATATTGAAAAGTATGATACTCTTCTCTGTTGCACTGCCAGATTGCTAAACTATGATTTTATTAGTGGCTCTCACTCTCTTGTCTTGGGATTTTTATCTGTACTGTTCACAGTAGCTCACCAGTTGCAGTGGTTCATAGATGAAAATGTCTGTTTTCTGTGTAGCTTGGTTATATCCAAACTGCTCATATAGTTCTCAGTTTTTGATGCCAGTTCAAGATTTTACTCCTCATTATAAAATTAATTAGTAGAACAACTCACAAGAACAAATGTGGGAAATCAGGTATGATTAACAGAAACAATGCTCCATCAATCTTTTTCTTGACATTTTATGTATATTAACCTCCAGTAGAGGCTCCCATTGCCTCTGCTGGTGCTGGCTTCTCTCAATCATGGAGCAAATTATTTGGAACTTTTTATCAAAGTGCTACCGTTTCTCCTTCTGCTTCCACAACTGAACAACTAAAATTGTCAGTTAAGGAAAAAGAAAGGAACAAAGCAAGAGTTTCATGGATGTTAGAAGAAAGATCCTAATGCTCAGAACTCCTGATAATTATCACAGTTTTGTGACACTAAACTGAATGAAATCAGTAGGCAGAATTACATTTTCAAATAAGAAAAGGAATATTGTCCTTGAAAGTGCAACATATCAATGTGTATATGTGGTGAAGAGCTATGTCAGATTCCTATATTCTGAATGTACCATTGAGTACAAATGAAGTGAAACACTTGTACGAAGCATCTGAGAGGCCCACATTTTAGTATCTGTTAATAAAATTCTCACACAGTGCCTTTTTCATAAACAGAAAATCAAAACTGCACATATGCTTGCACACATGTATGCATTCATGCTTGTGAATTAGTCACAAAAATAGGGTATACTCTCATATATATACAAATGTGTGAATTATGTATAAATTGCAGGCATTCATTATATTTTTGGTTGGATGCTTTTATGCATGTGATAGCAAAAACATTCCTTAAGGCTGTACTGCTATGCTAGCAGGCACTGTGTCGAGACCAAACAAAGAGCTAGTTTAGTAGTTCTGCTCTATAAGCTAGAGTGTACAGAAGCTTCCCCATTTTCGTCCACAGGTGAATTTTGTGGGTCTACCCTCCCGCTGTGTTCTGTGGCTCCTTATTAGTTACAGTATCAAGAACTCAAACTCTTCAATGATTTTCATTTTACCCTAGGAGATCACGGAAACCTGATAGCTAGATGCTTGGCTAGCTGCACCACATTAAAAACATTGTGTCATGGTTTAGAAACTCAGTGTTATAACACAGCATCTATATCATAGGGGTTTTTTTCACTTCTTTCCAAACCCTACACTGTTTATAACATTGGCATGATAAATATGTCTGTAAAGGTAAGGTTTGAAAAGTGTTTCCCTGGTGCCAGTTCACTGTTAGAAGGATGCACAGACCACTATGGGAAGCAATTTAAACACTTAGTGACCTCTAGATCCACTCTCATTCAGCAAATGAATGTCCCTCTAAGCAGTTATACTTCGGAAACTTTTAGCTACTTTCAGCCAACAACACATTCAAGAACATCTGTGACTAGGATTTGTTCAAGTGGCAAGATCATGTTTTTATATGTTCCTCTACAGACTACCCTTGGAATAACAACCTGTTTCCATCCTGTGTCTCACAGACTAATTACAATGACACTTTATATCCTAAAGCAGATATTGGAGATGCTTCTACAATGCTGACTACCATATTTATGCACTACTTATCTTTCTGTCCCATCTATCTGTATGCACTTGTCATCTCTGATCTTCCTGCTTGAGTGTAAAATCTTTTCATTTTGTAGTAAGGCAGAGCAGGAACTGGACCTGTCTGGTGGAGCCTCTGGCTACAACATATAAATAATTGTCATTCTCCTTATACTGTCCACTCAATGAACAAAAAGCTAATATATTGACTATTTTCATCCAATAATTAACTGACCAAAGTTCAAGTAAGATACTCACAATTGCAAAGCAATTACTTAATCTGTCAGTCTACCTGATCATCTGGAAATAACACATTAGAAACTGTCTACTGTCTGTTCCTTTTTGTGCCAGGTTTGGACTAGCCTCTGTTACTTTTCTCCAAAGCCTCTTTGCTGTAAATGTTGTTGGGTATTTTCCTTGTTTAGGCAAAAGTATACAGAGATGAGGTTGTTCAGTAGTTGCTGCTTTTTTCAATATGGCCACTTCCTTTTCCACAGACACAAAATAGCCCTGTTTGCAGTAGAGCAATTCTAGTGGACCAAATGATTGCTCTAGCAGACTTAGCTTTTGGCAGTAAGTGCATACTATTCCTAATGCTGCTCTCCTCCCAAATACAAATCATACATATAAATATGTATATATTTTAAATATAATTTCTAAACACATATTAAGCTCTTGGGAGATTTATGTTAAATAGCTAAATAAACATTTTTAAAATGTAAATAGCTTGCTTTAAAATCTAGATTTCAGAGAGTTCCACAAAGCTGTCAAAGTACTTTAATTTCCATTTCAAAATCCAGTCCCTAAACCATCATATTCACAAAATTAAGATTCTTCCTTTAATTTCTTTTGCAAGGACCATGAGGTATTAACACAAAAAATGGCTGAATCTGAAGGCCTACTTCAGTAAAGTATTTAAGTGCTTATATTCAGCAGTATAATTAAAGACATGACTAACTTTAAGTGAGGTTTAGAGTTAGCCAGGTGCTTAGACCCCATGGTTAAAGAAAAATGCTTTGCTTTCTGAGCAATATCTCAGAATGGTCAATCCAGCTGTTATAAAATAAAGTTATTGTCATCAATTCCCATTGGGACTGTAAATCATTTGTGACAGAGGATCTCTTTCCTATATAAATCTGTTAAGAACTTAAAACATTTCTAGTGCTCTAAAAATAGATTATCATAATTATGAACAACCATTCTCCCACTTTTCATAAATATGCTATCAGAATATGTCCAGTAGATACCACATTTGAGCATGTATGAGCTTTAAGTTTTGATAAATAGGCTCTGAAATGTTCCCCAATAACACTTACCTTCATATATTCTGAATGCATATTTTTTTCTCCAGGTTTCAAAAATTTTAAGTTATCTTTTATCTTTCCTGTATTTAGGCTCCCTTCAGACCTGATTCTGATGGAAATCGAAAGAATACAATTAAAATTAACAAGGCTTTTCTTGACATTTCCTGCCGAGATCTGAAAGGGAGATGACAAACCACATGCAACAAAAATTATTCTCATGCTGTTGAAAATCCAGTTTTACTGCCTGGTGAACTTCCATGCTGTTTAATGCACATTTTCTTGGTCTCTTGTAATCCCATAGCAGGAACTTCCCCTCCCAGCACCAAAGGATACTTACGCATTACCAGTACAAGCCTCACACATCAACAGACAGTTTTTAATATTTAAATAGAAAAAGGCTGCAGACTACTCTCAGTCTTTGATTATAGTCTTCCATATCAGCAGCAATAATTTTTTTAATTTTCTATTTGAAATCTAGCATCACAGATTGGAAGTCAAGCTAATTTCTGGTTCAGAAACTGCTGCTGCAAGACTAGCTGGAGCAACTCAGACTCTAGTCTACATGCAGTAAAAGAGGCAGAGCTGATAACCACAGTTTCCTAGATTAACTAATCACGGGAAACAATGCTTTATTTGCATGCATGAGAAAGGCTGAGTTAGTTTGGTTTTGTGAATTCATATACAGCCGTGTGGAAGCATGTGGTCATATTTTTTAAGGGCTGGTATTTGTTTTCTCATTATTAGGTAAGTTGTTGGACAGTAAAAAGAAGCCAAATAGCAAAGGGAAAATTAAAGAAATCTGTGGCGAAAAGACAGCCCTGCCCAGGAAAAGTTGCTGAAAGCATTTGTTTTCAATCTTATTCCAGTAATGTTCTGTTTAGCTTTTCAAGTGTGCTCTCCATAGCTGTGTATGTTCCTGCCTTTAGTTCAAAGATAAAGTTACTTTTTGCATTTTGTTTTCACTCATCTTTGTTTTTAATAGATGTTACTCTTATGCGAGTGAATTGTGAGTGGCAGAAAGAATGGATCAGAAAGGAAGCAGTCTCTTAACTTGAGATTTCCTGAAATTTTAGTTTCTGTTAGTCAACAACATGAAATGCATGTTAACACTTCTATTTTGAGATGGTGCTCTTTATTTCCAAGTGTAAATTAAAACTGAGGACCACAATAGAATTCTCATTGCAAAACCTTTCTTCTGTTTTCCCTAGACGCTGTCTACTCCTTTCATATGTTGACTTCCTTATACTACAAGGGTTTTCTTGCTCATACCAAAAAGTTCCATCTTTATAGCAAAGTACTCATCAAATTAGCTTATGTTAATTTTATATACTTTGATGAAAATGAAGGAGAGACAGAAAAACAAAGTAAGTCCTTTTTAATTTAAAAATGCACCTATCCTCTATTGCAGATATTAACAGTACATAATGATGGACAGTTCAGAGCTTCAGCATTAAAACAGAAAAGTTCAAAGGAATTGTAGAGAACAATTAATTTTGGAAAAAATCTTTCTAAAACATCCAACCTTTCAGAAAAATCTGAAAAAACTGAACCTAAACATAAGGTTGTTTGCAAATTTAGTGAGAAAATACCTTCTGCATTTTTTAAACAAAACCAAAACATCTCCACAGAATTTATCTGGGCTTTTCTGTAGTTTTAGCTAAGAAATAATGAAAATAAATCCCTCCATAATTATGGCTATCTAAAAAATGTAGAGCTAAAAAGAAATCATATTATGTACCAAATCTATCACAAGAAACAAGGCAAACAGGTTTTTCTAATAAATTTCTTCTGCCCCATCCCTATCCTTATTTTTCTGTTGACTTTCCTTCAATCAATACCTTAAATTAGAATGTAACTGTTTGGAAGAAGTTAAATTTTTAGCTCACTGCTGAAGTTTCCAGAATTATCTGTAATCCTGCAAAAATAATAAAACATTGGATAACTTGTTTTCTAAAATTTTGTCTGGAAATTTGATAGAAATAATTATTTCTGATATTTCTGAAATTCACAGTTTTAACCAGTGACAGTTACTTTGCTCAAGTGTAGTTCTTTTTGCTACTGATATCACCAGAAAAAAAACAGATGAATGAAAATGCTGTAGAGAGCAAAAGTAACCAGACTGCCAGGACTTTTTATGAACTCTGAGTTTTACTTTACATTTCAATTCTCTCAATTTCTTCTTACCACTGTATCTGTAATTACTGGTGATAAGGAACCATACCACTGTTTGTAGTAAGTATTGGGTGCACCTGAACAAATGTAATACATTTTCTTTCCAAGACTTTTTGTGTATGTTCTAGTTTTGGTCCATCTACATTTCTATCCCCTTGGCCTGACTTTTAGCAAAATCAAAGGGTAAAAGTGGAATTTATCCAGTACTATCAAATCAGGTTTTATTTTAGTTTTGCAAATTTTCACCTAAATTCATAAAACTTCAACTTTACCCCCAACCCACTTTTGACTCAATTTGGGTTCTTAAAAGTTTGCAAAATATGCCTATACCAGAGAAGAACTTAATCCATTTTTTCAAATTAAGACATAACCTTGGCCTTAGGAGCACCCTACTCTCTGCTGGGCTTCCTAATTTAACAGTCTAGGTCTAACCTGGAATTGGACTGAGATGAAATTTGCAGGTCTTTGTGACTGAGGATATTAACATTCTGTCTTAGAATCTGACTAAAAGTTATAAAAGCATGGATATGAGAGAAGAGGGAGACATGTTAAGCAATATGCTCCATCTTCTGCCAAAATGATATTGTTTCTACACTGCATTTTCCAGAGCTTTATGGAAGTTCTTTTTAAATGACTCAGACAATAAGCTTCCTGTTTTCCCCTTGGGAATCTATTCCATAGTCTAATAGATTACTGCAATTAAGTCATGCTCTCCTTATAAGCAGTCTAAATTTGTCTTGCTTTACTTCATCAAGTAGCACTGGTTACTTGCCCTGTGAATATACACATGAATATATCGCGTACAAGGGTCATGACTAAATGTTACCATTCTACCTGCCTGTTCAACATGTTTTATGTCAACATACCAAGAATACCTCATACTGCAAATAATGAACAGAACAATAGCTGATATTGCCTATATGTAAGGCTCTCCCCATATGTTCCCACGTTACTCTCATAAAAAGTTTTAGCTTTAATCTTTTCCTTATGGAAGACGATTAGTTTAGATCTGCACCTCACTAATTTTGAAAACAAAACAAAGCAAACAAACAAATAAAACCCAATAACAGGCAATCTATTATGTGTTGGAGTGAGGAACTAAATCTGACCTACTTTTACAGCTTCCCATGGGACTCTGTAGACTGCAGCTGCTTATCACACTTAATTCTCTGTGGCCTTTACTAGCCCTCAAATTAAGGACGCAGGCTATTCCTGGAACAGGGCTTTTCATCAGACTACTGTTTATATGGATGGAGTCCATATGCACTCCAGAAGATGACATTTGAGCACTTTAAGAATTTACTGTCCTCAGTTCTTCAGTGTTACTCTACTGTGCAACTTGTGCTTTCAACAACTGACTTTTTAATCCATTTCAGTGCATCCTTATTTAAAGAACTGCTATCTGACAACACAGATGATTACATTCTGGTCAACAAGATGGTTTTACAAATAAGACTTTGGCTGGATAAAGGTTTTATGCACACAAACAGTGGACTACAAACAAATAATCTCTCACCATTTGGGGGTAAGTAATGTCCTGTTGGAGATGCATCCTAGGATTGAACACAGAATGTCTCAGGTCTTAACGTTCTTGACTGTTCAGATTTATTAACTCTATTAGTACTTACTGTTGCCCCTCAAATTAACAGAATTTTGCAGAGTAGTCATGCAGCTTGTTCATTGGCTTTTTCTAACCATGTTCTGTGTTATTTCTATGGTAGACATTTTTGTCCTTTCACAGGGCAAAGGTGCAGTTGTATGAACACAACTAAAGCCTAGGAAGCATAGTGAAACCTAATCTAGTGAAACAGTCTTCACTGAGAGCTATCTGGCCTCAAGCAAGTTATTAAGTACCTTATTAGTGCAGTGAGACAATAAATACACCTATCTTAAGAAACAGGGAATTTTCTCCCATAGTCCAATCTATTTCACCCAGCACACTTGCAAACAAAAAACAGTGAGTGAAGGTCTATGGTCAGTTGCAAAGTAAAAAAGTGATTCTCACTTTATCTCTTTTGAAGTCTCCAAAAGAGACTTCATTTTGCATTGGATATATTTCACTCTTACTTATGAATGGTTTCAGAGTCAGACCTAGGCAACCACCAGAGCAACAAAAAGCAGTGGCGAGGAAGGAACTGCTGACAATCACAGCACATTGTTCATGAGAAGTTCTGTCTGCTTAACTCTTGATCCTGGAGATTTCCTGAAACAGAAATATTAAGGCATCGCTCTCAAACCCTGTGTGGAGACTTACCTTAGACAAGATCTCTGTCTGGTGGATATTTTCATCTAAATATATTTCATCTAAATAAATATTCACCTAAAAATTCTCTAATGGGGCAGAATGGTACCTGCAAGTAGCAACTCAGAGGACGTGAGATGTTTCTTCAGGAAAGGGACTTCAGCATTCTAGAAATGACGAGAATTGGGCTGTTTTTCTTTACTAGAAAGGGGCAATACATTTCACAATTGTTTTCTTACATGTTAAATACAATGGAAGAAATAAAGAGGTACAAGAGCAATGTTTAGAAATTGTTTATGATCCATTCTAGATATCCCAGCTTTAGTCTGCTTCAGTTTAATGAATTTGAAGAGTGTGCCCCATAGTGATAAGCAGCAAAATTATATCAGTCCAGCAAACCACAATGCTAAATGTGAAGCATTCTGGTTCAGTATGCAGACAATCATTTCATGTGTGTGTAAGTTCACCTGAGGGAGCGCTAAGCATAGAGGGTAGGCCCCTTGTTTGCTTTTTGGGAAAGAACAAGCTATAAAAGCCATGTGCTTGACTGTATCCAAAACCTTTCTTGCTCCCATAGCCAGCAGTTCCAGTGGGAACAGTGATGCTAAATTTCCTGCGCTGTGTCACAGTTGCACCAGGCATAAACAGAGAGCGTTGTGTCACAATGTAGCTATTGCTTGACAGAGGACATAAACATTTATTTTACTGACAATTTCAGCTTAATGAAATCTGCAACTGCAAGCTTTTTCAGAAGTCTGTGTTCAAAGCTTCCTTTTGACCTTGGCATCAAACACAACATGGGCTCACACAAAGGAAGGTGTACCACAAGTACATGCCCACGAGCCACGAGAAATCCATAAAACTATCCTGACTGCATGTACATTTATAAAGACAGAAATTAACTCATTAAAATACTGTGCCAGAATTGTTCATACATATAGCTGCAAAACCTGGCAAGTATTGTCTCACATAGAAGCCCTAGGTAGAAAAGTGAATGACTGAAGGAAGGAGAAAAAACAGAGAAGGATAAATATTTCTCATGGCATAACAGCAAAATATTCAGTTGCAGGCCTGAGCCATCGATTGGCCTGAACTTTAAACAAACATCTCTGCCAGCTGAATACTGGCCAGGTGCCAAGTGGCAACCTCTCTGCAGCCTGATATATACCCAAATGAAAAGGTTTTGGGTGCCAGACACCAGGAAGCCAGTGCTTTTAACACCACCGCCCCATAATTTATAGCATCTTGGTTTGTGCTACTGCAGTTAAGGGTCTGTTAATGTTTGTCTTCTGAATTCTAATTCTCAAGGGTTTATAGTTTGGCCATTAACATGCTCTCAGTATTGAAACCTCGGCACACAATGGCTAGCCAAGAACAGTTTTTAGGTAATTTTTTAAGGAAGAATGTTAGTTGGTTTCCAAAATATGAGAAGGGAAGGAGAGAAGGTAGGAAGGAATGACTAGTTAAAATAGTTAAAGATTATAATTTTCTTGTGTGCTCAATGACTTGAAATGGGTTGTATTTTAAATCATGAATTATTGCTATGAGGTGATATTATTTTTCTTGCTTTAAAACTCTTTTTAAGATGAAGCCTTTTGCAGGAACCTAACATTTCAAGCGATTTTTGAATGGCAATTGTTTAAAAAAAATCTCAGCCTCTCAAAATGCCAATAGATGCCCATGGATGCAGAAGGTACATTAGTGAATCCCACCACCACAATTTAAAAAATGCAGTTAGTAAAAACAAGAAAGGAGAACACTCACTTAGGAAAGTTTTCTATCAATTTACAGCACACACTGTTAAAGCACTTTGAGCCCTGAAGTACATAATTCCTCTGAGTCCTTCCGTGCCTGGATTAAACAAAACAATTTTAGCATAGACAGTACCTGTTCACCTACAATGAAATCACATTTGTCCTCTTTTTAATCAAGCTACAGAACAAAGAACAATATCTATGGATACCCAGGAGTATCATGGTGGCCCATACAACCCAGGTCTTGCTGCCTCAATGTACTCTCAGGGATGCTGATGGGAAGTGAGAAATGGAAATTCTAAGCTAAAATAAGTCCAAAAGCTATAGTGACTTATGACTTTTCACTTGACTGAATGTAAAAACGTCAGGAATAATTTCAGCTTCTCATAATTGGCTTCAAGCTAATAAGTGTTGATTAGCCACACATTTTAGCAAGATTTTTGCTTAGGATGATTCTCAGTATTTCTCAGAATGAAGTCCATACTCCTGAAATCTGAAGCTTTTATTGTCATTTGAAACAAGGACACACTGTTCAGTTCCTTTTTACTTCTACCATATTAGTCTATGACAGTGCCTGCCACAAGGTGCATCGAGCTCCCTAATAAAACTCTATTTACATAAATATATACAAGTACTATGTTGTAAACACCAAGTATTTAAAGATGCCCTATATAAAGTAACAGCTTATTAGTCTCTAATGGAAGGTTTACACAACTGAACAGAACAAATGAACACTGTGGTTTGCATTTTCTGGCATTGCCTGTAAAGCACCTCTTAAGGTACGTGTCTGGTTATGCTAAAAAAAGTATGTTTCAAATACAGGTATATGAAAACAAAACCACAGATAAGTCTGACAAAAAAATCAGGTTTGACACTACCAAGTTTTCGGGAATTTCAAGCCTAGAGCTGGGTTTGGCTTTGCTTTCAGAGTCATTATGTAGACCATGGAGACTGGGCAATAATTAGAAAACCAGCAGCAATTAGCTGTTTACCCTCTACTGAATCATGCTGTCTAGGGTTTGGTAAAGGGTAAAGGTATTCACAGCTGCAATGGACAGAAAATATTCTCATTTATTATGCTCTCTATATAAATGTTTTTATTAGTCCAGTAGGTTGAATGAATTAAATCCCCTTTCAGCATTACATTCAGTGAATTGTCAGTGGTGGAATCCTTGAAAATTGTGCACTGGTCCTCTACTGCACACGTCCCTGCTAATTTGCTCTGGGCTGCACAGACTGGCATATGTGAGATCAAGAAGAGTGCAAGAACAAAACAGTGGCTATGGTAGGAGAGTTCAGATATTTCTATAAGATAATACCTTTTCTTTAACATTTACAAGTATCATGAGTTGAGGGACAAAAGATAAGAAGTTGAGCATTTTCTGTTTTCTAGCAGGTTTGTACATTCTGCTTTTATTTTTGTTTGTTTGTTGGGTTTTAGTGTTTGGTTTTTTCTTCCTTGACCACATTATGAAAGTCCCTTTTTGTTGGCTCTCAAGTTTGGCCCAGAATCTGGACCAAAGTGGTCAGCCAGTCAAGACGTTGCAGGAAATACACTGGCCTGAAGATTATGCCTTGGCAACACAGGCAAATTGATTGCATTCCCTGAGGTTTTTACTGTAATGTTCTGGTGATACATTGATCAAGATTCAGTCACCAATAATTTATGACCACTCTGACTAGTATCAATTTTAGAAGCTGATTTATTGCTTGTTCCCAGATCTTTGTACAAAAACAGGACTAAGAAAAAAGGGGTAGCTTGACAGCTATTTTGTGTTGTATTATTTCAACTATAGGAATGAGATTATTATCTTCAAATAAGCTAATACTAGAAACAAGTGGGCTTTTGGAGAAAATGAGTATCAAGAAAAACATTAGGTCTAACTAGATCTTTACCAGGATTTAAAAATCCATAGTTGTAACATGTTCTACCTAAAGAGGGTCTCTATCAAGATTTCCACTTGGAGAATAAAGTTTGCCAAACAATGACAAGTCTAATGCCTTACAAAGAGAGTGAAGGAGAGAGTGACATCTTAAAATTTTAACTTCATAGAAGTGGGTTAAATATAGCTTTTCTTCTGGTTTGTCACCTTTTTTACAAAAAATTAGAACTTCACTGTGTATTTTGGATATTATAAATGAATGCTTTTATTTACATTTTACTTGACTTGAGTTCACTGTGATTTAAGGTAGCTGGTAAACCAAGTTATTCCAAGTGCAGTGACTGAAACCTTTACAAGTGCTCTGCATCCAGTTTGCAGTTAGAAGTAATATCTTTTGATAGATAGCTGGAAAAGATGGACCAATTTGTCTCTAGCCTGAAGAAGATTTTATCTGCTTGAAAGCTGTTTCCTGTACCCAGCTACAACAGCTGGTTTAATGGAAGATTCTACTTTTATCTGCAAACATGGTTTGACCAGCATTCTTTGATCATGAAGGCAAACAACAGATGGCAACATAACCACTGTCTTCCCAGGAAAGCCTCAGAGGACCCAAAAAACCTGTACCCCATAGAACTGTATGAGACAGATTCAGCACTTACAGGTCAGAAGTCTCTTCCAGTGGCTGATAATAATGTGCAGGAAGATAAGGAGAGCATAACTGAATGCAGAAATTTTCCTTGAACAGCAAAAGGTGGGACGTAACTCCAACCAAACTTGCCAGGTTATACCCAGTAGTATTGCAGAGCCTACAGGCAGCAGGCTGTAGTTTTAGCTTCACACCAACTGAACCATACTGATTTAAGATGTGTAAAGAAATATTCAGAATGTCAGGCAGAACATGAGAGTAGAAAAAGACTCAAAATGTGGGTTTGAATTTAAACAAGAAGGTAATGTATTCTTCATGAGACAAACCACGAGTTTTGACACAATGTGTTTCTCAGACTGCCTTTCAAGGCAGCATTCATTCTGGTTACATTAAATTACTCATAAGTGAAGGCCCAGATGTATGTTTATCAACTTCATATAAAACCAGACTTCCTTGAAAATAAAAAGATAGTTTTGCAGTTAGCTATTTTTCTGACCAAACCCTGGTAGTAATGTTTTAAATAAGTTAAAGGAAAAGCAGATAGTAAAAAAATTACTCAAAGTTTTGATTATGGCATTTTTACTTTTGGAAGGTATGTTTGCATTTTCTTCAAACTACCATTTTATAAAGGCTTTGTAAAATGTGATTGAAATGTTTTTTATGGAAGATGATCAGACGGCAAAGCCAACTGTGTTAGACGCCCACAAAATGCAAAGAATACAGAACACAACCTGTCAGGTGAATACCATGCTCCAAAACAATTCTAGTGGGGACTCTTCTGGAAAGTAGATATGTGAAATGTCTAGCCAAAAGGGATTGACATTATTCTGCCTTACAGGGACTGCAGTGGTAATTTAGAATCTTGGTTTCTGTCTACAGCAAGAACCATACAGAAGCTCCTGGCTTATATGTGAATTTCTCTTCATAGTATCAATCTCTGATGCACTGGGCTGCTCTGAGAGGGATCTCAGCCTATTGTAGACAACCATTACTAAGGCCCTAAAGGGCTTTGAGCTCTGAGCTCTTTCCTGGGCTAAGTATCAAGGTTTGCTCTTTCACATTCAAGAAATTATTTGAAATATTTTAAAAATAATAGAAAGAATAAAGATACTTTTACAGATCAGTCTGCTTCTTTAATCATTAGCTTGTTAACCATCATTGCATTGATGTCATAATTAGATTTGTACTTAACAGGCCCATCCAAACTTTTTTTTTTAATTCAACATGCTTTTATATTCTACTCATATCTCCAAACTGTTTTACTAGGAAACATCTATTTTGCAGTCATGTGTCTTAAAGGAAATGTATCTATCCACCTGAAATCAAGCAATAGATCAATTTAGGTCAGGATTGTTGGAGGGTTTTTGGTTAAATTTGTAATTCATGTCCACAGAAATGAATAAATCCAATACCATATTGGGATGAGAAAAAAGTGGAGCACTTTTTATTCTTTTTTAACATTTTTTTGTGTTTACTTCTTGACAGGGCTCACAGCTGCTACACTAGAAGAGTAAATCACGTTCCACAGGTTATTCAGAGAGCAGACATATTTTTATTGATTCATGTTTATTACTTTAAGGAGGAGCCCATCTTCTTTTTAACATTCCTTGTACCTGGTTTGAAATTTCCAGAAGAAAACACTGAAAAGACATGTCAAATGAAACAGAGGTGTTTTGCTGTGGGTTTTAAAGACAGAGAGCTTCATGAAAAGTCTGGTATGTGTTTTTATACATCTCATTGTTATGATGTCTTTCAACAATATTATCAGAGGCTAATTTCATGCTATTTCAAATGTATTCAAAGGCCTGGTTAAATGTATTTGGTCTGATGTAAGTGTAATGTGTGCAAGGAATCTGATCTGGAATATGGCCTGCTAAAAATCATCAAAGGAAAGTTTAGCCATATCTGCTTTGCCTCAGGGATGATGATTCTTACATATATATGCATGCAATAAAACACTGTACACAAACTGTTGAAAGACAGATTCAGATTATATGACGTAGTTATTACAAAGATGTTTCTTAGGGTTAAACCAAGATTTAAACCAAAGATTTCCCCTTTAGGTTGAATTTCCTAAAAGGAGTACAAATCCTGAATAGTGGTGGGACGTCTATGTAGGATGACACTTTGTTGGGCATATAGATTATATTCCTTGGCACTAGAGTTAAGGGAGTGTTTATTTCATTCCTATGTATTTTCTCTTGCTAGGAGATAAAAAGATAACTTCAGTATGCAAGAATCATAAATATATTGGTGAAAATAAATATATTTTACAGCAGTTATAGTTCTGTTATTGGTTTGAACAAAAGCTGTCTGGAGGTCTTACATCCAGCGAAGATCTGCCAAATAATATGAATAATGAAACCTAACTCATATGGCTTCCAGGCTATATTCATTTATGTTTATATAATATTCTGCAACCATGTAGAGTAAGACTCTTGTGCACATCTCCAGGATATGACAAAAAGAAATCACTAGGAGATAATCATAATTGAGTATTAGTCCTTCCTCTACAGAGTTTGTTCACATATTCTTGTACTCCTACCAAAAGTGACTGAATTTTAGAAAGAGCCAACACTTCACAACATAAGCTAGTAAAATTGTCAGATTTCTTCCAAAGTTATTCCAGCCATAAAGCTTTCCTGGAGTGACACGTATTTTTTAAATCCTTTAGTGAGATCTTAAAAATGTCTGACAGAACAGTTCAGTGTAAGGCAGCATTCCTAACCAAAGTGCAGTGCTGGAAGTGTGTATGTACTTGGTACAGCTTCAGCTCCCCACCTTGTTATGCTCAGCAGAAGTGTGCAGGCTCTTCAGAACACATCACGGTAATAACAGGAGCATCTAGTGTGACTGGCATCACTTTATATATTTAACCATGTCATTGCCTCAACAGGAGCAAAATTAACACAGCATCTGACAGAGTTTTGTGTAAGGGAAGGAAAATTATATATATAAAAGTGAAAAATTCAGGACTATAATACTAAGTCCTGTGGCGGTCAGGTCCTTTAGACCCAGAGGACAATCTGGTAGATGTACATAATTTTTTCATTCAATACATTTTGCCCAAAATATATTTTGTGTCATTTACATACAATGGAGCAATTGCTTGTCATGTAATTATATGCATTGTTCTTTTATAATTTTTTATTTGATATTTAGGTTCAATTCAGAGCAAAATTGTGAATGAAAACAATTTCTTGTAATCAGTATGACTTGCACTGAGAATTGGTGCAGCTCATCTGTTAAGCCTGTACTGATGGGAAACAAATTTTAAAGTCATCTGAAACCACTGGGGAATCATGGGAGATAAGAAGAAAGACTGAGGAACTGGTGAATTGGTTAAGATTGAATGAAGCTTTACTCACCCCTTGGACTAAACATTTTTTCCTGATTTTTCATCTGTACCTACCTTTGAAGAGGCTGATTTCCTGGTATTTCTGGGACATCAGAATACGAAAACATCAGAAACCTGTTGTCATTACAACATGAGCTGTTTTTCATTTCCTTACAACAGTGTAACCTGGAAAGAGCAGCTTGCTGCCTAAAGCAATATTTTGAGTCAAATAAATTAATGCAGAGAGAAGAGCTGTTTCTCATGATCAACACAGCCACTACGAACACAAATCTTTGCTGACAGCCCATGAAACCTATGGTTAAATACCATAGGACAGAGTCACTTCCCTAATGGTGAGGTAGGGGTGGACATGTTCTGCAGGTACTATTTCTTTACTGGGCCTACTTGACACATTTCTACTGATGAGGAGACTTATAGTGCATATGAAACCTGCATGTATCTCTTGGGGTTACAGGATGTGTGACTTGTCCACCAGTGTTTTTCAAAATTTGCCTTCTCATTTTGTGTTGATTGGATATATCCATCTCTATTTTTGCAAAGTAGAAGTTAAATTAAATAGATAAAAATGAAAATTGTCTTCATCTCTGTATTTTTGTTAGTGATCTGCTAAATTCACAGGTTAGACTTTTGGGATGATGATTTTCATTCCAATCAAATCTTAAGCATTGTTCCTGTTTTGTTTTGTTTCTCCAGTCTGTGCGTCAAAGTACTGTGGAAATCACACATAAAGAACATTCTCATTGGTTTCCACAAAATTACCACAAATACATACCCTATTCTAATTGCAGGGGAAACAGTTGTGATCTCTGGTGTTTCATGTGGTAGCTGTTCGCGAATGGGAACATTTCATGGTAACCACAGTATACTTATTTCAGATCACTTCCCTAAGTATATTGTGCTCTGTACAGACAAGTTTTGAAGTGAAATCCCAGCTAAAACCTCTTTTAGTATATAATTTAAATGTATTTTCAAAAAAGACTTTTTTCGCCTTGTAAGCAGAGACAATGATCATCTTCCTGTGTTACAATCTTATTTTTTATGTTATGTACATTTTTAGGGATTTTTTGGCTAGTGTTACAGAACCTAACAGACAAGCTAAAGATATTTTCCATGTTTAAATAATATATAGGAGTTAAATTCCTCAGAGAAATCCTCCATGAATTCACACTCCTGGTTTTTAAAAGATGTGGTAAAAAAAATATCTCATATAATTAATTGTTGAGGTTTCTTTGGGTTCTGTGATAGATCACAGTTTTGAATATGCCCAGTTATTCACTTGTAAAATGAAAAGCTGTTCTTGTCCTGATGGGTTCAATTGACCTGTCCTGTGTTTTCTCGTCTTTGAAAAGTCTGGGCAATTGTTCTCTATTTTTGCCTCCCTTGGAACACGGTAGTAATACAAAGTTTATGGATTAAATGGAAGTCTACTACTAAACAATTTTATATTTTCCCCTGCTATATACTGAATCTAAGATCTTTAAAAGCAAGGAATAGACTACAGTCCTTAATAAAGAAGAAAAAAAAGAAAGAAGTATGATTACCTCCCCTCATTAAATTTCAAATCACCTCCCTAAAGATTTGTTCATTCAACCCAGAGTGATGGTGCCTTCTTGGTGTTCCCATCCTGCTGTCTAAAATAACTTGTGTTTGTTAGAGATAGTAGTGAACCTATCTGAGCCTTCCATCAGAAAGGACAGAACATCCATGTGCTCTGTCAGTTTGGTATTCGAAGGGACCAAGGAAGGCTGAAACCCCTTGTTGAAAATCATCTTGTTGTGAAGCCAACATTATTGAGTTTAAACGAATTTCAAGGATGGCATTAGCAGGTGTCAGGACCTTGGCAGTGGACAGCTGGATAAATTCAAATTCATCATATGTACAGAACTGCATAATCTGCATATTTCATTGGAAAACAGTGCTTGCAATTCCTCTCAGGTATGACAATTTATTTGCTATTTTGATAAAAGCACAATGCTAAACACTACCAAAAAATTGTTATAGATACACATTGAAATATCTGACAGGTGGAACGGGTTGAGTGTTCTCTGAATGCAGAGTAGCCACAGACTTCATGTTTTCCATTCACTCTTATAAAAAGAATCTGAGCCAACATTAAGATGTTCAAAACATTTAGAGTAAAATCTGGACCAACTACATTTTTATGGCGAACTTCCCTTGACTTCAGTTGGATGAAAATTTCCCCCAATGTCTAAATACAATCTACAGGTAGCATCATGACACCTGCTCCAAAATAAAACTAACAAGCTAAAACCTGCAGTCCCAATCATGGGCAGAATGAGGCATGAAGAATATTGTGTCTATTCCGAGTCCCGGAGAGACATTTTATGAACACGGAATTACTTTTCCTACATTAGCTTTCAATCAGTGTGTTGAGCTTAAGACGTTTATTTTCAAAAACTAACCACCAGATCTTTATTTATTCCCACTGATAAGGATATATTTCTACCTAAAATGCAGTCCTGCTTGTAGATCTTTGTCCTGATATGCTCTGCTGGGATATTGGCTCATATTTATTTAGAAGAGAGAGTGCTTAAAGCTGAATCACCCAAACCATTTCCCTTAGCACCTTAGTGTTTAATGGAGGCCTTTCATCGATATTTTAGTGTATCTCCAGTGATCATTAGACTGTATCTCTTAACTTCTTTTCACCATTTCATGAAGACATTGCTGATCTTCAGAGGTGCACAGCACCTGCTATGAAAAGCTGAACTTTCCATTAACTTCTCTGGGGAGGAAGGGGTGATACATGAAGCATTCAGCACATCCCAGCGCCGAGCCCTAACTTCTCTTTAACCTTTCACTTTTCTCCTAACAGCCTTTCAGGAGATGATGAAAACAAGCTGAGAGACAGAGTCTAATAATCACATAAAGTTACATGGAATTTCCTCTTGGACAGCCACAAGGTTATACTATCCAGAGTCCTAGCTGTATTTATGGAATACAGGAAACCTATACCTCCTTTCCTTTAGGCTTTAAAAATAAACAGTCTTACATAAAAATACACAACTGCCACACTGTGTCTTACACCATTTTAAGGCATCTTACCTAGCAGTGTCTGCAGCCAAACACGTTAGAGATGAGGAAGGGAGCCTTCTGTTTCCCTTGCTGTACCTCCTCAGGCACTGTCACCTATAGAGCACAGAAGGGCTCTGTATGAATAAAATGTGGTTTGAGTGCTGGATTGCAAGACTTTTGGCAATATACAGTGGCTGATTGATCATTTCACAGATCTGTTTAAAAGAAAAAATTTACAAACCACCCAAAACTTTTCAATGACAAGCTCATGCATATCTTTAAACAGAAATGAAAAGTATCAGAGCTAATTCTGATACAGGTCAGAAATTACCAGGCAAGACACATGAAGCATCTGATTTCTGTGAAGAGTATTGTATAAGTCTTGCTTTTCTGGGGGTGAAATGTCCCTAAGTAACTGCTTGGCTCAATTGTTTAAGTCCTATTCAGATTATCTAGGAGACAGGAGGTTAAGAAAGCCTATCAGGACTATTTTGCTAACATCTGTGGATGGAAACTAAAATATGCCTAACTTCATGCATATCTAAATTTTAAATATCAAACACTATAGACTACTAGAAAACAGGCTAAAGTCAAGTATTAATCCAAAATTGTAGTTGATCATATGCTTCATAAAAATCGAAAATGTTCACAGACAACATAAAAATGGCAAATATCAAAGCTCATCTATAAGTTATTTAAACCATGACATTAAATAATTTGAAAAAAAAAACCACTATAACTCCAGATTTCAAAGAGGTATGATCTAAAGTTGGAATTACAGTTACATTTCTATCATAATTTCTTCCTTGGCATCTTCTGAGACTGCCAGTTGCTATTAAATTCAGCAGATGCTTCCAAAAATATTAATAAGGATGCCTGTGTCAATTAGGAAATAGGTGACAACTACCCTGAAGTTTAATGGGCTGCTATACAATTGAAATTACAATAATGCTAAATATTTTGCTTCCAAATAGATTTCTGCCTACAATGTTTAGGAAGAAGTCCATTTAAAGTCCCTAGAAAAATTCCAATGCATGCTGTGGTGCTGGGCCTCACAATGCCTGGGATGCAACTTCTTCTCAAGCTAACAGTAAAATTGCAGCAACCAACTTTTTTTTTTTTTTCTTGATGTTTAAAGAAAACAATGTCCTCATGGTTCAGGGACACAAATGAAAACCACAGCCTAAATTCAGGCTGCACTTTTAGCACCACCCTGACCAGTATGTGGTTCTTTCAAAACCTTAACTCACAGGAGGCCACATGATCCTGGGTAGGATTTAGCTTCCGAGAGGTAATAGTTGGTTTAAATATTGGAAGTGATTTTAGAAAGTAAGAATTTCTGACATGCATTGAAAACTATGCTGACTTTTCCAAAAACAAACACCATCACTTGGTATTCTTAAGCCAAAACAGTAAACCTGAAATGTCATGACAGACCTTAGGATGATGGATAGTGTGCCTTCAACTACTACGGCAATGGGGAAGCCACATCTACATTACCTATTCCTTCCCATAACAAGGTGGGAAGGTGGCAGAGGCAGGATTGCTTTACTGGTTTTCCTAGGAGGATCCTCTCTTTAACTTTACACTGCCTTTTAGGCTGCTGGCTGCCACCAGCTGACCCACAGATCAAGCTGTGAATCATGGAGTTTAGATCCAGATCCGAGAGAAAACCTGCACAGAATCTGAATAGGGATAGCTTCATTGTTTCATTCTGGCCCTTCCCATATAGCTACATGCTTTTTTCTGTATGCTTTTTTTTTTTTTTTTTTTACACGAAGTATTGTAATTGACATGGGAAGACACATTCAATACCCTGAAGAGTTTACAGGAAACCTTTACAAAAGATGCATTAAGCTCACATAAAAAGAAACACAAAGGAAAGGACTGGAGTGTAAGAATATACTCAAGAGTATAAAACACCCATTCGCTGCTCAGAATGGTCCTTGACTTCCCTTGAGTTCCTTGATAATCATCTCAGTAGCCTTCTGCCCATTTGTGCTGCTGTCTCCCTGTTCCCTATCCCCTTTCCCTAGGATTTTGTGCAAAACAAAGTTCATAACAGTATTCATATTTTGACCATATATTAACCAAACATTATCTCTTGACAGGATCAGTAAAAAAAATCAAATTACCATTTTATGCTTTGGCAGTCTAAAGACATTCCAAAATACTATTTAGGGTCAGTGTGGTAAAGGCAATAACAGATTATGTTGAAAGAGTCACAGTCCCACTGTAGCACTGCTATATACATGCATACAGTGTCAAATGTAACAGGGACAGAGTTTGATATTTTAGAAAAGAACTATTATGATAAGGAAGACCAGAGAAGAGAAATGAATACTGAGTCTAAATGTCAGGAGTTCTGCAGTGAGCAAGCACGTTCTGACTATTCTACCCAGCTCACATAGTCTGGGTTTTGTCATGTCTTGATATTTCTGCACTTACAGTCTCTAAATCCTGGAGCTGAATGTTGGCCTGTAAAAGAAGTTTTTTGTTTTCTGTCTGTAAAAATGGATGAAATGCACTGAAACCATATGGCTAATCTATTCAGTATGTTTTTGAAATGTGTTCTGGCTTTTCTTCCCTCAGTCATGGTTAGAGAGGTGTCCTTTCAGCCTAATCTCTCTCCTCCAACCAGATGTGCAAACACGCCTCTTAGAAAGTAAAACCACTGGAATGGAATGCGAGAAGGTTAAAAACACACTTGAGTTCTCAGTATTTCATAATTTTCCCTTCAATGACATACATTTGTGGATGCATCTGTGTATGCAGCCTGTGTGTTTATTGAATTCCCATCCTCCCACTTTACTGAAATTCCCTTTTAAGCAAAGTCCCCAGAATAAATCACTTCCTTAGTTGCTTTGCATTTGTCCAGACTTCTTTGCAGTTCCTGCAATAGTTTTAAGAACTTATGATCATTCTTGAACATGTGCATAATACATTCATGTTAACATACAGGTAGTCAGACCTGGTTTTTTCCCCAGGTTTTTCAAGGAAGAGACTACTCAGTATCTTTCGAGCTGCATGATCAAAGTTTGGTGACACATTATTTTTCCCATTATGTTTTTAATTTAAATATTTCACAATCATTTAATATTTATTTTCTTCTGCAAAATCAAAGTGAAATGGAAGACTAAAATTGTCACTGCTCACAGTTAATATTTAAAATGTTGGTCCAATAAACCCAGATGCCTACTGCTGACATGTAAGGCACATCTGCATTAAAGTCAGAAAAGTTACACCCATTGATGCCTGCAATCTGTAGTATTCGTAGTGGTTTTATCCATCGTAACTATTTTACCAGTGGAAGCCATTGAGACTCTGCAGTGCTAGAATTAACTTCCTGGTCATCAGGGCATTTTAAAGTTGAATTCAGGTATCTTCCTCTTTAGGAGGTCAAAAATTTCTCCTCCTTTTCATCTGTGTAACCCATGCAGTGTCCTTTCCACTGGTTGAAATAGTGTGCAAGAATGAAGCTGAGGTGGAAGGAGGTCCCCAGTTCACAGCACACCGACATAAACTTGGCAAGGCTTTAAAACAGAGCAGAGCTGGGGTCAACAAAGAACTAACTACTTGAAGTCAATGCATTCATTTATTAGATTTACATTTTCAAAATGCCTCATTATCCAGAATTTTCTATTGCTTCCTCACAGCTATGTGAGATACTGGGTTAAGCTCAGCCTCAGAAAAATGCGAGCAATACGTAATAGAGTCAACATACCTTTTGCTATTTTATTTCCATGTAATAATTTTTCTGATTTATGATAAATACAACTTTAATAATTTTGATTCATCTGAGCATTAAGATGTGTATTTTACCCTGCAGGATATTCCATTACATGTAACTTGAATATATAGAGCGTGGGTAATAAGAAAACATGCTTCTCTTCCATTTCATAATAACCCAAGCCTGTGTGTGGTATATCTAGAAACTGACTCTGGACTCATACAAGGTGTTCCACTGATTTTTTTTTTTTCCCCCAACATGGCCTTGAAGCTGTTTAAGTTAATATAGAAATGAAATAAATGCTATGTAAAGGAGGAACTTCAGTATCAAAGCAAAATATATCTTTGAGCAAACATGGTAAGGTTTAGAAGTGTTATTGCAAACCTCTAAATTCAATGGGAATGTGTTTAGAAGAATGGGTGGAGCTCCTACTTCTCTAGGAAAGAACAGTTTTAGCGATGACAAAATAAGGGTGTTTATAAAGTAATTGATTTTGAAAGTAAATGTATTTTACATATAATCTAAATGTCTTCCATGTACTATAAAAGTCCCTTTCATTAGGGTTGCCTGCAGCTGAACCAATGTGATTCAAGCATAAGTCTGAAGCAGATTTAGCAAAGGCATTGTGCAGAAATGTAAAGGTTGTTCACTGAAGCCTCTAACCATTTCCCTTTGTTTCCATCTGACATCCATTGACAACAGGCAGGTTCATAATTAGATATATAAATATAGAACACTACCTAATGGACTGTACAAAAACTTCAGATTTGGCCTGTCTTTGACCTCTCCTGAGACAAGAAACAAGGATGCCGATTTGTTCCAGTAGTGGCTGTCCTTCTTGCATTACAGTCATCTGAATTGACATAGAAACTTGACTGAGCTTGTGTATCATCAAAAGTTTTTATTGTTTCCATGCTGTGCTAATTTGGACTGTCACATGGAGAGTAGAGGCTCCACATTCCCCTAAGAAACAACAACCATTGACTCTTTGAAATCTAAACCCCTCAGAATTCACAGCACTATCTCCACTCAAGGAAAAGTGTCGCAGCACTAACAAAACTACCAGCCTGCAACAAGGCTTTTACCACCCCATACCAGCCCTCTCATGCCTTGACACCACCATCAGTCTCACACAAGGTTTCAAAGGTTCATCTGGTGCCTGTGCTGTTTCTTCATCCTCTTCAGGCCAGTCCACCCTGCTTCTTGCCTCTGCTGCGTCCAGATTCATCCTTCTCCTGGCTTCTCCTCCAGCCAGCCTCCCCCCTCTCTCCTACATCCATGGCTCTCTCCTTCTCTCTGCTTCCTTCACCCCTTCCAGATCTTTATCCCCCATACCCCTTAGAGCTATTTAACTACTTAGCAGGAACCAGCCACAGCTGCACATTATCCATATCAGCCAACCCACCACAGCTGTATGTTACCAATGTTATTAACCTGCCTTCATTCCTTTATAATTCCTCTACAGAAAAGTTCCAGTGAAAACTCAGGTCCTTCTAAGGACAAGTCAGCATCTTTTTCACTGACTAAAACTGTCACTGGGAATGCATTCAAAGTGAAATTTGACTTGAAAAAGATAAATTCTTTAATGAAGGCTGTGGTGGGTTGACCCTGGCTAGATGGTGGGGGCCCACCAAAGCCACTCTATCCCTCCTCATCTCAAACAGACAGTGGAGACAAAATATAATAAAAGGCTTATGGGT
Organism: Falco biarmicus; assembly: GCF_023638135.1. NCBI lineage: Eukaryota > Metazoa > Chordata > Aves > Falconiformes > Falconidae > Falco > Falco biarmicus. The sequence goes on along the minus strand of NC_079294.1, from coordinate 19,029,522 downwards.
TGAGATTGTTCAGCAATTGCCATCACAGGCAAAACAGATTCAACCCGGGAAAATTAGTTTAATTTGTTACAATTAAAATAGAAAAAAAAAAAAACAACCAAACAACAAACACCTTCCTGCCACCCCTCTCTTCTTCCTGGGCTTAACTTAATTCCCAATTTCTCTACCCCTTCCCCCTAAGCAGCCAGGGGAATGGGCAATGGAAGTGTGGTGGGCTGACCTTGGCTGAACACCAGGTGCTCACCAAGCTGCTCTATCACTTCCCTCAGCAGAACCAGGGGGAGAAAATAAGGTGGGGAAAAAAAACACCTGTGGGTCAAGATAAAGGCAGTTTAATGAAGCGACAGCAGAAGTTGCGCGTGTGAAAGCAAAGGAAAACAAAAGATGTTATTCTCTACTTCCCATCAGCAGGTGATGTTCAGCCACTTTCCAGGAAGCAGGGCTTCAGTAAGTGTAGCAGTTGCTCCAGAAGACAAATGTCATAAATAACAAATGTTCCCACCCTCCTCCTCCTCTCCCTTAGATTTTGTACCTCAGCAGACATCATATGGTATGGAATATCCGATTCGTCGCTTTGGGTCAGCTGTCCTGGCTCTGTCCCCTCCCAAGATCTTGGCCACCCCTAGCCTAATGGGCAGGGGGGTGACAGTTGGAGAGACAGCCAGGTTGCTGTGAGCGCTGCTCAGCAGCTGCCGATGCACTGGTGTGTTACCACCACACTTCTACCTACCAATACAAGCGCAGCGCTGTGAGGGCTGCTGTGGGGCTCAGCCAGAGCCAATACAGGGGATTACAGTCAGTTCATGATGTTGCTTCTGCTGCTCCTTCCTCCTCACACTCTTCCCCTTCTCCAGCGTGGGATGCTTCCCACAGGAGACAGTCCTCCACAAACTTCTCCAATGGGACTCCTTCCCACGGCTGGAGTTCTTCACACACTGCTCCAGCATGGGTCCCTCCCATGGGGTGCAGTCCCTCAGGCACAGACTGCTCCAGCCTGGGTCCCTTGTTGGTTCACAAGCCCTGCCAGAAAACCTTCTTCAGCACAGGTTTCTCACAGGGTCACAGCCTCCTTTTGGCATCCACTTGCTCCAGCATGGGGTCGTCCATGGGCTGCAGGTGGGTGTCTGCTCCCCTGTTAACCTCCGTGGTCTGAGAGGCACAGCCTGCCTCACCATCGTCTTCACCACCGGATGCTGGGGAATCTCTGCTCCAACACCTGTAGCACCTACTCCCCTCCTTCTTCCCTGACCTTGGTGTCTGCAGAGTTGTTTGCCTCACATAGTCTCACTCCTCTCTTCCACTGGCGCAGATATTATTTTTTCCCCTCTTCTTAATACGCTACCATGGAGGTGCTACCACTGTTGCTGATGGTCTTGGCCAGCAGCGGGTCCGTCTTGGAGCCAGCTGGCATTGGCTCTGTTGGACATGGGGGAAGTTTCTGGCAGCTTCTCACAGGAGCCACGGCTGTACCTCCCCCACTACCAAAACCTTGCCATGCAAACCCAATACAAAGGCATGGAATCATTCCATGGAATTGACTAGTCAATAGGCATATGCTTTTAAAAACTTTTACAACTTCACTGAATCTGTCAAGAATGCAAAATTTATTGAACTTCACTGTAGCTCAGATGTGGGTACCAAACCAGCAAAAATCCTCACAGTGGTGGTACAAGCAGGTGGAAACATGGTGCAACACTTGGTTTCCCAGATAATTTAAAGTTTGATGTCAGCCAAATCTACTTGTACACTTTTCTGAAATAAACAGAACACAGGGGGTGCCTGCCTGTGCCAACTCTAACAATCTTCACTTCGTAAGTGATTACTGCAGATCACAGAACATGAGGAAAAAATCTTGGAGTTTAGATCTGGATTTGATTTCCTGTCAACCAGAAGGACCGGAAGGATGTCTTTCTAGGAATAAGAAGGACCTGACCTAAAAATAGCTTTTTGAGTCTTAAACATATATAGAAAATATAGCTTCATTTACTTACTGTATAACAGCTTTTTTTACTGGGTGAAAAAAAGTGAAAACAGAAAATTTGGCTCAAAGTAACTGGAAATAATCATCTTGCTTTTTTAAAAGAAATAAATATATGAAGCAAAGGAAAGACTGAACTTAAAGTATTCAATCTCTGTCTTCCAGGAGCTGTGGTGTGAACTCTGGCAATCTGGTTTTAGTTATTGCTTTTTTATGCGATGCAGAGTGCCATCTCTTACTATATTTTCCAAGCCATATGATTTGAAACAGCAGTGAATTTTAAAATTGCTTGATCCATTCTTTTATTTCCATGAATGGGTGAAGTTGCCTGTATATCCATATCCAGTATGTATAGTCTTAAGTAGTATCATACCTTGTTTAAATACTCCACCTGCTCAGAACGTAAGTATAGATAGTATAAGCAACAATGCTGAATTGTCTTCACAGTGCCAACAGAAGGTTTCAGTCCTAGCCTGAAATAGAGCATTGTTAATAATGAGAAATAAATTCAGTCTCTAGAACATCTACCAGTAAGCCATCCAAAAAGGTAAAAGTTTTCATTTTGGTTTCTGAAATGAAGAGTTCTTTCAGTAGTAAAAGGAACGAGTGAGAAATTAAACAAGATATATTGAAATGTCCACTTAAGGAATAATGTGTATATCTGCTAGATTCTCATTACAATGGTGGTTTTAAATATACAAAAGGGGTCAAACCTCAGCTTGCAGGCTTTTTCTTCGAATCATTACTTTGTGGGAACTGGCTAGGCACCACAAACTTGCACCTTGGAAAACTAGGAAATGCACCTACAGAACTCACAACCCCAGGACCTGTAGATCCTGTGAAACCAAACTGGTACATGTTTATTGTAATGGTTACAAAGGACTGTTCACAGGAGACATCATCTCTGTGCTGTGGACTGTCCCTGATTTAGTGAGACTCTCATGAGACAAAACATACTTCACAGGACTCTTTTATTAGTGATTTGTGCAATGATTTGTGCATTTCATATAGTTTATAACCTGTATATAATTTCTAATGCTTTTAATGTCATAAATGCGTTAGTTTTATTACTTGTAGCAGGAGTTTCACTGTAGCAATAGAGATGTGTATATATTAAATTTTATAAAACAAAGTTTATATAAAACAGCAGTTACCCCAGCATTTCAAACTAAGTGTGCAGTCCAACAACCACACTTATCTGATACAGAAGTCCAAAATATAAATGGGAAAACACAAAATGTGTTAACACTAACATGTGTTATATAAAAAAGCCCAAAAGTCAGCAGAGCTGTACCAGTGATGCAAGTGATGGGATCACCTATTTCCTGGGAACAGGCAAATCTTTTCCTGTAAGGCGGACTCTATTTTCAGCTGGTACTTCAAAGTATCTGGAAGTATTGCTATGGCCTCTCTTCTTGTCAGTCTATCCACACTTATTCTTTTCCTTGAGAAATCACCCTCCTCGATTCATTCTTTATACTCTGGCAGGGGGGCTGCAGGACAATGTACAGGTAAAAGCCTGCATTATCTGAAAAAAAAGAAAAAAGAAGTAACAGAATCCAAATTTTTCATTTATATTTCAGATTATTTTGCATATTTCATCTGTGTTTTTGATACTTTCTGTATTTACCTTATTAGGATTTGTAAGACAAGGTGATGCATTTATTTTCAGAGAAACTAGCATGGCTGGAAAAGCATAAAAATTTCACCTTTTTGCTATATTAACTAGGCCAACAAAAGCTATGACATCTCCCTACAGATAGGGATTCATTTGCATTAATAGGCCCTCATGGTTACAGCACCAGTTTGATTACGAGTTTAAAATAAGGGCACAAGGTTTATTTAAAAGAAATTAACATCTAATTAAACAAATGAATGTATTTCTCTGATTCATCATGGAACATACTTCATAAGCTTTGCCTGGTGATTAGGCCATCTTTTTTGAAAATGATCAACATTTTTGCATGCGGAAGAAATTTTCTGGGAAGAAATTAGTATAAATTGCTAGGAGGATTCTGCAATAAAATCATGATGCCTGTTCTGCTGATGTAAACATTAATATTCATGCAAATCAGCTGTACATGAATGAGCGGACCAGCAAAACACCAACAAATTTGGGGTGAACACTTGTCTCAGACTGCACATCATTAAAGATACAGAACTGAGAGAGGCCAGCCTGATATATCTCAGGCATTTATCTTTATCCATAGCTTGCAAAACCTTTACCAAAATGTAACCACAACTCAATACTCATAAAACGGCATAAGGAAAACACTAACTCCAGCATTTCCTGTTGGTTTTAATTGCAATTTCAGACCTTATGTGCTGTGTAGACCACTCAAAATACTCAGTAGGTCAGGCATTAGCAGCATTAACTGGTTGACAATGACGTGATTTGCCTGTGACCATGGTATCACTGACATCCCCCTCATAGCCCCAGACAAAGGCAGCAGGCAATCCACCTGCTCAGAGTCCTCAATGCATTGAATAGGAGGAACCCACAGCTCAAGAATTAATGAAACCAAGTAAAATTTTTGTACAAAACATTCTTACACATAAAACGGGCAGACCTGTGCCACTGTTGAAATCAGCGACTCATCTGGATTTCAAATTTGCTGTGAAATATTCTTGGATAATAACGCATGCTCAGAAAAGAGATGATAGATGGGAACATGTGTACTTTTCTGTAAATATGAATCAGGAAACCAGGACATAGTTGAGGAATTTGTTGGCTAGTAACTCCAAATTGAAAGTGAAGGAAAGACAGAGGTCATGCTTTTTTTCCTTGGTAAAAAAAAAATATATATATATTTGTCTAGTATTAGGGAAAAGTAATTCTGTGATTATTGTCATATAGCAGTTGCGTTATCCTAACACGTTCCCAAGAATATCAGACTCCATTCGTGTCCTGCATCTTTTGCAGAGACGGATGGAGGACTTCGTGAAGTCTCAGCCTTCTTTCTTGGGTTCTTCGATTTTCCTTGTATGGATTTATGCTTACTGAGAGAGAGAGTCTGAACAGTGTAGCGCTGCAAAAGTTTTCTACTCCTTGGTAATGCACGACATATGAAATGGAGGACTCAATTCACTCACCAACATTTGTCTTACTACTTGGCAGGATTCATATATCCAAGCTGCACACCTGCGTGGAGCTGTGGGAGAAACGGGTGCCTGTGGGAAGCCAGAGCGCTAGGAAGGGCGCATGGAGAGATAACCAGTTGCACCCTGCAAAGGGACCGAAGTCCCTGAGCCATCTAGCTGATGTGTGCTGGTGCTGCCAGGGCTTACAGGGGTCTGCCACAGATGTAGCCACTGAAAAACTTCCTTGGTGGAAATTTAAGTGTCAGGGGAATTTATGCTCCTACATTTTTAAGCAGCAGCTGCATGAGTTTTGTGACAAAAAGAGGTACCTTACTACTAAATTTACACTCATACATGTCCTTGTGAGTCCAGCTCCCACTGGTTAAATTTTGGGCCTTTTGGCCTTGAAATATTTTACTAATATCACGTTTGCCAACACAATCCTCTTGGAACCACTGGATTATGCATTTTAAGTAAACTCAATTAAACTAAAGCCCCTTTATTCCTAACAAGAAATAACTGACTGAAGCAGACACTGAGAATAATAATTCTCCCAGTCAGTGGGATCATGTGTATATTCTGTTTCACACAATCTACTTTGGCTTCCAAAAAAGGACAAACTTTACATGGTAAGAAATCCCTTAATTAGGTTGCTGATAGAGAAAGCAACCCCAGTACGTTGCTGTAAGCAGTAATGTGTGAATTTTCTATTCAACGGAGCAACAGTGGTCTATTTATTCAGCTTATGTGCATAATTAGTAGTAAAATTACACAGTTTTTTTCTTTAACATACAGTAGTTATTCTTTATGGGTCTGGATTCTGAACAAAAATATTTCCTTTAGACTTTATTTGAGTAATGCTTTCTTCAGGTGAGCTCTGGCAAATGCCATAAAAAAATTATAAATCTGGAAGCTTAGGAAGTATAGAAAGGGGAAGGAAATTACCTCAGTTTGGCATAAGGTACAATGTTACTTTCTTTAAATAAAATGTATCCTCTGTCCTTAGGAACCCCTTACAGGCTAATTTAACATTTGATTGTACTCTGTCACTTACCCTTGGAGTGCCAGACACACACAAGGCAGCTGATAATACAGTATCTGGAGTTACAAAGAGCTTATGTTTACATACACTGTATTTCACTTCTTTCCAAACACAGGGTTGACTTGCACCTTTCTGATTTATTCATAAATGCTCTTTTACTTACTAAACTAAAATAGCACATAATGGCATGTGCATCACTAACAAGACTGTAGGTAAATATAGAGGTTATCACACACTTGTCACCAAAACTGCGTTTTAACTGGCTGTATTACCATGTTTTATATTACCATTTTTTTTTCTCTCAGCTGTACTTATCTAAGCAAGCAGAAAACCCAGATTTGGCAAAAAACTGAACTGAAGCTCTAGAAGGAAATATATGCTTGATACAGATGATGTTCTTAAAAGTGCATTTTAATATGTCATCGAAGCCATATAGGTAAAAAGTGTAAAGATAATAACACTGTTAATGCCAGTTACTATAACTCTACGTAAGACAGAACCCACAACTACACAGTGTTACAGACCCTTAGTTTGATACAATATTTAAATCTTCTGAAAGGAATTCAGAATCAAGAAGGCACATGTAAAATCAGTTGAAAACTATTGAACTGATAGTCCTCGGGTTGTATTCATCCTCCAGTGTAGATATTTCTAAGAAGGTTTTGAATGGGGATAGATCGTTGTCAAATACTATTGGATAACTTTCATAAATTATCTGAACAAAAGACAAAATTATATCCAGTGAAGTTTAAGAAAGAAAGATACAAAGACTAAATAACTGTTATCTGCAGAAGATAATAAGCCACTTACGTGGGTAATCTGCATGGTTTTCTCAACCTGCTTTATAGGAATTGGGTGTCCAAAACCACAGGCAAATGGGAACATGCAGCAACAGTAAAGAAGGAATGTAGTTTCAGAAGACAGGAACTGTGAGCTAGAACATATGCTGAAACGGTCATGGTAGATAGTTAAATGACCATAGACATACAGTTGTTCTTTTCACATTTCAAAATGTATGACGGAAGAAAAAAAGCACTTTCAAAAGACTAAGTATGATTAAATAAGACTTAAGAAGTTACTTCTTTAAATTAAACAAGGGAAGATTAAAGCAAATTCAGGTATTTATATGACAACAGGAAGCAGAGAATTAGAGCATTCTTTAAACAAACACAGAGGCAAAGACTATCCAATAACAGACACATAAAAAATACATTCAAAAGAGCAACAAAGCAACAATTTCAATTTCTGTGTGCTTAGTTTTGATAGACACATCTGTATCCTCTCATGAGACCAATAACCACCCTTCATTGTCTGGAGTAAAGACAGGGTGATGTTGTCCCAGACCATCTCTGACAAAACCAGAGGGACTTCTTATCTATCCATTTTTTGTTAAATTTTCACAGGCTACAGACAGCACTGTGAATGCAGTCCAGTACTTAGACACATGTTCTCGAAAGTTTGAGATGGGATCATTCTCTAGCCATGCAGAGTTTGAATTTAACTTCTGCAGAGTACTTTTATGTAAGGACAGTAGCTTCACCCGCTTAAGGGACGAGGGAGGTTTTGAAAAGCTGAGTATAAACATTTATTTACTAGGTTTTTATTGTGAAGTCTCTTTCTTAAGTCTCTGACTTCTTACCTGTGAAATCTCAACTAGAGTCCATCATGCATTTCCAAAGGACAGTAGAAGTTATGAGTCAAGAAGAAGGATTTGGGCTACAAACACCAGGTTCAAGAGGTGCCTAACACAGGATCAAATCTATAGAAAGGCAGCTTCTTCATTGTTTCCCACTGACTGGGTTAAATAGCCATCAAATGCACACAGGCATAACCAATGTGCCAAATCCTGTCCCCCAGCTTGACGTAGTGTCTCTGTATAACCTTCAATAGCTTTTCATTCGATTATTTTGACCAAGATTTGCCCAAACTGCCCGGCAGTAGGATCACTGCACAATTCCTCCATCGGGCATTCTGAATTAAGCTTCCCCAAATACCTGGACCCAGCCAGCTTTCTTCTGAAGTAGTCTAGAAGGAAAAACAGGTGAGGGAGGCATGAATTCCATGTTGCCCAGCAGCCTGTCTTTAGAGATATGGTAGGACACAACTTTTAATGTACATTCCTCTGCCTAGATTGAAAAGGGGCATGAACTTAGCATGCTTAGACATTCAGGTGGGACCCTCAACTACAGAATATTCTAGGGATAGAATATTATAGCAGCTCTTATAGCAGCTCTCAAGTCAAAGCTGTCATATTTTTGCATGAATAGTGAAATATATAGCAATAGAAATATGACTCTAAAGCTTGTTAATTAGGACTCCCTCCCTGGCTTTTCCAAGCAGATAACTGAGCTGGCTTCTGATGCTTAGGCACCTCAGAGCTTATGAATTGTGAAAGGCCTTGGACAACTAACCTGAGACTAAGCAATTTTAATTTTTTTTTTTAAATAAAAGGCCCATCTTTTTTATGGACCTCTACTGGCAATATGTCAACACATCAATTTGATATTGAATAGACTGAATCTATTACTCTGTAAGATTCAGAAGCTACATTTAAATTAGGATTGAAACAAATTAACAATTCCCATCCAATTACACACTCCTTAGTAAAACTTCTCATGCTTAACTTTCCTAAGAAGAAAACCTCACCTTTCTCTGAACTCCTCACTTGCTATTCAGGTAATTAATCAGTCAAAAACACTCAAGTATAAAGTTGATCTGACAAACTCTGTTGAGAACATGTGTGCTGTAGTTTTCCTGAATCCCTAGCGGAAGACAGAGCGCTAGCTAAACCCAAAGGTTTATCAAAACACAGTGATAAATCCCAGATGTGATCTTAGCTTTTCATGCTTTCTATTTTGTTAATGTCTCTGAAACCACTCATAGGATTTTTGTTGGGTGTTTTCTTTCTTCCCCCTCTTTCCACAAATTCAAAGTAAATGGGTCTGGCTTCTGGTACCTGGCACAGTGGCATGCTTCCTCTCAACAACTGTAAGCCTGTCTGAAAAACAGAACAACATCTTTGAAATGGGGTGTTTATATGGGCAACATTCAGCCACTACAGTGAATGTGGCCCCACCTTCAAAGAGACTCCAGAGCGCTGCTCACCTGATGAAAGCATTAACTGGTTTTGGTTGACTTGATTTACATGGAAGCAGCCAGCTCATTAGCTGAGCTGAACCCAAAGAAGTAAATGCAATGCACATGCAGATGTTTTCCTAGCTACTTGATATTAATGTTGCTGCAGCTTTCCTCGGGTGAGAGTACAAAGACAGCAGTGATAAGGTTTTGCAGAATCCCCCAGCAGTTAAAGGAGAGCAAGCTGTTGAAAAGATTTACATCAGGGCTACTTAGGTGAAAGAAGTTAAATTAATATAACCAAATCTTAGCAGTTAATATATAGGATTCCACTATGCACTGCATACAGGACTGCACTATAACCATATTTCACAAGAAGTAATAATTTAATACGACCAAGGGGTAAACAGAGGGCTGGCATTCACATGCTGCTCCCTAAGAAATCCAGACTTTCTTGAAGTTCTTTAGATTTTTAAGGTACAAGTAAATTTATGCCTAATTGTTTGTATAACGATGGCATCTTCTCTAGTCTTTCAAACATCAAACTCAGATAAGCTGGATTTCTCTGATCACTAGAAAAATAATTCTTCCTGCTCAGTTGCTTTTCAAACACTGTTCTTTCCTTGAGCAAGAAGGTTTAAAATAATAGTCTAATGAATATTCAAAAAAGGTATTCACAGTACAACAAAAAAAATATTCAGCAACAAAATGAAAATGGATAAACTTTAATGAATGTAATACTAGACTCTGTTCCTAAATCATATGGAAAATGTTCCATACTCATCACTTCTTAAATGTGAAAGCTACTTTCTGCTGTCTTTCACTCACAATCTTAATTAAAATTACACCTCAACATGTTTCTCAGCTAGAAAGCTTAATAGGAGTTCCCTACTACGGTTGCTTTTCTTGGCTTGTTATTAAATCCTCACTACAGTCATAACAGCTAAAGATTAATCAGTCTGGTTTTCCTCAGTTCATTAATTCAGCTACTTTGCTTATATAATCTATGTGGAATCTGAGGGTCTTTTATTCCTATTGCAATAGCTCATAGAATTTGATCTTCAGTTAAGCATACGTAGAGCATGAAATTTTCACTATTATAACAGAATGCCTCACTTATCACTTTACTTGTACTTCTTATATTTTCATATTCTTTTTGAGATTTTCCTACTTTTCTGATACTTGTCTCGTACATTTGGACACTGGAAATACCCACCTTTCTTCCTCTCCTTTTTGTCCTTTTTTTTTTTTCTCTTTACTCTCCCTGTCTCCTAGATTGGTATTATCTTTATCTTAGATTTGTAAACCAATTTTTCCCACCACTATCCTTTTATTGATTTAGAAGACAATACAGTGAACAAGAAACAAAGTGAAAAGGGCAATGTGAATGGTATGTGTATATGCATGTTTAAGTACAATTAGTTAGAACCATGGACTAAATTCAATGGCTTCTGCTTCTGTCTGGAGATCCTGATAGGCTCATTCTCCTATAAAGCTGGGCAGGGAATTAGAATTTCATGTGGAAAATTAATCACTTGCAGAAGAATTTCTGTCTATGAATATCCAGCATTAAAAAAACAAGAATCAGAATGGGTAGGTGGTTAAAGGAGATGGCAAGCTTGAGAAAACAAAGAACAGAGCATGTCTATGATTTGTGGTAAGCACTGTATACCCAAAGGCCTTGTTTTCCCACTTTAGAGACAAGCAATTTTAAAAATGTCAATGTCAGTTATTCATTTCCAGTGGCAGGAGAATAAGATGCCCAAGTAAAAAACACTTTAGACCCTAGATTTCAATTCCCAGACTGGCAATTAACTGTAACCTTATAACTACTTTTCAGATTTTATATTGACTGCATTTAACCAGTGGTCAGATGGTCATAATAGGCTACTGTGCAGTCCTGTGTGAGAAACCATATGCTTTTCCCTGACAAATGCTCTTCCAGTCCTGGATGCTCAGCTGAAGAGTTTTATATTATCAAATTCCAAGAAAGGAAATGTCATTTTCCAGTGCTCCTACATAGTAACTGTGCTGTGTCTCTAATCACAGTGGATGCTCTTTCATTTCTGGGTGACAGTTTATCAGGGTCTAACCTATACAGATACATTGCTTGATTTCAGAAAAATAAGTCAATATATATCATAAGGTGATTGATCTTGCTGCTAGTTACTTATGCCAGGCAGTAGTAAAAAATACCCATGTCTTCATCTTCACACTCCAGCTTAAGTTTATAAGCACATGATTTGCTGACCTGTTTCAATGTAGTATGGAACCTTCACAAGTCATTTTTTTGTACTTGACATCCTTAAGGTAAAGCCAAAAATAACTTCTTTACTCAGCTTACAGTGATTATTATGCCAGTAGTAAGTGCAATAGCAAAGAGCCCTGAGTACACTTCATAGCATTTAAGGTGAGCAAAGGGCAGGGAGGGAACTGTAGAAGCAGTATTAGCTCTGTTGTAGTGCATATTCCTCTGAGAATTTAAAGTTCTTTTTCCTACCTAGATTTTACTAGCTATGATAACTTTACTGGTAATATTCCACTATGACAGGTTAACCGGTAAAGTTCCTTTTACTAGCTGTTAATAATGTGCTCTATCTGAAAAGAAAATGTGGACTGAATTTTCTATTTCTGTAATTTTGGAGAAGGGCCCCTGTCGGTGATATAGGTCTATTATCACATGGATGAGAACTACTGTATGTGCATGGCAGACATACTCTCCAGGTGTGTAAGAGGATCCCTGTATTGCATGTGCATTTGCTACAGAGTCTCTCTGACATCTCCCATGGCATTGCAGAAGCCCTCAGTTAATGTCTTACATTGTTTGGAAAGGCCAATTCTTGGTTTTTGAGGACGGGCACTGGCCAAACCAGCCTTCTGTTTCTCAGCATCTGACAAAAGAGATCTGCAAACAGGGAATCTCTGGCATTTCTCTAGCGTAGAGGAGGTTGGGTATTCCTTCAAGAGGAGATACCAGGACTTTCTCTGTTGTAATTCAGTCTGGGGTAAATCCAGAGAATAACAATTGGTACAATTCTATCTAAGTGTGAAGAATATTAAGTCTATTATTCTGAATTTTAATGTATTTGCAAAGTTAGTTTTTTTTCCATGTCGTTCCCCCATATCTTACCTGATGTCTATCTAAATATTCATGCAAGTTGAAAAAGAAGTCCAGATATCTCATTAACTTTGTTTGTTGTCCTGTAGTGAATATCAGTGTGTGACTTATCAGTTTCCCACACCTCATGATAGACTTGCATAATAGCATTCTAAATAAAGAACTCTGCACACAGTCAGATTTTACAAATGTAATTTTGTTGGCTAGTCCAACATCTAGGAGTGAAGCATTTTGTTAAAGACTTTCTAAATGCATACGACTTTATTCTTCCTTTTTTTAAAAGTTAAGGGAAGGAGAGAGTTGGAAATATTTTGCTGCCAGAAATAAAGGAATAATTTAAGGCTCCATCATCAATTAAGAATAATGCATTCTCCTGCTCAAAGAGTCTGACCTGGGCATGTGGAAGGAGGCATTTTGAAGAAGCTGTGTATTAATTATACTGATCCTGAAAATCTGGATGATCCTGATTCTCTTTTCCTTCTTACCCACTTTACTGTAACTACCACCAGCCTCTTCTGCTTTACACTGCTTTGCTTTGGAGGAATACTAGGGCTGGGAAAATGGAGCACTGAAGGAGAGATGAGGTGGCTTTTAAAGCTAAAAAGAGGAAGGAAAGGAAAAACTGAGTGTCTAATTTAAGGGAAAAGTACATTTAACATGATCAGCAAGGAAGAAGCAGGAGGAGTGCCAGGCTATCCTTCTGCCCACCCCTTAGCCAACTACCTCAACTTCTTCAGCTCTCATCCACACTGCCTGTCCGCCCGATTGCCTTTTGAATACACAACAGTTATGGTTGTCTTGCTCTTGGATAACTGCAAGCCACAGAAGAGCTCAAGCACATGTGGGGATTCTGTGATTACGGTTTGTCAGAAAACTACCTTCTTGCCACGAAGTCCAGCTCCAAAAAGTAAGTTCTTACATATGTACCACATGCATGCTCACAGTCTTTCTCTCTTCTTCTCTGAGTAATCCTTCTTCCCCACATAGTTGTGGAGAAAAAAAATTAAAAATATGAATCAAATATATACTGATATGATAGTATGTTCAAATATTTAAAACGCTATCTGAAAAAAATATGTTAAAAATATCATGATGGAAGAATATTTTTCATGGGAAAGTAAATCAGTATTTCATTCAGAAAATCACTGGAAAATGGCAATAAATTTCAAAAGAAAAAACTGAAAACCCAAACTTCTGTTCTAATTCTGCTTCCCTATATAGTCCCATTTATCTTATCCATTTACAGGACTGGAGTTAGCAATCATTCATTACGCTGCAAAACAAGGAAAATCCTTGAATTAGTTAGAAATCTCTACATTCACCTTACTGATGGATGTATTTCTCATGTCTCTCTAACTCTGAAGTTGGCATGCTGATGAGATTATAAACTTTCATATTTAAAAGAACAGAGATTTCTTTTCTAATTTGAATGATGCAAAAAATTTCCTGCCTGCTAAATGCCACAGAAAATTTGTATACAACTTAGAGTATGTAGTCACTCTTACCCTTGCCTCTTACTTAATTTTCTCCTTCCATCCTCACCCCTCTTATGTACTTTCTCATTCATTTCTTATCACCTTACTTGTTACTCTAAAGATTTTCATGTCTTTAACCTTTCACCCTCACCTTTTATTCCTCCTTGAATTTGGACTGGGATCTTGGTTAGAACATATATGTATTTCATATTTTTTTTGTTTTGTTTTGTTTGTATTTTCAATATCGTGTTGCACCTTTAGAAGCACTGCTTTCAATGAAGTTATTCATAAAACATTCTGTGTTTAGATTTGCAGTCACAGTGCTGGCTGCCTCTCTGTCTCAAAAACAGTGTGAAGAAGTGGGTCTTAATAAAACTGCTGACTGAAGACTGTAAAGTCTTTGACGGAAGGGCTGTCTCTTACCATGTTTGTATGGCTCCTAACAGAACTGGACTCAAAGTCACGTTAGAACCTTCTTGCCATTTTCATAATTAGCAATACCAACAACAGCGTAACACACAACATAATTATTTCAGGAGGCATCTTGTTCTTTTGCTTAGCATATGACCTGTGTACCAAGATTATTTGTGTATTTCATTTACCTGCTTCCTGCACAGAAGTTCAGCTTCATGTCCTAGACCATCCAACAGGAAAGCCAAAATACTGGAATTATGGTCACTGATCTCACTGTTTTCAAAAATTAAGTTTCTGTCTTTGTATATTTAATGTATTTATGAGATGCTACAGTAATAATGTGAAGAACAGATATGGCTTCTAGCTGCAAAATTTAGACCCAGGTTCCTAGCTATATTTAAACCTGTAAAGGCTGGTCAGACTTAGGGTTTAGTTAACCATTGTATATGCATTACATATGTTGGCACTGCACCTATATATAATAACTCTCACTATTTAAATCCACAGGTTTCAAAAAGCAGTGTCAGTAGGATAATGAAATCGTAAAGGTATGAAGAGCCATTCCGCACCCCTTGCGTGTAGGCAGACCTGAGCTGTTCAGCCTGCACTGAGCCCAGGACTGGAAGGCAGAGGATCACAGTGACAAGACACCTACTTCTACAGGACAAGAGCCACCACAAGCCAGGCCTTTGAACCAGGCTGGTCCTGAACTGCAATCACTTCAATAACCCTGCCTGAGAGCTCGGACGTGTTAGCCTGGGCCCAACAGCAGGCTAACTCAGGCAGATGGTGTCTGGACTACTGCCATGGTCTGGTTTTAGGGTTCTGGATTTCTAGTAGCTTGAGCCCAGCAAAGCAGTGTCCGTCCCAAGGTAGCCATGCCATGTCTGCAGCCACAGTGACTCGATGGCAGAGCTGGGATTAAAATCTAGGAGTCCTGGCTGTGCCATGCCCATAGGTTATTTCTAACAACTTCCCTCAACATCCAGGTTCCCATTGCCGATAAAATAAAACAAACTGTGCTCCTTACCTTCTTACTCTCAGCAATGTGTGCCAACATTATCACTGCCAATATATTCTCAAGCAAACCAAACGACTTGAAATCTAAACAATACTTTCAGATAGTGGGAGCTACTGTTGTAACCCATGGGCTGGGCATTCAGTTTTCATAGCTTGCAGCAGACACTTAATGAAGTCATCATCTCTTACTCCCATACTGTAACAGCAGGACCAGGGTAAAAATAAGGTTACACTTCACTGTTCAGAATTCTGCACATAAAATCCAAACAAGCCACCCCTCTGCAGCTTTGTCACCATTTCACTGCACTGGTAAAACAATACAAAGCAAACAAACAAACAATTTCCAAATTTGTTTCTTCTCTTTTCCTGCAATTTTCTCAGATTTCCTGATTTATCCTTGTCATCTGTCTTGACTCATCAGTTCTTTCCAGGCTGAATAAACAAAACGGTGATTTTTGCTTTAAAAGCATTACTTTTCTATAAGTGTTCTTTACGTTAAGAAAATATTGCTCTGATTTGTACACCAAATGGAACTAAAATGCATTAAGTAATCTGCAACTGTGTTTTGCTTCCTCCATCTGTTAGTATCTTGTTGCACTTTCATTCCAATTATCTGTAGCAGACTGTCAGAAAAATCTTCCGGAGACCTTCAGACACAGAGCAATTTGTTAGGTAATGTGATTACATGCTTGTTTCCACGAACACGAAGGAGCAGAGAGACATAACGGTAGATGGGGGAACTCCAGTAACCTACTCAGAGAAGGCAGCTATCACAGGGGAGACTCAGCCCCATGGGCCAGAGGTGACCCTCATCTGTGAGTCTGTGGGAGAGGCTCTCTGGGTCTCCTGTCAGAATGAGGGGGTTTAGCCTGGGCGTAAGGGTCATTCTGGCATGCCCAGAATGAACATTGTGGCATTGTACAAGATTTAAGAGGTCTTTAAAGTAGCAAAGATAGGGAGAGTTCAAGGAGAAACAAGTGTGGGAAGCGAAAGGAAAACAAGGATAAAAGCCATCTGTAAACCAGCACTTGGTCAGTACACTTGTCTGGCCATGAACAGTCTATCCCATCTTTCTCATTAAGCTCCACTTGCAACTCTTCTCATGGGTGAGAGGCTCCCTACTCCGTGGGTCTGTGTATATACAGATGTCTGAGTGCAGTAACTGGAGTCAGACCATGGGACATCAGGAGCCATGCATCAGGGTGGCAACAACTGGAGACACTGGAGAGGGTGCATTTGTGTGGGTGTGTATGTTGGTGTGTCATCACTACTGAACATCAAACCAGACTAGCCAGCAAGGAGGATAAGATGCTTAGGAGGCAAGTATTGGTGCGGCCATATGTCTGGGCCAGATAACCAGGGGAACAAGAGGGGTCTGAAAGCTGGCTTGTGGAGGGCCAGGACACCCAAGCCAACTACTAAGGAGACCTTGGGATTTGGAGTTCAGCTTCTGGTAAATTCTGGGCCAGCTGCTCGAAAGACCTATCTGCATGCATGTGTCTGTGTGTGAGGCATCTGGGGGTTTCCCAGGATCCTGGACCAGCTACGGGGTAGACTGAGTGTCTAAGGCTAGCTACTACAGAGGGATCCATATTGGCTTATTTTTTATACTATATACTATGCATGACATATTTTATACTAATGGGCTTTCACCCTGAGCAGCCACAGGAAGAGGAGGAGGCCATTGGTGCAGTTCATGTTTGTGTGAGTGCTGTTTTCTGTCTTTGTCGATGTATGTGACCAGCTGCATATATCTGTATACTTGTACATGTGTTTGTGTTTCTATTGTGAATACACGTTCAGTTTCATTACTGGCTGGACCTGGGAACATGGAGCTGTGGCAGCCTCACCTCCATTGTGTTACCAGATTTAGGAGCTCCTAGAAGAATTAACATGATAGCTCTAAGAAACCTCAGAAGTTGCAGAAGAGTTGTAAGATGATAATTCTCAACATTGGCAGCTTCTTCCCAAACATTTAGGAGGCTGTGAAAATACAGGTGAGGTTACCAAGAGTGCTTTTGTTATTCTTATAACCTTCATTTTGCAGCTAAGTCCTTCCTGGCGGGTAAACCAAAAATCATCTTGTTATAGCAACTTAAGTATGGAATTACTAGTCTGTCAATATGTTTGTGATAGATACTGAAATGCTCAGACAAATCAAAACTTAAATGCTTCTGTCCGTGTCCAGAAGCAAAGTTTTAGATTCCTGGGGACATAGGAAATTACATGGATACTGAAGAACTATACAAGCAGTGACTAAGTGAAAACTTGGAAACCACTGTTTAGAAATTGATTCTTGAATTCTTCTTAAATTCCAATTCCAATCCCTAAGCTTTAGTATTTACCAAAATGTACTCTGATTAAGTAAACCATCAAGAATGTCAGATTAAATGTAATAAAGTACCATAAGGAAAAAAAAATCACAAGAAAACTTGACCATTCTTAAAGAAGAAATTTATCAAAAGAAGTTGTCAATCAGCTACAGAGTTAGGTTACTGGAATCTAAAACTGGGTGGCCTATGCCTTGAACTGTCTTTTGTGTTTTGGTGTGGCATGTCAATGATTTTTACAGTGATACGCAATATATTATTGCAAGTTAGCAGGACTTACTCAAATGGAGAAATACATCCCATCTCCTTCTTTTCTTAGCCTATAGTTTCCTACAGTGTCACTTGTTTTTGCTCAGAAGAAACCAAAATATGCCTGGAATTGTACTTTGGAAAAATTTTGTAGACTTGTGGTAGTAGTGGCATTGACTACATGCCATAAAGCTTTTTAATGAGCTTCACCATCTCCATATCAAGTTCTGCAATGAATGCCTTTTGATCCCAAAAGAGCTTTTTTCAGAAACCATGTAGCCTTTAAAGGGCTACATATAATCTATTAACTATTTTGATGAAAAACAAATCTGTTAGATACTTAACAGACTTCATCCAGAAGTAAAAGTTGGTATATGGTGTTGTTCTTGGCAAAATATCTCCAACCTCCTTAGCTATGATTTTGGATTACCACCCCTTTTCAGTAATAATGAACATAGACTAATCAAAAATGTTATATGGAGGAAAATATAGTATATGCAGGAGATATGTTATTCTGCTCAAGCAAAGCAATAAGGACCAGGTCTCTGTTGCTATAAATCCAAGCAGCACCACTTAAATCTTTGGAACTATCCCCAGTTATAGCACTTCAGGTCTTGCGATTGCAATCTGCTTACTAAAGCTAGAGGATTGTGAGGTACACATGTTGTACCTGCCATATGAACTTATCTTTTTGAAGACGACTTTTGCTCTATTTTGCTTACATGATGATCTATGCATTTAGGGAAGGATGAGCAATCATCAGCAACATTGAAATTAAGTAACATAAATTGAAGTCTCTTTTACATTTCAAAGACAGTATAACCAAGAGTAAGGACTGAAGAGTAAGAGGAAAACATCCCAGCCACAAAAACAGAAGGCAGTTCTAGATTTCCCAGCACCAATGTTTCAAAGTTTAGAGGCATTCAGGTTTTTTTTTCAGAGAGAGGTCATTTACAAAATGTGGCCATGGATCTGTTTTAGATCATGGTCTCCACCCACTTCCTTTCCCCATAGAGCTTGGGATAGTCAGGCCCAGGCTCAGAGCCATCTTTAGTAGAAACCATCACCTTGAAAAGCTGTGCTCTTACAGAGATTATTGTACCTCCTGCATTAAGAATGATTCAGACAGAAGTTAGTAACAACAATAAAAATATTTTCAGTTTCCTTGTGTGGGGCATTGGAGAGAGCTTTGCATGCAGTAAGTTTCACTGATCCTTTGTATAACCCATCTGTTTCTTTCTGCGACATTTCTTAATTAAAGACCAGATTGTTATTGCATGGAATAAGCAGCTGAAAAAAGATAACTTGCTTTCACAGCACAAGCAAAAACTAGCAAGCTGCAACAAGGCTTTACTGTTGGTCAGATTCTACTGTCCATGCCATTTTTCCTTCCTCCAGAGGCCAGACCACACTGCTCCAGGTCTCTGCTATGTCCAGGCTCTTCCTTCTCTGGGATCTTCCTCCATCTAGCCTTCCCTCCCACCCTCCTCCGTGCTATTTAAGCACTTAGCAGGAACAACCTACAGCTGCACATCGTCCACGTCAATCAACCCACTGCCTTCGAGGCGAGGCCACAGCTGCATGTTATCAATGCTAATCAACCCACTGCCTGCATTCCTCTGCAACTTGCCACCCCCAATTTTCAGTCGGGTGTGCTGTCTGCATGTATGATCACATGCCATTAGAGTGCTGTAATTATTTGGTGGTCTGTTGTGTGCAGGAAGAGGCTCAGTCAGAGTGTCCCCATGATAATAATTCAGTGATGAGGTTTTGTGCAATGATACTGCTCTGGTGACACATGATACAGTAGCACATGTCACTCCAAAGAGAGTACAGTGATCCAGGATCCTCTTTCTCTGCAGGTGTAAGTGTACTCCTGCAGTAAAGTGATTGAAGCTGACTGATCTAGATCCTGACTCCATAGCGTGCTAGAAGGTGCTATGACACTGCATCAGTGCCCACATTGTCAGTGGCCTTGTGTTCCTTCCTATGAGTCCATTGAACATCTCCTACAGCAACAGAAACTTTTCTAGCCTTGAGTCAGTCAATGGAGTTGGCCTTAGAGAAAAAGTAGGGCCAAATTCTGGGACTTTTACTGCATGTCCTTACAGCATCTAAGGCAGCAGGAATGCCCATCAGATGAAGGGAAGTAGCTGTTGAAATCATCACATCTCTTGAAGACAGCCAGAAAAGATCTGACTGGTCCACCAAAATATTTATGAAGACCTGCTTGGGGAAATTAAAAATGTCCCCTCCTGAAGCCAAGAACAGGGGAAAAAATAGCACAGAGTGTGACAAGAGACTCATCTTCAGATAGATCTCTCAACACAAGACAGTCTGGTGTCCATACAAATAAACATGTGTGTTGCTTGGTCTGTCAGAAATGAGGGTCACTTATAACTCATACATCACAGCACAACTCACCCTTAGCATAAATTTAAAGATGTGACTGTTACTTCAAAAACATTTTCTGGTGCTTTCAGGGAAGAAAAAAAAGTTGGCTTGTAACTGGACTCCAAGGGAATGAAATTAAATGCCCACATCCTAATTAAATACATTTGAAGCCTACCGAATTTTGAAACTGATATTAATTTCCTAGATCCCTTTCTAAGATGAGAGAAACAACAATATCCATTCTCTGAAACTTCTCATACCTCAAAACCCCCAAAAAAGAACAGGCTCTACAAACACTATTTTGCTAATTTTGCACACCTGTCAGTGTAGTTGTAAGCACTCAGTATGTGCCTACACAAATATATAAGTTCAACGGTGTCTAGTGAACCCAGCTTATGAAGAAATTGTGTGCAATAATTCTGTTCTCAGAGACAAGAGAAGAGACAAAGAACAGACAGGAAATGCGTATGTTTCCCATAGGAATGTGTGCACTTGTACATCAATATTCTACCCCACTCTCAGTGGGGTTGCTTCTGTGCTGTTGAAGAGCAAATTTCATAAACAGTCTATGCAATCAGTCTTGGCAACATTTAATGCTACTGTTTGGAATATAATTTCCTGTTATCAAATTTCCAGTTGCCATACCATATATCAAAGTTAGCATCCACATGCAATCTACTCAAAATATTGTGTGGCTAAGAAACTGGTAACATTCTTCTGAAAGTAAAAAACATCTGGTCTGAATAGTTATGCTAGCAGCTGCAGTTAAAGAAATGTAACTTTTTCCTATTAACAAAGGAAGCAAGACTCTCCACAAGTTACATCCATTTCTCTAGTCCCTAGCTCTAGGTTTAACTTCTCTTAATAGAGAAAAGCTTTCTTGTCAATACTGCTGTCATAGAAAAGAAAAATGAATATTTTTTTTTTCCCGCACAACTACATGGACTGAGAAGGATCTGAAAGGACCAGATTGTTTAATCTACAGTGATTTAAGCTAAACTTTTTACCTTTGCAACTCATGAGAGACATCTTCATACTGTCAGATACACTTCAGATGTTTTGGAAGAAGTTCTTTACTCTCTCTGCTGTCAGTTTCCACCTCTCAGCCCAGTCTTAAGTATGATGGACAATTGTTTCAGCTGCATTACAAAAGGAAGCTCTCACACAGTCATCTTTCTTCTGATCCAAATTCTTTAGAGGATTTTCAGTCCTAAAAAGGGATGGTTGTGGTACAGGACTGACAGTTTGGAGTTCAGTTACAGTTTCAGACCAGCCATGCATTGTAGACACAGGCTAAGCCAAAATGATGGTTGGGAATTTTAAATATTGTAAATCCTCTTTTAATTTGCAGCCAAATATCTAACTGTAAGCCTAGATGGCTATATGTTCTGCTTCTGTTGGTGTAATTAGGTCTTATTCTTCTACAGGCCAACTTGTGCCCCCAGTTCAGCAGGTGTATATTGGTATAAATTAACAGTGACTCTCCCCAGGCAAGCATAAGCAGTATTAAGGACTTTGTATACTATAGTCTCACCTTTTCTCATCTCTCCTATATAACATCTCAAAGTTTCTTTTCCCTCAGATACATTTAAGTAGAAACAAAGCAAATTTGAATGGACAGTGGCCATTGCTTCCTTGAAGTCAATCTTCCTTCCTTCAAGTCAACCAAATGGAGCATTTCACCCTACGGGAGTCAGATCAAAGAAGAGAATTGTTCACTCCAGATATTATTTACTCAGACTTTAAATATTGATCTATAAGATAAAGAAGAACAGAATTTGCCTTTTAGACACACATTTTTAAATACTGCAGGTTGTTTATCTCATAGCAGCAACTCTTCAACAAAAAAACAGACCTAATTTTTCTCAACCACCAAAAAAAGGATAGCATCTGAATCTGGAACCTAACTGAATGAGATGAAAATATGCAAATAATGGGACTGCAGTTAGGCTACCACAACCTGACACAGCAATGATGAATGTGAATTCCAAAAAGTATCACGTGTTAAACTAAAAGGATGAAAGCAGAAGGCATTTTAGCTCTGAAAGACAAAATCTATGGGTACCAATCAAAAAACTATTCCCAGTCCTCATGAAGAATGATAGGCAAGTAGACTGTCTCTGGAGACGAGCACCTTCCAAGCCTTCCTCAAGAGGGATGTAAGGATGACAGTACAGAGGTTGTTTGAAATAGCTGCAGATTCCTACCCTGCTATACAATTGGGGGTTTGTTAGGTTCTTTGAAATTCCACCATTTACACAGAATATTGCTTTCAGTGCCAAACTTTTGATAGGAACTGTACCGCCACAGCAAGAGCAGCACAAACAGAAAGAGGTTCTTCCTAGTCCTAAGGGCTGCAGCTGGTACTGCCTCCACTCAGAGGGATGGGCTACCATCCCAGCGGGGGCAAGGGGTCGGGGCACGCACAGGAAGCAATGTCAGTTACAAAGAGCCCCAGGGGAGGGCATCCATAACTGGTGGAGCTGTAAGAGTTGCCTGTGAAACTAATTACACTGGTGAGGCTGCTCTGTGACACAGAAATCCCATTCTCTGGCCTCACACCAGAAGCACACAGACTGCCTTGGATAATTCCTTCTCTTTCAGATCGGCAGCAGCTCCCATATCCCTATCAGCTTTGGGGCAATTCTTGATACTTCTTACATGATTATTTTGTCCTGCAATCTTCTACAGATTTTGCCTTCTCATCTGGAAGGCATGATTACTCCTGCCTCCATAATCTCATTGTTTTTCTTACAGCAAAAGCAGGTCTGGCTGAGGGACTCTTTTAGTGGTTT
This sequence comes from Falco biarmicus, assembly GCF_023638135.1. Taxonomy (NCBI): domain Eukaryota; kingdom Metazoa; phylum Chordata; class Aves; order Falconiformes; family Falconidae; genus Falco; species Falco biarmicus. Next base: position 19,006,551 of record NC_079294.1, on the reverse strand, counting down.
TTTTCAGTACACTTCTATCCTTACCCATGTCAAGAATTTTGCTGCCTTGCTTTCCCTAAACAGAAATCCTAATGGAGATTCTGCCATGAATTTTACAATCACATCCTTTTCTTCTTTCCCTGGCATCTCTTATTCTTGGAGCCCAATGAACCCAGCGCCCATTTTGTGTTTTTCCTCTCCCATTCTTCTCACACTGTCCCTGCTGTCTTCCATCTGACACGTTCCTTTTCCCCCTTACCTTTCTAGATGACTCAAGCGCTCTCTCTGCTCATGCAACCGAAACCTTTTGCATTTTCTTGATTTACAGGGGCCACCTCAGGTTACTACCTTTTATGCCCATAAAAACATTTCTCTTTCTTGCACCCCCATCTTGAGTGTAGGTCTCCACACATCCCTTGAGGGCCACCTGAGTGTGTGGAGAGGTCCAAACTGCCAGAAGAGATCCCAAAAAACTCTCTCCTGCGTTCAAGTCTCTGGCAAATACCTCACTGTATTTCTGAAGTTTAGGTTTTACATGGAACTTATAATAACAGGAAAGAGAAATATACAGTCTTTCAGTACTTGGAATGGCAATATGTCATGTGGCTAGGAAAGGTATGTCTGGGAGTATCATATAGCTGTTACTCAACTTGGAGACAGAGAAGCTTTGTGTTGTGTGCTGAGGCTTCTTGAGCAAGTCAGACCAAAACACAGACACAGGGCTAGGGCTGTTCTGGCTTAGACTGACACAGACAAGTTTCACAACCAAGAATAAGTAACTATTTTTTCTTATGGCAACAAAATTTTGTGAGGGTAAAAAATTAAGTCCCAATATTAGACTCATCTGACTTCACGTTCAGTGCAGGGCCAGATCTCACTCCCTGCAATCCTCATTCAAGTAAGGACCAGGACAGTTTTCTATCACAGCAAACTAAAGAGGAGATTTATGAATCATGGTCAGGCAAGTGGAGGTCAGTTGCACTCACTCTGGAGACCTCACAAGGGAGAAGCTTGCTTCTTTATCCTGAAAATCTGCCATTCTGAATTACGCAAGATAATTCCAAGTTCTATTAGCTTTCTCATCATGAATATTAGATGAAAAAGACTTAACTGCTCATATTTCCAGCAGTAACACAGGAATAAAAATATTGTGAACAACCAAAAATGTTTATTTCCTAAAGCTTTCTGATACTTCAGCTTTCAATGTTCTAAAAGCTAAAAAAGTAGCGTTTCCTCTTAGATTACCAATAGCAATGGGACACTAAGTTACAGAGGTCTATTTGGAATAGGATACTCTGAGGTTTATCCATGCATAAGGAAATAAAAGGAATGAAGAGGGTCAGGGGAGAAGGCCATGTTTGTGAATACCCGCATGTTTAATAAAATGCATTCAATAATGTCATTGAAAGGGAACAGATGGGAAGATCTCAATTAACACAGAACTCCCTGTAAGTTGCCTCCATATAAGTTTGGCATTTTTAAAGCCAACTTGGCAATAGTGTGCTTATTTGGTGAAATTTATGTTCAGAAAACAGCACTCTAAAGGAAGGAATTTTTCCAGTTTTTTCTTTCCATGCAGTACAGAAGAGTCCCACAAGTCACCGGTGACATAGGTCCCTTTGATGTATATTTAAGCAAAAATTTGCAATTGGATATACAAGCAGCATATAAAACATATTTCTGGCAGCAGAAAATACAGTGTCTTACAGAAATGTGAGTCAAAGAGTCTGAGAAAGAGATCTTCACGATGATGAGAATGGATCACATACAATAGCCACTAACAGTCATTTCATGTTGCAGATGTTGAAGCTAAAGTAACAAAATTTACCACGTGTATTGGAATTACATTAGACAAAAAAAGCCACCCTAAATTCAAGCCAATTTATAATAGCAACTTCATTTTATTATTGGCACCAGTGCTGACTACATTACACTGTAAGATTCCATAGCAATTTCTCCACTAAGTGGTAATGTAGAATAACTAATGACAAATGGCAAAGCAACTGCAGATAATGCAGTACAGCGGGTTCAAAAATGGGCTTTCAGAAGCAGCATTCATTGAGTTCTTTGAATTCAAGCTCTACCCAAGCACAGAGAAACATTTACCAATCCATCTGTTGAACAATCAGGACAATACAATATTTACTGAGCTCGACAGCAAATGAGCTAAGCAACACCCTACTACCTAATCCTTAAAAAGATCATAGTTTCTATATATTGCCAATTTCTAGTTAGCTCTCAGTTCATAAAATGTATTTTCTTTTTTTTTTTTTCTTCATTTCTTCTTCTTAGTGTATTAAGTTACCTTGCCATTCATTCTACCATTTCATAGATGTTTGTCTAAACTCGGGATGTATCGTGATTCCTGTTACCGTATCCAGCTATTCCTCCCTTTACCAAGAGGAAATGAACATGTCCATTAAGTCCATTTTCTGAAATAATCTAGATACCACTGGAGGAGTTGCAAATAGGATCTATGTAGCACACAACTACAAGAAACAGTAAACAAAGAAATGTAAATAAAAGAAAAATCCACTAAGTCCTGGTTGATTTGAATTATTAGCAGGAGCAGATTTTCTACATCTTCTTGTCCAGAAATCCTTTATTTTAGCCAAGCCTTGCCCTATTCGACATTCTTTCAGAATTCATCCTCTGCTCCCATTGCTGCAGAACCACCAAATTATTTCGAATATAATAGTGACCTTGTGAGCGTAGATATGTGAAAAGAAATTGGACTGCAATCACCCACTAATTTGATAGTGGCCAACCATCAGCATTACATACAACAATTTTTTAACATAGAATAAAGGCTCTGAGCAAGCCTTTGGTATTCTTTAGTTGGACATGGTGTACAAATTGTTTTGTCTAAGATATCCTCCACTTTTGTTATTATTGTATCCATATTTCCCTCTATTAGCATGTTGCTAATAAATTATCCTCTGCTCTCTATTTTTACTAAAATAAACTCAAGATAATGCTTAAATTACACAAACAGGCATTCCAAAAGGAATGTAATTCATTACTTATCTTTAAGTGCGTCTAAAAAATTTCAGCAAAAATAGCTTTGTTATGGGGTAAAAATGTCATAACACATGACAAATCGACTATAAACATCTTTAGTCTAATTCCTGTGAGAAAATTATTCTCTTAACCATTGCAGTTTCCTGCAGGCTCAAAGTTCTGTCTAGAGAGTCTTCCGTTTACGTAAAATCATAACTATCTCTGTACCAACTTCCTCTTAGCTCTCACAATAGGTCAAATTCAGATTATGGTGATTTAATATTTTTAAAGACTGAAGCAGGTACTGCTGGCACACAGAGTGGCTCTGAATCCCAATGTCACCAGCGGTTCCTGTGTCCCATGTTTCGAACAGCAGTCTCCAATTAAAGTTTTTTAGAAAAATATCAAAAATTCCCACTGAGGGATGAAACTGGATCCTTTTGAGCCAAAGTTACATATCTGCTGGCTCCACAACACATGAAACTTTGCTTATTTTTTACCACTTCTTTTAAATTCTGTGTACACATGTACCCACAGACACACTTAAAAGCAATACTTATTCTTACTCTCTAGGCACGCCTGATAAAAATAAATAAATAAGTAATAATTACATGGACTACAAAAACCTTTTAAATCTACCCTGACACAGCTTAAAAACTGTGGGAGCTTTTAAAAATACTTATTTAGGGAACCTGAAGCACAGATGGCAGAGCTGTCTGCAGGACATGTATTTTGTTTTCATAGCAATTTTCAAGCTTTCAACATTTTTATTTTTTGTTGGAAATATTGCCAGAAAGGAATTGGGTGTCAAGAGCCAAACATTAGGAATCCTGGCGACTGGGTGTTGAAACTATGGGCCTGGGAGTCAGAATAAAATTTGTCATCCCAGAGCATTCTGAAACAGGTGGAAGACAACCTCAAACAAGATCTGTCATCATTCCAGCCCAATTCCCTAACTGCTGCTCCACTGAAAGTAAGACGTCATGTGTAACTGAAAACCTTTCCTAAAGAAAGGCTTATTTACATTAAAAGAATCTTAGCCAAAAGTATCCCAAACAATGGCAAAAGGAAGCACTGAGGAAGACAAGGGCATTAACTAGCCATTTTGTGTAAGATTAGAAGTCTGCCTAGTCCTGTCTCTTCCAAAGGTCTGAAGCAGAAATTAAAGGAAGTGAATAAGAAAAAAAAAGAATGTATAGAATCATTTACTTACTCCGTATATTTCCCACCATTCAGCTTAAAAGACAAAATATTTAAAAAAAAAATAAATCAAATATTTTAAAGTTGCTTTTGCAGAAAGGTCTACTGATAAATCTTTTGCTCTACTGCAGACTTCTGCAACAGTTCAAAGATTCAGTTTATTTCTGCTTCCAGGAAAAATACCAGCAAGTTTCAAAGAAAGGGACAACAGCATGGTTCAGACTTCTTAACACTCTTCACTGGTATCCAAGCATGTATACCGAGTTATTTTCAGCAGGACATGGCACAGATTTTCCAAGGTCTGTATCAGAATTCCCACCTGCAAATATCAAATTCATGAGACTAATTTTTGTCACAATTGCATCAGTGCCACTCTGCTGTAACTACAATGAGAGCAGAGGAAGATGTTATCATTGCCATTTATCCCCAGCTAGTCTCATTTACGCAAAAGTTTGACTACAGTTAATTTTTAAATCCTGTAGCCCTCAGCTCTGCTGTGAACTGCTCAGCTGCAGCCGGTGTCTGGCTTCATTGCTAGCTACTGCACTTCCTGGCTCCGGCTCCCCACAGCTCCAGCTCTGCACATCAGTGCATGCAGAGCGAAATGTTGCTATTTGGTAATAATTCCAAAACAGTGTTTTCCCGGCTCACCCATCCTTGAGTCTTTGGTCAAGACTCTCATTGAATCTTCTCTAGCCTTATGAAAATGATAGGAAAAAAATAAATAACTCTTCCGCATTACTCTATTTTTCTTTTTTTTCAGACTAAAATATTGTGATTTTAACTGATTATGCTGAGTCTTACTTATGCCTGTAGTTGAATTTGGCCTGTGACCTGAAAAGATCACAGGAAGAATTAAACTTCAGGGCTGCTGTTTTTCATCAGCTCCTTTTTCCTGACTAGCTAAACCTTCAGAGAATCTGAGTTATAACCACATTTTTCAAAGACAGCTCCCTGCTACTAGTCATTCTGAGGTTCATTGTGTAGGTGTCGATGTCTTCCAACCGCAGCATTCCTCATTTAAATTTCACCTGTGGTAATATGCAGCAAATGGAGAAAACTCCACTAATTTCTTAAGGCATGTTAAATATCTGGAACTTAGCCACCAGCTAAAAAAAATAGAAACTAACTTCAAAGACAGCAAAAGAATTATTACCAGGTTTCCCTGGGTAAGTACAAAATTACATGTGATTCTTGCAGAGAGCTGGTCCTAAGTACCCTCAATCGGTGGAGTGAACACCAAGGGTTATAGACTAGCCACCCACAGTGCAGTGCAGCCAAAATCACTGATTTTGTGTACCAAACCCAACCTCCTTCGTGTGTAACATAGATTATTTGATAATCAGGTGAAGTATAATGGCATCTGTTATGCAGGAGACCTTAAATACTAGCTTATCTCATTGTAAATATATTTATTTATTTTGCCAATGTATTTAACTCTGACAAATGAATATGCAGATGAAGTATATAAAGCCTGCAATTAACATTTGTATTTACAAGCTTTGTGGCTTTGCACTGTCAATACCTTCATTCATCTAGCTTAATTGCTTGCTTGCACAGATTTTAGGGGATCATTTCTGTAAGCTCCAGTGAATATATTTGCCCTCAAGTCCATTAACATCCAACCAGACATTTCAAAAAAACAATCCGCTAGACCAGCAGGCACTAGTTACTTATGAAGGAATCTACCAAAGTCAAAACAAAAAGGTTTTTGTCATACTTTGTTTCATGATCTCAAAAGACAGGAGAATCCCTGGTTTGGGATTCTATTGGATTCTATCAGATGGATGATAAAACAAATACATTAAAATTGAAGGGTCTCCATAGCTTGTGAAGTATCTTCTCAGAACCTCATCACATTCATTAGATGCTTATCAGCTGAGAGTCAATCAAGGTCTGAGGGACTCTTCCATGATGGTTCTGCAAAGTCTCAGTAACTTCACGTGTTTCCGTTCACCAAGGAACAGTAAGTGCTGACTCCCCCCTACCAAATAAAAGTTTCATGATTTGACTTACTGTTGTGTTTTCTTTCCTAGTGAACTAAACCCTATCATTCTTTCTCTGCCTTTCCTAGCCAGCTTCAGTCTGGACATTTTGAAAGAAAACGAGTCAATGGAATTTATTGGCCAAAACCCAATAAATCTTAGTAAAATACAATTGCCCAGTTTTCATGAACATATTCCAAGAAAATGAGCAATAAACAGAGTGGTAAACATAGCTGAGGCAACGGGTCATGTGCCTGAAGAATGCTTACCCTTGAAGCAAAGAAAGAATGGTTATAAGTGATAAGAAACATCACTGGAGATAATTATGTATACAGGTTTTATCTGTTATTCTATAAGAGAAATAACTTTTTGTAGTACTTTTCACTCCTTATTTTATTCTTCACTTACCCTCATGTCTCCAAGTGCCCTTTAAATAATATTGCTTGCAAAGCCAGATGAAAAAGTGGCTCTTGGCTCCAAAGAACTCTGAAGAATTTATAAGCTGTTTTTCCTCCTATCCTTGGAGCTACTGCCAGTAGAAGCCAAACCCAGACATTTGCAACTCAACACCAGGAATGACAAGCTAATCTCATCAGTGTTGTCAAGGCCTAAGCCAATGACCTCAGGCATAGGACATCTGACAGATGCTGAGCCACAATAGCTAATTCTATTTCATTTTATATGAAAGCCCTTTTAGATTGTTATTTTCTTATGTATTGCTACACTGAGACACAGCTCAAAAGGCACAGTGAATATTTTCAGTCCAGACTAAAATTTCAGTTCCTACAAAGCCTCTGGCAAGCATCATAGCTCAAATAAAAAGGTGGTAGGCAAGTCTTCAGAGATACAAAGATTTGCTTCAAATAATCAGTATCCAAAAGCTGAGATGCTGATGTAATCTGCAAATGCACTCTCTAAATCACTCAATGCTAGACACCATTCCAAAATATCATACCTTTCTTGAAAAATTTCTACTGAGACTAAGAACTGCATAGCAGCCATGTTTCATGTAATGTATCAGTGCCTCTGCTTCTAGACAGAAACAGGAAATATCACAGCAAAATGAAATATGAAAGTCAAAGAACAAACCTCCAAAGGCTTGCAAACCTTTTTTAATTCAAGTCACTTCAATCCAGTTCCCCAGTCTTGATTAAAAAGGTTCATATATTTCTACCTAAAACACAGAAGGCAAATAGTTTCTCAGTAGCATTATGAAGATGAATGTCTGGTCTCTGGATGTGCTCTCAGACATACTGCTTCCTAGATCATGTAAAGGAGAAGGAAAAGCTTAGATCAATCACTGTGGAAGCAAAACAATACTTCCTTCTTGCCATGGTGCTGTCTGGAAGAGATTTATAGCTATAAAATTAGTTTAAGATTTATGAGCTGAAATCCTGGACCTGCTCAAATTAAAGGCATAACTCCTACTGGCTTTAATAAAGTCAATATTTTACCTATGGTGAACTGAGAAAGAGCTGGAGGACCTGATAGAAGGAACTGGCCAGGCTCTCAGCCAACCTGGCAGGTGTCTGTCCCATGCCCTAAATACGTTTTTGGATCCTTGCTCCTTATTGAAAGAAAGGTGGCAGTGGCCTTCTTATCTCCAAAGGAAGTTAATCTGTAGTTTGTTTGGAAAATAGTAGCTACATCAAGAATCATGATCGTGATTTAACAAAACACAGCTTGTCTGATCATATGGCAGAGGAGAAACCTTCCATACTGGCCACAATATGCAAAAGGGAAAATGCAATTGCTTGGTAATCATGTCTAGCTGGGGGCACATCAAGAATAGCTAGAACTCAAGACTATAGCCTGAGTTAAGAACTAACAAAAGCACACACTAGAGATCACTATATCTTGAAAATTACTTTACATGGTACACAACATTCTTACCCAAATATTTTTCAGGCATTAAAAGCAACACCTTTCATAAAAGGCAACAAAAAGCATGGGAGAAGATGACAAAAGTTGCAATGATGCATATATATATATATATATATATGTATATATATAAAGGATAGTGCATGTGAATGAGTGGCACCTTCTGTTGAGGTCTCAATAAGCCACATGAATATTTTATAAACAGGTTGCTTACAAGACTTTAATGTAGGATACTGTCATTATATATGACAACCTATACAGAAGGACACAAAAGATATTGTTACTTATTATATGTTGCAGTCATTTAGACACAGCAGAAAAAGCAGAGAATTAATGGTAGGCAATGAACAGAAGAGGTTCAGAACTAAAATTTCTTTTTATTTAAACCTGTTAGATAAGCATACATTAAAAATTGCTTTTAAACTTTTAATCAGTTTCCACTTTCAGTTTTAAAGACCTAACATTAATTTTCAATTACTCTAACTTCAGTTTTACACTTACGTAACTGCAATTATTCCAAAATGAAACCTCATGTCTCCTGAAATACTTGCACAAGACAGAATAAAATGTGCCCTTAAGTAATCTCTAGCTACCACTGCAGAGGCAAAGGATGCAGCTTTCTGGATATATTCATAACAGGGGACCATGTGGCATGCAGCAGGGGAAAAAATAGAATCTGTGAGCTATGGGGAATCCTGACATATCTTACTACAGCTCTGGATGACTGTGACCAAGCTTATAGTTACTACCAAGTACACTGAGAATGTCTGAAGAACTGACCAATTCTCTTCTCTAATATAAAGTGCATCTTCTTTTCTGCTGCCTCTCCAGATGCCTTGAATATTTCAGTAGACACAATCTAGTGCTGAGTAATTTCAGTCCTCAGTCCTATTTGGATTTGAAAGAAGGATGTTTTTTGATTTTAGAATCACAGAATCATAGAACAGTTTGGGTTGAAAGGGATCTTTAAAGATCATCTTGCCCAACCCACCTGTCATGAGCATGGCCATGGATGCACTCTTTCCATTACCTATTTTACTTATTTTTTAAATACATTACTGTATCTACTTGTGAAAGTAAACAACTGTGAATTCAATTTTAAATTCTAAGTGAGGAGAGCTAAATTTAACACACTAGATACACTGGACAGAAAAAAGGTTCCAGCAGACAGTGTCCCTTGCCTAGAAAATTTACAGAATGAATTCAGAAAATAAAGCAAAGTTTCATTTACTTTCATGTCCTGATATCCAGTTTGTATAACACAATGTTCATGATACTTCTGTAGCTCTCAAAGGAGGCTAAATATGTGAATTTGTTTGTAATACTTAATAAGCAGTCTAGGAAATAGTTATCTAAATATAATAAATAGTTGCAATTCTAGATTTCATGGTGAAAGAAAGTATAAAACAAATCATCCATATTCCAGATATGCAATTGAAGACTCATGCAGGATTGTTTCAGTCTTCAAGTCTAATTGTGACATTTATGGGAGAACACAGAAATTTTAAGCATGTAACCTATGTATCTGAACTACAGATCCCTGGAAAGGATGACTGGGAATGGCACCACTAGACCTTTGAAGAATGGGGAACTTCTGATGTTTCCATTGAATACAGCATTTTTTTTAAAAAAAATAACTTACAAAATGGTCAGTATAATTGTAAACTGATATACAAATATCTAAGCAAAACTTCCAGCACAAAACTAATCAATGTACTAATCATCATAGCTGCAAAATTAAAGATACTTTTGCATTACTTAGGCAAACTTTTTATTTTGCAGCAAAGCAATAAATCCAAACAGTTTATTCCCCCAAGCCACCATCTTGACCAAGGCCCTTGAGAATAACTCCTTTAAAACATAAGTTCATCATATTATATGGTCATACACAGAAGTACTTTTATCACACTTTTATATATATAAATGCATTGCAAATTAACTTTTTAAATGGACTTCATTTTCTAAACTTTAAATATTTAATTTCAATTATTTTTATATAAGTTGAATATTTGCTTCAAAGGATATGAATATTAATTGACGAGGCAGTATTGCTATTATTACAAAGCCAATAGTATGCTTTGTTAAAAACTTTTATAATACTGCCCAATGTTAACCACTTACCGTGCACAATAGCAAGAACTGTTATTATTAAATAACGTTACATGTTCTTGAGCACCATCTACTCTCACCTATTAAAAACTTGCAGACTTCAAAGCAATTCTAATTGTAGCACAATTCCTTTTTTAGAAGAATAATTTGTCAGGTTTATACTTCAAAGACTTAACTATTTGAATTGTCAGGCAACCTTGGAGACAGCCAGGATGAGTGATAAAGCTCCAAAATATGGAGACATGTCTGTTTTGTAGTTAGTCACCGTGTTTATTTCTCTGTTTTGTTAGTTGCTTGAGAAACATCAGAAATACCTCTACAATGCCATACCCAATGAAAAAGAGTTGGCATGTGGTAAGAGAATTTTTTCCTTGTTTTATTAGTTGCCTGACATATGTCACAAACAAGTCAACAATGCCAATTTCAATGAGAAACATTTGGTCTGCAGTAAGAACAGATTCTTTCTATGTTACCTCCAAAGGAATTGTGCTAAGTGGGTTGGCTTATGGTGATACAAGTTACTAGAGCAATAGATACTTACAATAGCTGGTTTTCTGTTAAAGATGTTCAATTTAACAGTTTCTAAAGCAACATAATTAATTGGGTATCTACTTTATGCAATCCCTCCAACTAAACTACAAAAAAATAAACGGAAGTTTTCTTCATTTTTGTTTGGTTTTTTGTTTGTTTGTTTTTGTTTTGTTTTTTTTTGTTAATCAAAGTGAAACTCACCCACTACAATCTTTTCAGCACAACATATCAACACCACCCCCTACAAGATACAATAGCAATATAAGGCAAGGATGCATGTCAGTGACATCAAATCAGAGTCCTGGGAGACTGAAATTCCATCTGTAATTAAATCATGACCTGGGATGATAAAGCAACTGCCGGGTGCTGAAATTAGCAACCTATTCATAGGTCACATTTTGTGCAAGGACCTGCCTAGTAAATTATCTCCCACTACTTTGGCAATGGCTGCAGTCACTTTCACGAAAGGTGCTATTCCTCTTAATAGAAAAATTAAGTACAAAACAAAATTCAGTAACAGGATTGCAAGAAAACCCCAGAAACAATCTTAAGACAATGTGGAAACTGGGTTTGGTAGCAGGTCCCTGCACCAGAGATTAGTACAAAATTACTATTGGTTTCAAAACTTCTAAGGCAAATTAATATATTGAGCATTATATAGTTTTATAGCATGCAGAATTGAGATATATTTTCTCCATGTGTTTTCCAAAACCTGCTGTGTTTATACAAAAAAAAAAAAAAAGTGATTAACCACACCTCAACATGTAGCTCAGTGAAACAGATTTCTAGGATAACAACTGCATTGTACACGCTACCCCACCCCCCGAAAGCATCCTTGTGACCCTAATATTGTTAGAATGACACTAGCCAGTAAAAATCAATTTCCTATAAAACTTTTCAAAATCATGATTGGTTTGTTTAAAGAAGAATAAGCATGCACATCCATGATTCAGATACTAGTAGAATACAGTTTCAAGTACACTAAAATGCCATTGATGTTGATTCCCAATGCAGGATTTCAGCACACAGTTTGAGGGCCACGCATTGCTCTAAAGAAGTAAAACAAACACTCAAACATGTCTAACATTGAAAACTCAACTAGGCAACGTAACTGAAAGTAAATATTCAGGATGGAGAACAAAATCACAATTCAGCCCTCTAAAACAGGTGTTGCTTGCACAATGCCCTCACAGTATGTATCAAATGGAAAAACTGAACCCAGTTCCTTTCCTGAAGAAAGCTTCAGAACAAAGTTATTGAAAAGCTGTTTCTTGACCAAAACACAAGTGATGCATGCCATGTTCCCACAATTAGCTTGTTTTATCAAACATAAGTTCCTCAGAATACTTTCCAAGAACACAGTGTTTTAAATATGCATATAAAATATACAAAAGGACAAATTATTAACTTACATTTAGTTGAAATTTGCTTATAGAAGTTTTTTAATAAGATATAAGTAACTTAGATGTATTACATAAGACATCTAACAGCAAGACCAATAGACTTATGAATATATCTGTTGATCTTTTTCATTGACTCACCGACTTGACTAGAAGTTTTGAATTGCCTTAAAATCCCCTGGGCTTCTCAATTAATTTACCTTTACATGGAAACTTGCCTACAGTGCATTTGCATATCCAGTGGAGAAATCACTGAGGACAGAAGATTAATTCTTCCCACCACAGAATGTCAATGCCTGTGCTACCTTCAAAATGAAGGAATTTACTTCGGGTTTTCCAGCAGCAACAAGCAATTGTCACCTAAATAATTGTTTCCTCTCACCTCAGCTCCTCATTCCTAACTACATGAGAATTGCCATGGAGGAAAAAATATGAAGGTAGCATTTCCATTTGTCAATCCCTTTATGGAAACAAGAACTTAAGAAGGCAGTTTAATGCAATATGGCTATTCCAGTGCAAAATTGTATCTCAGTTACAAGAAACAATTCAGGACTAGAGCAATGCTTTTTAAAAGGAGGAAGGGAAGAGGAAGGTTGAATGGTGATGGATCAACTTCATCTGATCTGAAAGACAGGCTACATGCTCAGGAAAACAAGAGGAACAAGTTCAGCAAAAGCAGAGGCATGTGGAACAGAACTGAAAAAAGTAGTTCAAAGAAGTCTTGCTGCATTCATCACAGCCTGTCCTGCCTGACAGTTCTTGTATGATCCAGTGATCGGCATGTATTAAAAGTCCCTTTCTGGGCTTGGCTGCTGAGGTGTTATGTTTAGCCAGTGGAAACCTGAACTTCTGAAGTGATTCTGCAAGCTAGCCAAAAAAGCTACCATTGCACTTATTTTTAGCAATTTTTGTTTTCCAGATAACAGGGACAAAAATGTCAGCTGTGGATAAGCAACTCTTTATCAGGCATCTGTGTTGGTGAAAAAGGCATGATCCAGGCAGCCAGAATCTTTCATCTTCAATTCCAATCATGTGCTGTTCTACCTAAACCTTCTTCCTTCACACTACCACAGTATGTGTGGTGTGACAGAAAGACTGTGCACATCTTGTGCCCTGCCACAATGGCAAGGAGCCCCTAAAAAATTACTTTTGTTTAACACTAAGGAAGAACTTTAGTATCAGACTCAGAAAAGTAACCTTGTCCCTAAATTTAGCCCATCTCCTTCTCTGCTTTTCTGCAACACTTCCAGATAGCCAGAAGCTATCTCCAGTTCTGAATGAGTAGATAAGCAGCTGTCACACATACTTCTGCCATTCACAAGAAACAGGTGCATCCAGAACTGAAGAAGAATGTAAGTGTCAAATTTTATCTTCCCCTTCGGGTTCATATTCATTGTAGTAAAAATGCCACACCCCACTATTGACCGAGTTTATTACAGTAACATGTCTTCATGCACCAAGAGGAGCCTTTCATTGTGCTAAGCCATAGAATTCTGCCTGTCCAAATTTCCATTTGCTACACGTGAGTCAGAATTTTATCAGCCTCTTTTACCGTGATTCCTTGATGCTACATTATTAACAGGAATCAACAAGTAATGGAAAACTATTACGATCATTAAAGTATGCAGAGGAAAAGTAGCCAACTTATGCTTCTGGCATATGCCAGAAACCAGAATACACATTTTTTCCAGTTCACAAACACTTCAGAAAGGAATTTTGGTCCTGGCATTCTCAGGAAAAATCAAATGCCTGAAGGACACTTAGTTCCAGCAATGGTGAGATTTTTTCTTGGTTTGGGGGCCTGTTGGGAAAGTTATTGAAAGATGTCATTTTAAAAGTAAATAAAATCAACACATTTTATTAATGTTTTGAAAAAGACACACATTTCAGGTAGCTTATTTTCAGCCAAATATTGAAGCCATTTTTCAAAACTTGCTCAGTAAAGCTTATTGAAGTCAACAGGAGTTTCGCTGAGTGAGGACTGCAGGATTTGTTTCTAAGAGTCATCAAAATAGTGTGTTTATTACTGAAGCAGTAGCAAAAAAAAGCAGTCACTGTGAATCATCCAAAATAACTATTTCCTTTAAAGACTGACACTCAGCCAGATAATTCTATCAGATCTTTGTGGACCTGGATGGAGTGGTCTGCAGCAATTTGGATAACCTACAAGAAGCATATGGGCACACTAAAGTTAGAGAATAGTCTTGCCTCAGACTAGAAAATCATTCTTTGCCTCTTCTTTTCCTAAATGTGAGGGGATATTAAGGACAGTAGGAATTTTCTGCCAGGATGAAGGCAGAGTGGATTTCTGGAATGGAATATGTTTTCACCAAAAGAAAAGGGAAAAAATAAACAAGGTGGAAAAAGAAGCCAACACTTTCCACTGAAAGAAAGAAAAACTATTAAAGTAAAAGAAGAGGTAAAAGTAAGGATAGCTCCTTTGCAGACTTGTCACTTCCTATTGCTCTTTTTGTTTGATGGAGCTGAAATTATTAATTTAATTTTTACTTCTGTATTTAAAGTCCGTATTACTCTGCTCTTCCTGTTGTTCTTTGTCTTTGACAGAGGTGAAATCATGACTTTATTTTTTAATTCTGTATTTAAATGCTCTTCCTTTATCCATGTGTTTGCCTTTACATTCTGCTTGCTTTCATGATTCCATTGCCTTTCATCCTGTGAAGAGCGTAGGTATGGATATGGATTTCCTATAGAAGAGATGTTAATGCCCTTCTTTTACTTTACAGCCTTCTCAAGAGACTGGGGATAAGGGAGAGTTTTAGAAGCAAACCATTTTCTAGCAGTCTACTTTGGCTGATGTCTGGTGTCTGACATCAGGCAGTTTCAACATGCATTTGAGGAAAGCACTGAATCTCCCATTCTTTGACAACCAGCCCAGAGGAAAATACATTTTCTAATATTTGTTTATTTACTGAAGTTGTTCTTTCCTCTGATTCAGTCCTTACACTGGCATGTGTTAGCTTTTCCTCTTTATTTGCTGAGTACCTGATTTATGATTGAGGCTGCTAGACTTCATCACAATACAGTGCTGATAGTCTGGCAACAATTTTCCCTGTTTCTTGAGTGTCCCACATCCCTTGTTTAGGAATGCATTGAAACTCTAGCCCACGTGTTCTTTTGTAAATGGACAATATTCAAAGACATTCCTTTGCAAATTCAATTTTTAAAGAAAAGTAAATATAAAAATTGTAAAAATTAATAACTTATAGGAGACAAAATGGCTACCAAAATAATTTTTAAAAAATAATGGGTTTTTTCATAGGCTTGGCACTTTGATCTGATATAATTATTTTTTAAATAATATTAAGAGCACCACATGTTTCTTTCAGAACCTGTCATATGATCTCTAAGAGAAATCACACTTAAATCCTAAATTCAGCAGATGTCTGCATTGTTTTCTCATGAAGAAAGATTCATTAAGTTTCATAAGCAGAGTTTATCAACCTGTTTTCAATCACTGACATCCAAATGATAGATCTGTCACATTTCCAGGAGACTTAATGTGGGGAAGTATTTCTAGAGCGGAGACAAGAAGCAAGAATGCTGAAGTCAAAGCCTCGCTGCTTTAGGTCCCATGTTGTTGAGTGATATATTAGCAGGGGGCATGCTCATCAAAGCAACCCCTAGATACAAGGTGTCTCAAAATATAGAATATTAGACTTCAGACACCCTTGGCACCACAACAGTAGTCAGCTTCAGTTACATAGTCCTTTGCTGATAAATTAATGTAATTATTTCAGCGTGTTTTTAAGAGGTGCACAGTGTGTTTGCTCCCGTGGAAGCCCTACTCTCAGCAGTACATCGGTTTTGGAATTTTTCCTACCTGAGCTGCAATATTAGTCAGAGGGAAACACAGGACCAAGTTCTTGCATTTAGATAACCACCAGGCATTTGGCTAAACCCAAAGCACCAATGTAGCTACTTCAGATTTGTGGCAACTGTGTTTATTATGTGGATTTGGCTTTACTGCAGCAGTCTGTGTGCAAGTATCAAGATAGTAAACACCTATCCTCGTGCATTATCTCATGGACACTTACAAAGCTCAGCTTGTTGGTCTCTTGAAAAAGAAAAATTTGTGTCCTGTAAAGAATAATTGTTTTCCAGGAGAATCAGATGGATACCATAGCTGGTTCAGAAAAGGGATGTATGTCATGGGACTGACCTGAGATCAGGTAGCTTCCTAATAAGAAGCTTTCAGAACAGTTGCATCCTATCTAGAACTCACTACACAACCCTATCCGTGTTGTGAAAAATGTCATAGTTTTAAGGAGGTGAATGAGATTTGTGTCCATACAACAACTTTCTTTTTAATAACTCTTTTACCATGATCAGTGAGAAGCATTTGCAAGCCATATGTGGGCCTATGCTTGACCAAATGGAAACTTTCTGTGGAAACTCAACTTCAACAGGAAATGTTTCTTAGATGCAGGATGTAAATCAGACAGAGTCCTTATGCTAGAAACTCCAGTTGTCCTGCGGCTGCAACATTCATCTGTTACTAAAGTGTTCTGTCCTTGCATTAAAGGAGGCAAACAAGGACTCCGCTTGTATTTCCCATTTCCTGGTATTGTCTGTTGAGTTATTGACTATTGCAGGTAAGATACAGCTCTCCTTGGAGCAATTATACTCCTTCACTGAATTTCCTTCTCTCAAAATACATAGAGGTATGACTAAATAAAAGAAAAAATGCAAAAGACTTGTTCCATAAAGAGTAGAAAGATTTGGAAAAAAATCAGGAACTTCATTACACAGAAGAACCTTTCCCAGGCAGCTCTTTTCAGAGCACAGTACGAGCTTTCAATCAGACTTAGCTTAAAACAGTTTAAATGCAGTAAATAAAAAAATGTTGGTCTGTTCCACCAGCTTCTCCACAGTGCCATCATCAGTTCTTCAATATAAAATGAATGTAAGGCGATCTTGGATGCAGAATTGAGTCAGATCTGCTGTAAAACAGAGGATGTTGAGTCAAGTAGCATCCATCCCAACAACTACATCTTGTGTTCACTGGGTAAGCGTGGGGATTAAGCATTAATATTTCTTTTCAAAAATGCAAAGAGATATCAATTTGTCCAAAGCCCAAAGAACAAAAAAAGGAGTCCCTTTCTGCCCTTCAGACTCCAGACTTGCTCTGAAGAGCTGAGAAGAGGGAGAACATTCTCTCCTGGTCCTTCTCTGACAACAGCTTTCTAAGATCTTTGTTATAGGTGTAAGTTTTGTCATCTGGAAAAATGGCCACTGGGCAATGTGTGGATACAAATGCTGCTGGGCAGAAAAATTTACAAAGTATGTTTGACAGTTTTATTCCTGCTGTGAATTGTCATAATTTCAAATAAAAAAATATTTCTTAGATAATAATCATGGAAATATGAATTGATTATGAACCAATCCTGAGGAATAATAACCAAATATTATTAAATGTAAGCTATGCTCCTTGGACACCACTGGATATGTACATCATAGGATTCTTTGACTGACTGAATGCAAGATTGCTAGTAAGTGTATTAAAAATTCATAATTCCACGTTAATGATGATTTGCTTTAAATTTAATTTAGTTGAAAATATTACTGGTGATGCTTCAATTAGCAAAAATTGCAAAGTAAAGACAACACAAATCATGGATTTGAAACGTAAGTTAGAGAACTCTGATAGCGCTCAGTTAGCCCTAGAATCAAAGCTAAGCTACTGAATCCAAATTCAGGTGAGGATCTGTAAAGTTCCAGTATCTGAGATTTTTGAATCAAAGATTTGGGGAATGTTATGTTTTGAAGATTTGGTTCAGTCATTACATAACAATCTGAACGAGTTTTTCTTTTTAATCCTTTCACAAAAAAAACACTAAAATTTTTGCAGCCAGGTATTTTGATGTAATTTGCATTTTAAACAAAAGCAGTACTTGTTTGCATGAAATCTTGTGTTCACTCCCTTTGGCATCACAATGTAACATCCACTGGTAGCACTATAATGATAAAAATCTTCCCTGAGACCACACAATGCCACTGAAATGGTAGGCAGTGACCTAGACACTATTTCCCTAAGGAATGTGAGCCAATTTCCTACCATGAAATCCCATGACAGTTTTTCAAGATATTTTTTAAATAAATAAATCCCAATTAATTATCACTTTAATTCTGCACCTTTAATATTTTGTGTTGCCTATCTGACCTGTAATCAGAGCAACAGTTCTGGAAGCTTTAAGAGATAACTATCAATTTCATGACATCAAACGCAGAGTATTACTGTCTTCTAAGGGCAACTTCTGTCTGCCGCTTAGATGGTTCTCTGGAGAGGTGACGGTCAACAGGAAGAATGTTCAGCATCATTACTGTCTATTTTCATTTGAGGACATAAAGGCTGTACAATGAGACACCCTCTCCTAACCACTGTTGGGATATATTTATTTACAGCTGGAATGATAATTACATGGATGGTTGCTGAAGTATGGTTCCTCCTTTTCACTTTAAAGTAAGGGTGATCATACTAAATCTGTTATTATAAGTGGTGTTTTCTTTTTCCTGATACTATATAAGACTGCCAGCCTGCCAGCTCAGCAAAGATATCAAACAGCACTTGTTTTGTTGACCAGATGAAAACAAGTGCATTTCAGTTTAAAAACTTCAGCATTTGAAAAAACAAACAAAAAACACACTCTTCAAGCAAAACAGAAAATGTAGCAGTATCTGGAAATTTGAATAAACAAACAGTTCTTTCACTTCAAGATGATTGCATACAACAAAATTTCCAAGGCATTATTACAGTAATATATAAAATTGGGATGCATAAATCTGTTCCTGTGGTTGGTATGCAAAGAGAGAACTCCACTTCTGCCTTGCCCTTTGCATCTTTGTCCCTTCAAAAACAGGCAGATTCTGTCATATTTCATTTCCAGTTATGGAATTAATTTGAATTCTGATTTATTCTGAGAAATCAAACAAGAGCAGAAAAAGAATACAGCAGGCAGCTGGTGTTGCCCAAAGGAGACAGAAGATGTCTTAATCCCACCTTAGCCCAGAGACACAGGCAGGACAGAGCATTGCCCTCTGTCATGAAGAAACAGTGCTTCAACGAGTTCTCATGTACCTTCCTCAGCTGCAGAGGATGCTGGACCTGCCCCAGAAGAAAGATCCGCTGTGGCAGTATCCTGTCCCACCTGTGGCCATGTACTGCAGTGAAAGGGCATGTGACTCTCCAAAAAAACCTGAAGTTCCATAGGTGAATGTGTCACACTAATTTTTAATACTCCTATAGGGTTTTAGACATCAGTACACACAAATGCTTGCTGGGTGCTATAGTCCTAGATGTACTCTAACAATCTATTGGCCTGAGTAGAAAAAGATCTTTCAGCACTTTTGGTTTTGGTTTTGTTTTTTATCCGTTTTCATCACTACACTTTTATAAAAATAGGAAAAGAAATATTACAACGTGCTATTAAATTTTATAGAATATTTTTGCCATTATTTTTTTTTTTTAAATCTCACCTATACAGAAAAAAACCACAATCTAAATAAGAGTAAGAATATCTCATGTTTGATAGAGGCCTGGCTGAAAGACTTCACTACCTGGCTTTCCAACAATTATAGCATTACATATTTTCATACATTAAAACCAGATCTATTAATATAAATAAAAAATTGCTTCCATATGTTCCCATATAAAATATTCCCTTTTCTCATGTTTAATAAATTTTCTGTTTGAAGAGATGTTAACTGATATCCTCATCCAGAAAAGCACTTAAGAACATGTTTAAATGCATGCACATTAGTCTTCTCAATCACAGTCTAAATGAGGCTGCCATCATTTCTCTCTGATGGAGTCTTTCCCCTGCAGTAAGGTAATGTAAAACTATTTTGAAAAGAGACAAAGTACATGTATTGCCGCAATTTAATGTAGGCATTGTTGGGAACCAGTAGCGGAGCAGCTTGAACAGATATCCATCATGTTACAGGAATGGTTCCCCTTATGTCCTGGATAACCAGAGATAAAACATGAAAATAGAGACCATCCAGAAAAAGTCAGTAGTGCTGAATGCATCAAAAGAAGCACACAGGTCACTCAGGATGGGCTATACCACCATCCTTCTACACCCAGTTTCACCAGCGACTACAAATACTGGGGTTTCATGCAGGGGAAGCTGGTTATGCCTTTTACTGTAACTAATCTCATCCATGTCTTGGCTTTCTTAATGGAACATTCTTCTGATCAATATATTGACTGAAATAAGGCATTAAGTTCATATTCATAATTGTGGTATTTTATTCCTCAATTGAAAGCCACCATCAGTAGAATCAAACTGAATTTCTGCCTGTTCTTTTTATTCCTTTTTCCTGCCTGGTCATCTCTTTTATCTTCTCACCCTCCCTTGACTTCCTTCACCTAATATATTACTTTACAGATAATCAGTTGTTTTTCAATATTTGTCAATATGTCAAAGTAGAAGTTTTCCTTTTTCCTTCCCTCCCTCCCTTCCTTCTTGCCTTCCTTGCTTACCCCTTCCTTTCTTCTTTTTCACTTCCTCTTTGCCTTTTGTCTTTTTCTTTTTCCTTTTCTTTTTTCTCTTTCTCTTTCTTTTCTACTTTGATTTGATCATCCACTTCTCATTTTCTTTTTTTCCCTCTCTTCTATGCCATGAACCTTTTCCTCTTTACTATTAAAAAATAATATGTAAGAACATACATACATGTATGAATTAAAAATTCAAAAATGTTATTAACTGAGATCATTTATGAAGGTTTCATCCTTTTATAATTTTTTCTTTTAGCAAATTACAGTTGTCACTCCACAATGATTTAAGAAAGCTGAGTAGAACTAGAAAGATTGTATTAGAAAATATATAGACATGAAGGCTCAAGTTAGCATACAAACACACATACACACTAAATAAAATCCTAGTCTACATCGCTGCAAGTTCAATGTAAATATTTGTACACTCTTCCTGGAGAATAAATAAAATGATAGTTTATGTTCAGCATTGCTGAATCTCTATGTTTCTTTAAATTTGGGCCTTGAAGATATTTATGTTTTGTAAGAAACTTATAAGATTTTCTTTATGTCTTGCACATGTTAACAAGTATCACAGAGAAACTCTGAAGTCAGTTGCTTGAGTATACAAGGCAAAGATGAAAGCTTGGCTACTGAAAAAATACTTCAAAATTGCTATGGTTTAACCCCAGCTGGCAACTAAGTACAGCTCAGTCACTCGCTCACTCCACCACCACCACCCCTTTCCCCTGAGGAATAGGGAGGAGATTCAGGAAAAAAGTAAAACTTGTGGGCTGAGATAAGAACAACTTTATAATTAAAATAAAATATAACAATAATTTCTAATAATAACAACAAAAACACTCATCATGAGACGGAGAGAGAAAGGAATAAAATCCCAAAGGGAAAAAAACAAAACCAAGTGATCCACAATACAACTGCTCACCACCTGCTGACTAATGCCCAGTCAGTCCCTGAGCAGCCATCGGCAGGCTCCAGCCAGCTCCCCCCAGTTTATATACTCAGTGTGGCAGTATGGTATGGAATATCCTCTTAGCTAGTTCAGGTCACCTATCCTGTCTGTGTCCCCTCCCAATTTCTTGTGCCCCTCCAGCCTTCTTGCTGGCATAGCCTAAGAAACTGAAAAGTCCTTGATTTAGTATAAATATTACTTAGCAACAACTAAAACCATCACTGTGTTATCAACATTGTTCTCATACTAAATCTGAAACACAGCATTGTACTAGCTACTGAGATGAAAATTAACTCTATCCCAGCTCAAACCAGGACAAGAACTTATGGTTTTGATACAGGAAAACAACAGAGAAGAAATAAAGTAAAACCCCTTGTAATACATTTTTAGCAAGTGTATAAACTAATCCTCATGCAGAATTGACTTAAAACAGTCTCAGGACACCTGATGCTCATACTGGCAAATTAGACAACACAGTGGCGCACTAGATTTTGCCAGTCCCCAGTCATATTTATTTTAGTTTGAGAGACAATTTGCATACAAACAGTCCTCTGGGTTCTCAGTCCATCTTAAAGAGAAAACATCACATGGTTGTATTTTTAAGCAAACAAGGCATTTTGGTTTCTTTGTATGGCTGAAAATTCTGAAACTTGAGGAGAAAGTAAACCAGCAGTTAGTTATGGTGTGACAGAGTCACTGTTATTTAGATGCTTAAATAGCATCCTGTGGTGGTGCTGGTCAGCAGCAGCCTGTGCTGAACCAAGGTGCCCTCCGAAAAGGGAAGCGTTGTAAGGAGGCACCACCTGTAAAGAGCAAATGTTAGATGAAGACATAAAATTCAGCTCTATTTTCCAAGGAAAAAGTGTTATGTCTGTACTGGAGCACTGCTCATTTGTAAACTTCTATGGCTGCTCAGGAGTGTACAGTCACATTCAACTCAGTGCCATAAGAAATGCAGGAGCAAGCTGACTTAGCTACTCAGTTAAAATAAAAATAATGTAACATCTAATGTGAAATTGAGACATTGCATGAGATGGTTTCATATTGCAGGACTCATTAAAGTGTATTATACATGTTGCTACTGTTCAGTATAACCCATCTGTCACTTTTCTCAAGCATTTTCTCCACAAACTGGATATTTAAAATTAACAAAACCAAAATCCCATCCATTAGCTAGATAATAACCTAAGAACACAAAACTCTTTTACTTAGCGACATGGAGGAGCTAATAACTGCTCTCTCCCATCTGCTGCTCAGACAGAAACTGCAGGATGTGTGCTACAGCTACATTTCTCCTTTAGGACTCCAGTCCTAAATCACTGCAATTTTGTGTTACACTGGCATATTCAGTGACTTCATACAATACTTGCCAGAAGCAAAAGACCAAAATATCAAAAACTGGGGTAGGGGGGAATAGACATCCTTTAATTCATAAATAACAGGAATGCAGTCATGTAAAAGCTATTGCTATCAAACACTATTTCAGTATAGGATCATTCCTTATATCCCTTTGGGGAAAATAATGCTGCTAAAATTTAGAAATTGTCATGGGAATAAGTCCACTCTAAAAGAAACATCACACAAAACCTTCTGAACTTTGTGACTAAGCATTCAAAATGACCCAAGTGATTTTATCCATAACTATGGATATCTTTGCTTATGTTTTTGCAATGTGCAGGTTTACTGAAGTCTGAAGATGAGTCCTCTTACACCAACATATACTAAAAGGCTCAGGGGGAGATTATCAAGCCACCTCTCTGCTTCCTTTGTCCGAGACCAAACCTGTGTCTGGCTAATTTTTCAGTACAAATTTTAACATCCTGAAAGCAGCTCTAATTTGTACCGGTTGGCAGGGTTCCAAAGGAGTCATTTTTGTGGCTGTAGCTGACCATGTGCATCAAGAAAGCATCAGTCATGACTCCATGCTGACACTGGAACTGAGACAGAATACAGCTTTTTCTGGCTCTTTGCTAGAAGGCATCTCACCCACATTTTAGGAAAATATCAGGTATCAGAATGGTGCAAAGTATTCTTGGTGGCAATATTTCTGGAATTTGCTATTTTAATTTGTTTATAAACCTATACAAGTGATTACAGTCCACATTTACTGTGTATTAGATTAACATGGATATAGTTAAAACTACGGTTAAACGATGGCATCTCCTCATATTTCTTTGTTTTATGAAAGCAATGTTTATGTTTCATTAAATGGATCTTCCTTTTTCTATAGACATGTAAATATAAGATACAATTATAGGGCTGTGTCTGTTGAAAACAGTCATATTTTACACCTTTTTTCTTCCTGCCCACTAGGTAGTGATTTTCTTTCATAGCCACAGATTATTCTCTTTCAAATCCATCATTCCCAACCACTCATTTGGTGGAGCACAGCAAGCTTTTTCAATCACTCCTTTTTGCTGACCATGCATATGAGGTTGCAAACTCAGTCTTGTCCTCACAAGAGAATTGTTTTGGTGCAGTTTTGTTGTAAATTTGAAGTAATAGAGTTACAATCTTACATGAGGATGTTCTGATTCCAATACCACAAAACTTTTTAAAGTTTAATTGCATCACATGGAAAGAGTTTAAGCTAAAGCAAGCACTTTAATAAAAGTGTTCATGTAGGAGATTATATCCACGTCACAGTCCAAGTGATTTGTCTCTTGTCAAGACAAAGTCCTAGACACTGACTTGCTCCATGCAGACACATTAAACAACATCCAGATGATAGGTCTCTATGTGGGTTTTCTTCTATAATAGCATGTCTCTATTTTTTGTCAATTTTTAAAAGGCAAAATATACTTCCAGCTGAAATCTTAGTGTAAGTCATTAAGTTGCTAAGAACCCTTCACAAGCTTGTTATAATGGCCTGGGAAGCCCCAGCCTTTCATAAAATTTCTATAGCAAATAATTCCTTGTATTATATTTTCCATATGCATGGCATGCTCTTTGTATTTTCAGACATTTAAGGAACAATAACATCATATGACATGATAAGCAGATGAGGTGAAAGTCCAAGGAGCCACTCATTCATAGACTGCATTGATAGGTACTTGGAGAGGACTTACACATGGTAGAAAATTAAATAAAAGCATCCTAGGGGAAAAGCCAGGTTAGGAAAATAAGATTTTTGCCACCCAACAGGGAGAAAAACCCACTTGTCAGAGAAGGCTACAAATTAACTTTGTTATGTTAATGAATGAGTTTTAGTAATTCAGTGACAGAATTGCAATTCAGTGACAGATTCCTGTAAGTACTCCATGGATAGATTATTTTCATGTACATTGAGGGAATTCTGATTAAAAAAAACCTTTAATTAACGAAGTAGATCTGCAAATATTTGCACTATTTTTGTCTGGTTCATCAAATCCTTGTGTTTTGAACACTCCATTTTCTGCTTTCTATTTCAATGCATTAAACCTGAGGGTGAGCAGTGTTAGCTCATAATTTCAGAAATGCTCATGTTGTCTTTTCTGCAAGGTAGAGGAACATTTCAGATGATAAAGGTTAAAGAACTACTAGAAATGGAATCTTAAGTCCAGAAAAAGGTGGGTAGCTGCTGAATGCTAAGCAAGAAGATAATCATATTTTTTAAGAGTTTACATAAGAATAAAGGCAAACAGGTTTAAACATTAAACAACTTGTCAATTCATAATTTTTTGCTCATCAGACAATCACAAAAGCCTTCTCTTAAAGCTGCCTTTCTCTGAACTTGACCATTTCATGGTCAAATAGAAGTAGCAATTTCATTTTCAGTATGCCTGCAGATCTTCAGAAAGCCTTATTGCTTTTAAATCATACTGCCTCATATAACTGAGTATGTATCAATTAAAAGACTGTTTAGCCTCTTCCTTGTCATGCCTTTATTCTTGATCTATGGAGAACATAAATCCCTCGCTTCCTATGACAGTTCCTGAAAATAAATCTGCTTTCAATTGGATTTGAGCATACATTATACTTTCTATGGTTATTTTTTCCTACACAGGGACACTACAAGCATCTGTCAATTTATAGAAGCAGTTTATAAAAATAAGTGAGAGAGAGAGACAAAAATGAGTAGAGGTAAGGAAATCATTCACCAGGTGACCAGTGAACAGCACTATATCTATTGCACATGACAGCAAACACTGAGAAGGCTATAAACTTGTTTTCAGCAGTCCTAAACTTTTCTCCTGACAGAAGATTGCTAGATAAGGTCCTGGGTAAAGAGGTTTTGTTCTTTTTTTTTTTCTGGAACTACTATATGAGGAATTATTCAATTGACATCTTACTTAAAATACTAACTGGCTCTCTATGTCTGTTTATCTTGCATTCAGTAGACTTCAGTCTAGCTGATTTGCATAGATTCAGATTTCCCCTTCCAGCCAAATTACTTACCCAATCTTACAGTGTTTTTTATTTTTCAATTCTGATATTCAGAAGTCTTAAAGACTGGGTTACATAGTAATTCCTACTTCAGTTTACCCATATTGAGCTCTCATTCATGATGAGGGGACATTTTAGGGCACCGCAAATCTTTCATATTCAGTTAAATAATTTTGAAAGTGATTTGCATCAGCATACTTTCATCACCCCACAGAGGTTCCTCAAAAATCAAAACTTTTAATGCATATTTGTATTTTGCGACATTAAGTGTAAAAAATACAAGAAATACAATTTCTATAGACACAAGCTAATTATTAATGACATGCCATGGGAACAGGATGGAGCCGATGGGAATTGTGTATATTATTGTAATTCTAAACTATCACTTAGTATAGAGGACAGCCTTCAGGATCAAATCCCTTCATTCCACTTAAACAATGCTTTCTATGCTTCCAATGTATTTACCACCTACTACAGACCACTACTGTAACACCTTTCATTAAAGGAAGCATGGAAAACAAACCAGCCCATAGAAACAGCACGGGAGCGCATTGTTCTGACCCCAAAACCATTAATGTTTAATGCCTTGTTTAAACCAAAGTTTACAATCTCAATTTTATTTAAGAAGAGGGAAGAGTAAAAGTCCATGTCTCCTGAAATTCTACTGTAAGAGAACTTCACTAGTATGGAGGAGTTTGGTCCACAGAACTTACAGGATAACAAAGGAGGTTCCCATGTGCAGCTGGGAACAAGAATCAACATCCACAGTCTCAGCTATATCTACGTTCTCCATCTTCCAAGACATAGAATCATAGAATCATGGAATAATTTAGGTTAGAAAAGGCTTTTGAGATCATCAAGGCCAACCATTAACCCAGGACTGACAAGTTCACCACTAAACCTTGCCCCTAAGCACTGCATCTATGTGTTTTTTAAACACCTTCAGGGATGGTGATTCCACCACCTCCCTGGGCAGCCTGTTCCAATGCTTGACCACCCTTTCAATGAAGATTTTTTTCCTAACATCCAAACTAAACCTCCCCTGGCACAACTTGAGGCCTTTTCCTCTTGTCCTGTCACTTGTTACTTGAGAGCAGAGACTGACACCCAGCTGCCTACAGCCTCCTGTCAGGCAGCTGTAGAGAGCAGTAAGGTCTCCCCTGAGCCTCCTCCTCTCCAGGCTGAACAACCCCAGTTCCCTCAGCCACTCCCTCATAAGACTTGTGCTCCAGACCCTTCACCAGCTCCATTGCCCTTCTCTGGAGATACTCCAGCACCTCTACATCCCTCCTGAAGTGAGGGGCTCAAAACTGAACCCAGGATTTAAGGTGCGGCCTCACCAGTGACCGGTACTGGGGGACGATCACTGCCCTTGTCCTGCTGGCCACAATATTTCTGATACAAGCCAGGATGCAGCTGGCCTTCTGGGCCACCTGGGCACACTGCTGGCTCATGTTCAACCAGCTGTGGACCAACACCCCAGCTCCTTTTCCCCCAGGCACTTTCCAGCCGCTCTGCCCCCAGCCCGTAGCGCTGTGTGGGGCTGTTGTGACCCATGTGCAGGACCCGGCACTGAGCCTTGTTGAACCTGGTACAACCGGCCTCGGCCCATGGGTCCAGCCTGTCCAGGTCCCTATCCAGAGCCTGCCTGCCCTCCAGCAGGTCAACACTCCCCCCCATCTTGGTGTCATCTCCAAACTGACTGAGGGTGCACTCGATTCAGGTCATTGATAAAGATATTAAACAGAGCTGGCCCCAGTACTGGGCGCTGTGGAATGCCTGGAGGATGACACATCATTAGGAATTAATGGTACCAGCCCTTTTTCCAGATTTACCCAGAATAGCAGACCCATTTTTTTAAACAAAATGTATCTCTTTATTAATCCTCAAAAATAGCATTTTAATACTCCTTATTTCCGTATCACAGTTATCTTCCATTGAGTAATAAAGTCACTGTATGTTACATAAATGTCATTTTAATATTGGAACCAGATGCATGTATGTAGATGTTTTTCATTAGAAAAATGAGGGATGACAAAGACTTGAGAAAACCAAGAAGAAATTAATAACATGTAAGACAATTGCTTTTAATCTGCTTGTTTCCCCTAATTTATAGTTCCTTTACATCAGGAGAAAGACAAGATAGATATTTGGTGAGCTCAAATTGCATTATGAAGCCATATCTACCTAGAGGGGGAAAGTAATTCACCAAGATGTACACAGAGTCTCCTAGCAGAAGAGACTTCACACACACAGAACTGCTGATGGAATCACTTTAGTGTTTACAGCTAAACATAGCAAGCTGGATTTCATCTCTGCTATAGGGAAGGCTGCCTTTGCCCCATCTTCATGCAAACTGAGTCTGCTCTGACTATAATGCACTGGGAATAGAATAGTATTTATACAAACTGCTATGGTTGCTGAGAATTTTCACTGATACCTGGAATTTATTTCATGTTTAGGGTAAGTATCAAATGGTTTTGGCAGCATTGGCAAATGGATACCTAGATCCGCCAACATTTCTAACTAAGAAAACACTGTATTTCTACCTTTTCCCAAAAGAAGGAAGTGTGTGCTCCTGGAAATAGGTCAGATTTTTCAACATTGCACTTTCTGCTTCTCAAAACAATAAAGAAAAAGCCAGTCTCCTGTATTTGCATAAGCATAACATCTCTTTTAACAGCTGTTCTTTCCTTGTATAGGGTGCCTCTGAGCAAAAATGATCACATAAATAAACTGTACCTCTTTCCCTTCATTGGCCTCTTGCTCCTAAAATGTCTCATTTTTTTTACGTAATTGATCAGAGTTATTTGGATGAATGTGTTTGCACAGCTTTGGCAAGCAAATGTGTAGTTTTTCCTTCTCATGCTGGAAGGAACAGTTTATTTCAAAGAGTTAAACAGCCGCAGGGACCCTTGAGATGTTCTACATCCTCTAGCTGTGGTATGCACTCTGCTAAGCTTTGAACGATACACTATGCAGTAGCCCCTTTGAGGATATGGCTATGTAAACCATCTTACAGACTCTTTTCCTACCTATACTAAAGGCCTAGTGTCTCCAGGAAAAAAAACTAACGATTCCTGTAATTGGAAAAAATTACAGCTAGAAAGAATCAACAACAGGAAAGGACTGAAATGAATAGGTAATCCAAACACGTGCCTGAAATTCCATCATTAATAATATAATAGGCACAAATGCTCTCAACAGTGCTCCACTGTTAGTCACACATACTATTGTTTACATTGTTGTGATGCTTAGGTTAACAGAGATATAACCGTACCTTAAGTACATTTGTGCACATTTATGGCATGACATAAGTCAACCTCCTGTCACACATCCGTTTATTTTGCAGCCTTCTAAAACAGAAAAGAGAGTCAGCAACAAAGATGCAGATCCCATATGTGCTGAAGTCCCAGAGCCACATGGGTTTCTTTTGGAAACTGGGATCATTAAGTGAAAAAAGCTATGAAATAAGCCCTTTACACACAATAGGCAAATTCTTTTCTCAGTCACTAAGTGTAGCTCAGGAATTTTGACTCTTTTTTCAGCTGCCAAATGAAGCCACAGTAGGAGTGGAGACATGGTTGGTTTTATGAAAAAACAAACACATCAGTACTGGTGGAAGTCTTAAATTCACTGAAAGAACCACAAATTATTATTTAGCGAAATTCATTTTTCTCAGAGAACAGAAATTAATAATATGTCCTGTGTCACCATGTGTGATGTCTCTGTGTAACCTAATCTTGTGATCTCTCCCGTTCAGTATATATATATGCAGCCACCTAGCAACAGCAGGACACTTAGCTAAGTGTGTGCAGCAAAGATCTAATTTAGACAAGGTATATTAAACCCCACATTCCCATAATTTACACAGCATTTCACTTCTGAAAATGATGAGCTGTCAGGCCAATCACTCTGCTTCTTCATTTAAAGACAGACAATATTTCATAACCACATTTCACTAGCTACAACATATCAGGAACTTTGCACACACTTCTAAAAGGCTCCACGGGAAGTTATCACCTCTGTCTTGACAGACAAAGGGTATTTTTAAATCTCCCAGTCCAGACCCCTTTCTTAAGTCAGTTGATTCTCTGTTACTATAAATTCTTATAGCGTTTTTTGTTGGTTAGATATGTATTATATCACTGTAATAGAGGGGGACACAGAAAGAGTGTGTCAGGGGGGGAAAACCAATGAAGGATGAAGGTAAATAG
Source organism: Falco biarmicus (assembly GCF_023638135.1). Lineage (NCBI taxonomy): Eukaryota > Metazoa > Chordata > Aves > Falconiformes > Falconidae > Falco > Falco biarmicus. The sequence continues at coordinate 18,976,417 of NC_079294.1, read as the reverse complement.
CATGGGGAAAAAAAGATTCCTGAAAGGTTTTTCCCTAACAGGAAAGACAGGCATAGGTTGTATGAAGGATATTGAGGATCAAAGAATTGAGCAATCTATCTGCATTGACAGAAGAAAGGATTTCTGAGTATAGGACATTTGCTATTATTGGAAGATGAACAGAAGGGACAGAATACAGAACCTCTGTAAAATGAATAGACCCAAAGGAGACTGAAACAGCATTCCAAATAATTTAGGGAAAAACAACATTGATGGCAAACATTTCCTTTATATAATTTGGCAGGCCAGTGCTAAAAAATGAAATGTGTTTCTCTAGCACTTGGCAACAGCAGATGGCCAAAAAAGGTCCTGTGTGAATAATATGTAAAGCAATTTTGAGTTTTAATCCAGTGTATCACAAAAATTATTAAATGAGAGATTTTCTACTTTGCCAAATTTAAAACTATTTTTCCCATCTGGTTTTTTTTTTCCTTTTTTTGTTACTGAAGTCAAGTCCTTTTAACTTTAATAAATATTACAAATCAAGCACTAACAATTATTTTTCTATTACAAAATATTATTCCAGTGACATAGAATTGATAGCACAATTTGGAAAATGTTCCCAAATGTCTGTTATTAATTTTGTTAGAAGGAAATTTACTGATAGCGAGACAGCCCTGGAACAGCAAGACTTGGAGAAAGTAGTCTATCCATCCATTATTACCAATAAATATGCACATTCCTTGTCACACAGGCAAAGTTCATCCAAATGATATTACTTTTTATCAGTCCACTCAGGTTATCATGCACTTTTTTCCAGATCAAGAAATTTGCTCCGAATGCACTAGCTCACCACCAGCTTTGGAGATAATTCCCTACTAAAGAAAAAGATTCTTTATTTGTGCTGCTTTTCTATGAATTCAAGCTATGATCCTTTTTCCTAGAGAATACATCATTCTAAGGCCAAAACACTAAAGATTTTGAGCAGTGACACGACATTATTGCATGTACCCACGGGTTTTGCTCTAGCTTGAAATACCATGAAATAGAACATTAGATTAGAAATTGGTCTGCCTTAATGCCACTGCTAATAAGAGAAAACATTCTCAGGTTGATAGACAATCAGCAAAGCTACAACTGACTAAACACTGAATCAGATCAATAGAAACTGGGATAACTCACCTAATAAACAAAACCATGTCTGGAAATTGTGGGGAAGAATTCTAGGTAGAACAGATCAAATCCACGACACAGATCCTGTGTTTGACATTGCCTATCCTGAGACTAATCCTACCCTGGACCTTAGCAATGCTTAGCTTCCTAGCTTGTTGTGAGCGTCAGTAATGACTTAGACCTTCAAACAACTACTTAGTTTATTTACTCTTAGTGATGCCAATGCTTTACAAATGACTTGCAAGAACAAAGAACAAAGTCCTTTCAAACCAAGTTTTTCAGAAGAGAAGACAGTGTAGGTTCCCCCAATGCAGAGGGAATGGTCAAGCCTCAGCAGAGAATACGAACAGCTTCACGGTGGACCTGAGGCAGGAGAAGACTAGGTTTTGGGACACATAGATTACCTCTACCCTAAAACAAGAGTTACTTCTTCCCTTTTCAGGAATTTTCTAATCATTTTATGCTATAGAATCTAATTTTGATTTTAAAATATTGTAGTTCTTCTATTATAAATACAATTTCAAAGGCAGGGTAAATCAAAGCATTTTCTCTTTGAGCAGTGGGCAGAGCCTAGTACTAGAATATAATTGCACCATTTAGCCATATTTTATCTGAATGTTCTTTATTTTGCCTTTATAAATTATTATTTTGCCATTTCATCCTCTGTAATATGAACTAGATTTTACACAAAATCAATAAGCTTATGCTATACTGTGAACAGTCATGGCAAAGTTACGTTTTCTGCAGAAAGAGTATATCATGCTATTTTTTTCCTTCATTACATGAAGTTCATAATTTAATGTAAAAAAAACCAAAAAAACCCAACTTAGTAAAGGAAAAAGGTTAGTATTAATATAGAAACTTTAAAGCACGTTTTTAAGGAAATACATTAGTTTCCACCAAAAAGCAACTCAGTAATATGCAATCTCTTCTTTGTTTGGGCCTCTTCTAGTAAAAGAAAAGTCTGTAAAAGGTAAAAAAGATAATTATTTGAGAGATTAACAGAGAAGAAAATAACAAGTCCAAAAGCTTTCTCCATTAGTTGCTGAGCAAATCTCTACCTCCTTTTTTGCCACATTTATTTCTCCAAAATACGCATTTCAATTAGTTTTTAGTTTAGGCAAATAAGCTTTACAAGGCTTCTGATTTTTTTTATAATGAACAGATGTGGAAGAGGGATAGTTCAAAGACACTATTTCTGCCTCTGTTTATTCTGAATGGTCTTTTATTTAAAAGACTTATTTTCAGCTGCAAGAATTACTCAATTATGAAAGAAAAAAGCCCATGGATTTCAACAGAACAAGAAACTGACAGGTTGTATGATACGGGACATGAAGGCTCCTATCACTTTTCATTATAAGATCTAGAAATTTGTCAAGTCCTACCAGGCACAATTTCTTCACCATCCAAAGAAAAAACACTTGTTTAATTTCTTTGTCTTCCCCTTGCCATTTCATAGGCCCATATTATTGCCTTGAAGCTCTTACAATTTGTCAGCTACAGGTAGCAAATCCTGATAAAAGTTAACCCTACTTTGATAGGAAATGATGGCTTTTTCAACTCAAAGGGAAAAAACTCAAAGAACAGAGACTGGAAGGAACTGAAAGTGTGGCAAGTCACCAAAATAAGACCATTTTTAGGACCTATTGATCAGGAAATGATAAGCTTATTTCTGCAGCTTTGCATCAGTTGTGAGGAAAGCCTTGGAAATGCTTGTTAAAAAGCAAATGGAAGAACAGTCTGTAAACCACATCTTGAATCAAGGATAGCCAGCGTGGAAGGGAAGGGCATGCCTCACTTACTTGCTGGAATTGTTTAAGCCTTTGGCTGCCAACACAAACACAGGGAATGCTGTGGATACTGTGCACCTGGATTTTCAGAAAACACTTGCCAGAATTCCTAACTAAGATTACTGTCTAATGTGCAAAGCCATAGCCTAACTCCAAAAGGGCAAAGGGGCCCTCACAGAAATAAAAGGCTGCCCCTTGGGCAGGAAACAAGGCAAGTCCCTGTAAGTTGCAGGGAGGTTTCTGGTGTTAAGAGTTGGTCTTACTAATAAGCTTGTAAATGCTCTGTGAGATGGAATTGATATGTATTTACAGTTGGAGATAGTGAGTTATGATACGTCCAGAGGCACAAATAGAACACTGTGTTATTAAACATGAAGGCAAATTAATAATCAAATTGTAATTTTGCTGATTTTGTAAAAGTCAAGATTAAAGAATCTCAAGGCAAGGGTACAAGTAAAGAATCATTACAAGTACACCTGTAAGCTCACCAATCCCCTACAAAGCTTATTAGAAACATAGGCTTGAAACTCAGCAACACAGTTTTAAGCCTGAGTCTCTGAGAAAAGAGCTAGAGAAACTGTGAAGTTGTAAATAACTAAAATGCCAATATGGCTATGGAACTGAACAGAAACACCCAAACTTAGTTTGATCTGAAATGAAAGTTGAAAAATATTTTAAGGAGAAAAAATATTGAAGATTAGGAAACCAAACTGATTCAATCCTTCCAAAATGTATTTCCAAATACTAGTAAAAAAAGCAAGGCAAAAAAAGCTTTGAAAGAAGAAATAGGCAAAAATTCTTTTTTACCTATTGTGCATTTGAAGTACTCACTCAGAATTCATTAAACACATATCTTGTGCCATTTTCCTAGTCCCCAGGGGTCTGACTTTAACAAAGGCACTATAAATGTGTTTTTTTACTGTTGGATGTATTTGTTCTTATGCTGACACTGTTCTCCCTGAAAAAAGTATTTACATATTCATTTAGTTGGGGAGGTGGGGGAAGTACTTACTAATCAGTAGGGAAACAGTCTAGTCCCTGATTTATTTACTATTTTAGAAGTAAATTTAGTGAATTTGAGGCTGACACCTCCAGGTTGGACTAGACACCTCCCTTCCAACCAGAAAAATCTGAGGGTTCTGTGCAAACCTCCTCAACAGAGAGGATACTCTGTTGTCTGGTGAACATTAACCTTGGAAGCCCCCATCATTTTAAATATCATAAGCACTATTGGATTAAGACAGCTGTCCCCTTCAATCCCAGGCAAATTTGGTGAATCACTTCACAAATTTCATCTATCTGGTTATCACAAAAATCTACTCTCATTCTCCCAGAGCAGAGAATATGAAACACAATATGTAAATTATTAGTATTTTTACAAAGACAGGTCTATAGGTATGCATTTTAATAAGGAATCATAGAAGTCAGAGCTTGTGTTTAATTTCTGCAAAATCACCTAAAACTTTTGCTTTATCAATCCGTAAAAGGAAAAAAAAAAAAAAAGGCTAGTCATGCTAAATTGCCAGGCACGCTTGTAATGATAAATAAAGTCACTTTCATAATGTAAGACTTTTGGAGATCAGTAATGAGATAGTCTTGTACTCATTTTTGTAGGTTAAAATATGTCTGTGATGCATTAATGAAACAAAATTTTAGCTTCATTTTAGTGCTTTCTTAGAAAAAATAAATTGTAATGCCTCATCCTGTATAAATACATAGGAGTAACACAGGGGAAGGCACAGCCCTCACTGGTTTAGGAGGATTATGCTGCCGTCCATTATGACTTCTTTACAAGGGAGAAAGACCTTCACGCCAGATGTCACTACTAATAAGAGAAGAAAGTATCCACATTTCACCAAATCTGCTGCTTGATAGCAAAATACTGCAAAATATCAGTCACAGGAAGGAGCTCTGTGACGGCTGATTCAGAGTTTTGAGAGTGGCATTCCGTAGCAACTCAGTTCTTCCTATTTATACAATGGGACTAAAATAAACAGGAGTTTTATATCAGTGATTCATTTGCACCTCGAAGATTTCCTTGAAACTCTCATCTCTCCTGGTCACACCCAGCCTTTCTATTTCAATGACCATATAAAGAAATAAGGTTATTGCCACAAGAGTTTGTGGCTTACTTCTCAATGCATTTTGTAATAATTCAGTACCACCTTTATTATGCCAAACCCACAAAACTACGATTGGGGTAAATCAGCAGCAGGTATTTAGGAACCAAAAGCACACATCATGTATTTCATCTTCATACTACTACTTTTTTTTTTTTTTTTTTTTTTTTTTCCACATGCAGTCAAGCATCTGGGAATGAAACCTCATGTTAAAATAACTTTTTGCAACACCAGTTTTGTTTTTAGTTTGGGACTTCTGTGTCAAATTACAGTGAAGGGATTAAATGAATGAATGAAGTACAAGTTAATTTTCTATGCACTATAGAAAATGCCAGTAACAATGGAACGGTATTTTGCAGAACAGAGAAACGTACAGTTACACACACATACATCAAAGTGATACAGTGTTTACTATTTCTTCACTGAAAGCTTGTCATAAATCATGGATGAATGTAATTACAGTACTATACTTTAAAAAGGCATGGTACTGTGATAATTTAGAGATTACTTAAGTAGTAAAAACCATGGCAAGCTATATAATTCTAGAGCATCAGGTCAGCAAATGCAAAAATGGCAAAAGATGATTTTAAGAAAAGGTTTTAAAAACCTCAGCGGGACAGCTGTGAATCAAGATTTTATTTAATGCAAACCACTAAAGCCTGAGGAGAGGAGGAGCTCCTCAGGATGGCCCTGGTTTTGGCTCAGTGCTTGCCATTTGAATAACGCACAAGGAATATGTGTTTTCCTAAAACAAAAACTAAATTGGCAATCTTTTTTTTCCAAAAACAGGAGAGAAAAACATACCATATTCAGGGTTTATATCTCAATGGCTGTGATAATGGAATCAGATAAATGATCATTGTTTGAATCCAGTCTTTACAGCACACAGCAAATAGCAAGATACAGACAAATGGCAAGTTAGGGGCAAATCCCCAGGTGATGCCTCCGCTCAAGAGCATTTAGCCTAGCATATTGCATGGTTCTTCTCATTGCTGCATAGACACATACAGTGATAGCCTAGCCTATGTGTTAAGCATCATATATACATTACAGTCATGGGTATTATAATTTAAAGCATGAGGCTGTAATTTCATGAAACAGCTTGTGAAAATGCTACACTATCTCATATAAGATTTAAGATAAAGTTCATAATTAGCAAGCACTATGGCTCTTGCATTGTTTTTTTAGCCCTGTTAAATTGTCACACACAATGGCAGCAGGTATCCTCAAAGAAAAGGGTTATTGTTTAATTGTTTGTAATTAACCAAACACGCAACCTTTATGACCTTCACTAAACTGTAGCCAGTTTCTCATACTTAGTTCAGTATCTTCACAGGACTTTCAATTGCTTGCCCTGCATCTCTTGCCACCCATGAGAGCTCAGAACAACTGCATGCAAACAAATTCTGTTACAGCTCTCAGCCATGCCTTTGTGCAGTGCACGGGTAGTGCCTTGCAGAAGGAAGCCATCAGCACACCCCATGCGGTCACGACATAACCCCTGCTTCCTGCCAGAAGCACCAATATTACAGCCAATGGCATCAGTCAGCGGGTGGTGAGCAGTTGTACTGTGCATCACTTGTTTTTTTTCCTTTTCCCTTCCTTTGGATTTTACCCTTTTTCCCCACCTTTCCATCCTAATTGTTATTATTATTATTATTATTACTGTTGTTCTTATCTCTTCATTCTGTTTAAATTATTAAATTGTTCTTATCTCAACCCTCGAGTTTTACATTCCTTTCTGATTCCTCTACCCACCCCTTCAGATGGGGGGCAGTGAGCAAGTGGCTGCGTGGTATTTGGTTGCCCGTAGTGTTTAGTTGCCAGACAGGGTTAAACCACGATCAGATACTAAATGCAAGTTTCCTGAGAAGATGCAGTGCAGCACTTGCTCACAAATTCTGTTGCTGGAAGTTTATAAAAATTTATAATGAATTAATAATACCAATGCAGAGCATTTGATATGTATCTTGTAGTTTGACAGGATAGAAAAAGGACAAAAATTGGGAAACAAAAAAAAATAGTTTGAAGCACAGATCAACAGACTATAACAAGGCAGAAAACAGCTAGAAATCATCACAAGTACAGCTATTTTGACATGCTTCTTAAAGGCCAGATGCAGGGAGCCAGCAGCCAGCAACAAAACTGCTCTGAGAGGCCGATAGTCCCCAAATGACTCTTTCACCTCAGCACATCCACCAATCTGGCTATGGCCCATCCTTGTTTTCCATTTTATGCAGCAAATGTACCCAGGTCTTACTGTGTATATGGTAGGGAGCATACTACATCCCAAATTATCATCCAAATAGTCATCACCTCTTTGCAAAGAGAACCATTCAACTTCTGAGACAACTGAAACACCCTCAATTACCTTCTCTGCCCACCCCTGACTTCTATGTAAGAAGTAAGTTTGACAAAAAACCCCTCTGATGAACATTAATCCCCCGTTGACAGAACTGTCATATTCAGTCAAGTACATTCCATGTTGATAATTATTTAGGCTTTGTAAAATATCAGTGCTGATAGTTACAATTTTTAGCTGTCACATTATACTCCTCTACTAGCAACCTGTTTTCTACTAAAAATGCTAGCTGGTTCTCTGAATTGTAAGGGGAAAAAAGTGAAACAGGAAGATACCACAGACACAGCTGCAATACAGAGGGTTCTTGTAACAACAAGGTCTGGAGCCTTGCTCTTCTGGTTAATTATGATCCTATCATCCCTTCAATGCACAATGTTTATAGGGCTTTACTTCAGGGCCTATAATTTATTCTATATATTAACATCTATAACTATAACCATGGTGTAACCTAGTCATTGGGAAAGGCCACAAACCCTGCTATGGTAGGACTCAATGCCAGTGATGCAGCTTTGCTGCATCTGAGACAGAATCACAGAAAACCCATGGTTTTTAAAGCTGATCACCAAGGTAAGTCAGGAAAGCACTGCCAATTGGAGGTGCATTGAAGTAACTGACAGCTCTATACTTCTGGTGCTGTGTACTTTAAAGTGTCTGCAAAGGCTGTTAATTAATTAGCCTGTGTCACCTCCACAGCAGGCAAGTCCATCCTACTGGTGATATGTCTCAGTTAAAATATTAAAACGTATGGACTTAAGTTTAGAAGTTAGGTATTGGTTCCAAGCTATTTTTCCCATGTGGATAACCAGAAACAGATGTGGAGTATCTGTTTCTGATTTCTACTGCAGTGTGTAGATCAGGAGGAACTCCACTGAGTAAAGCCAGATTACATCTAAGTGAATTGCCTTGTAAATATTGCGGAGGATGTGGAATTAGAGCCCTGAAACTTGTTTCAGACCACAAGATCTCCCTCTCTCTCTAATGTCTCAATAACAAACCTCTCATATCTCTATTTCCAAAACGGAAGATGGTATTCCCAGTCAGAACTAACCCTGCCCAGATGGAAATAAATATTTTTAAAACTTAAAAAACAAGGTTTTTTCCTCCAAAGCCTCCCATGACTGCATATCAATTATCTGGCATATTGCTAAAGAAAACGGCATTTGAAAGGAAAAGTGTAGTACTGGAAAGCCAAGTTCTCGCATTTGACAGAATGTTTGCTAATAATGCCCCTGAGATTCTTTCACTTCACATCCAAGGTACTGGGAATGCCACATTGTGACTTGCTCTACATTAAAAGCTAGCGACACTTCTAAATAAAATAGTATTTAAAAACCTGCAGCGATAGAAAATATGTTGGAAAAGCTCTCAACACCGATAGAATGCTGTTCATTTACTGGGCATAAGTGAATACCATCATCAGTGGTCTGATGTACGCTTGAAATAAATACATGGATCCACGCAGAAACATTACTGCGCCTGGATCTTCCTGTCAGACTTAAGCACTCATCTTTTTTCTCCTACATTTTGAAATTTACACTTGAAAGATTTTAAAGCTATTGAGGTGGCAGATTCAGGTCAGAGTTTGAAGAGGCGACGTGCGAGCAGCAGCACCGCCTGAGGGAGGCGGGCGTGAGGGCTCTGCCCCCGGGAGCGCGGGCTGCCGGGCTCGGGCGGGGGGCGGGAGGCCCGGCTGGAGCGGAGGGCGGGCGGCCGGGCTCGGGCTTCCCGGGCTCGGGCGGAGCGCGCGCTACCGCCGCGGGCGCGCCGCCAGCAACCAGTTCCCTTCAGGTGTTCCCCGTTTGCTACTTGGGCGGCAAAGTGAAAGGAAAGGCGTCTCGAAACCCGCGTTATATAATTCGTCTTTGGCTTATGGACACTGTAAATTACCGCTGATGGGTTTTCACTGGCGGAATACCCGAGGACGGCTTCAGGCCGTTGTCCGACCGGAACCCACCGCCCGCGCAGCCCCTCAGCGGCCGAAGCTCGCCGGAGGGGCAGCGGGGGTCCCCGGGCTGGCGGGCCAGCCGTGTGCGGCGGCGGTGCGCGGGCGCCCTCTTCCGCCGTCGCAAAATTCCTCCGGCGGCGCGGGAGGAGGCGGGCCGGGGGCGGGAACACGCGGGCGGCGCGAGCCAGGGAGGGCACCCCTGCGGCGCCTCAGGGGAGCCGGGCGGGGGGCTGTGAACACGGGCTGCCAGAAGTTACCGGTGCGTTAAAAGATAAGAGTACGCAATTTTCGCTTCAAAGAAAGGATAACGCTGTGGAAGTGAGGGGTGAGAACGCCACCGCAGTATTAAAAGCATTCATGGGTGCACCGATGTGTGCTGCCTTCGTTCCGATACCTAGTCAGTACCATGGGAGCTGCACCTCAAACCACACAGCTGTACTGGCTTTGTAAGCACAGCGAAAACTGGCCAGTGAGGCGTTGCTCCCTGTTCAGCGACAGGGCCTCCACAGAAGCCGAAGCGGCCAGGCTGGCATCACACCAATGTGGAGCCAAGGGCAGGGTTTGGTCTCCGGTCTCTTACCTTGTAGGTAAGTGCATCAGCCACAAAAAATGAAATTCAAGTGGTAAAAATATTCAAGCAGCCACACGCTCTAGACCTTCTGCTTCTTCTACACCAGCAAATCTGCCTAACAGGATACAAGGTGGGCTATTTCATATTAATCAGAACAAACCCAATCCGATCTAGTAAAAACCGAAACTCTCACGCTCCAAAAACTGTCGGAAAGGTACTGTTTTTCCACTTTTTCATTGGTTTAGCAAAACATCCGGCACAACTGCCAGCACTCAAATTGGTGTATATTGTTGTTGTTGTCATCTTAATCTTGATAAAGGGACCATGCAAACAGAATGATTATGGGAAATGTATTCCTGTTTGTAACATTAGCCAGTTCTGTAAGGCGGAGATAGTGGACAGGCATCCAACACTAAATGAGTATGGAATGAAAATAAACAGACAGTATCAGCCCACGGTGCTTAATCCAGTCTTATGAATAAGTCTTAAAGCAAATTTTTAAAAGGATTTATGACATTAAGCAAAATAAACCAACAGGTCACTTTAGGAAGGCTAAATATCTGGATAGCGAAAATACTGGAACCTTAGAAAAAGACCCAAATTCTTTCATTCGCATCAATTGTCTTAAATAAACAGTGCACTGAGATGAGGCTTCATATTAAATATCATAATTTTAATGGTTTTCAACAGAAGGAAATGGAAAACATTGGTGAAATTAACCTGACAGATGAGGTAGCAGAGCTGCCATTTTAAAGTAATATCCTTCCACAAGATCCAAGAAAAACGAAATAGTCTTGTGTTTTTCTGTAGGCTCCTTATTTTATTTTCTGTTGCTTTGACTGGCAAGCCCGAATATTTTAGCATGAATTTTATTACTGAGGAAAAAAACATGATTATTTCATGAAGATTGCATTGGAGATGCATCTCTTACCTCTAATAGCATATTATTAACTTCAGAAAAAATGTTTGTCCAGCTGTTCCTCTTACTAACAACTCAGTAGATCAACATGACAAGTATAGCTTTGCTTTTCTCCAGTGTTTTTTGAAATTAACATTCACAGAAATTAGCATTTCTGCAAAATATTTTACCTTTGCTAAATCTACAATTTCTGATAAAGATTCCAGTGAAAAATGCAGAGTGGATATCAGTCAGAAAGGTATTCTACTTCTACTATATCTATGTGACTATTTTATCATTTTCCGCATTGATGGTTACTGTGACCTGAAATGTGCTTGGACTCCATGAACTGAACACTGAAGAGAAAAGGAAATTATGGAAATGTGTTTCTGGTTTACTTGGGTTTTTGAAAATATCTTCTTCAATAATTTACTGTATGAATTCACACACTTGTTATTTTACACTCCAAGTGTTACATTTCTTTCTACCAGAAGGAGTGAATTGCAAATTTAGTCAAAACCTTTCAATGACCCTTTTTAAGATACTAATCAGATCTAACCAGTGGCACAGACTTGCCTGAAGGTTGCCATCAAAGATAGCAAATCTCTTGACAAGCCTGTAAGACAAAGTAAGTACTATTTAAGATCCTTCTGATTTGCGTAAAGTTAATGATCATTAGAGCAGTTTCAGGGATAGTTATTCGAGAGGGAAGAGTGAACATTAAAATGATCCTCCTTGCCCCCTGATAGCATTGCCTGGAGTTACGTAAACACCAGAGCGTGGTTGTATCAATAACTTGATTGTCATGGACAAAGTTTTTTTCTTTCCTATATATTTATAACATGGAAAGGACCTTAAACTGATGTGGTCCTTTACACCTACTAAAACTAGCATTACAAATGTTTGCTATGATAGGAAACATGTTACAGGGATTTATTCTAGACAATAGCTGTCCACTTCTAAATGGGCTGAAATAAATTTATTGCAATCCATGTAGACAGCCTTTAATGTTATTCGATATTCTAGTTATAAGGCTGGCTAGTACAGAATTTGATCTGTTAACTAGAAGAGTTAAATGTAACTAGCAGTGCTTTCCCAAGGATAATCAGTAAGGATTTATGCTGAAAAATAAAAGGGGTAGGTGTTGTCTGGCTGGGAAACACAACTGAAAGAAGGTAAGAGGAAATACCTGAACTACAGGTCCCATGTGACAAAAGAGCAACATCACAGGATGTTTTTCTTGGCCCTCACTAAACAGATGCTTTTTTCCAAAAGGTGTTCCCTAATCAGAAGAATTAAATGTAAAATACCAGTATTCCCTTGATTAACAAACCAACCAACCAATTTTCATAATTAATACGGTGCAGACTATCTGTTTTCAGGTTTGAATTCTCTACCTCATGCATGTAGACAATAGGATCCTCTTAATGGGTATTGTAAAGCTCCTTAGCACAGGAGAGTATGGCATCAAATAGCAACTTCAGTAACCTTACAGGCTTTTTGGTCCAAGATTCTGACTGAGGCTGAAGTTTTTTAGTGAAGATTAAAACTTTGTGGACTTTGCACAAAGAGAACAGACATTTTGCATCCCACACACAGGGATTAATGCAAAAATACATAAGGTTATTTTAGACTTCAAAAGGTACAAATACTTCCAGTCTGAGCGTTGGAAAACAGAATGAAATACTTGTGCTCACACTTAAGTTTATCCTTTCAACAGGAAAAGAAGAAATAATCAGTTTACAGGAGGGTCTCTCTGCACCTGCAGTTCAGTTGCTGCAGTCCATCTCCATTACCTTTGGAAGCAGAACATTTAAAAAATGTTAAGCCACACTTATAAAGAACTCTGAATGCTTCCTGTGCCGTCTCCTTGCCTCAGTCTCAACCAGGCTGGAATCTAATAACTCGGAACCAGTGATTTCCTGGCAGAATATTGTATTTCTGCTTGCAGTCATTCTTTCTGGGAATTGAGGCAGTGCTGTGGAGAGCACTGAATCCGTAATTGTGCAGGCTGGATTAGATTTACACTAATCCAATGTTTAAAACCAATATTTACCTTGCTTTAGTGGAATTTTAGCCATTTCCTTTATTACTTTGATAATACTTCAGAGATAGTTCTAAACACAGACAGGAAGAAAGAAAAAAACATTCCAGGGAAAATTACAGAAGTCTATATAAACATGACTTTTCCAACATTCTGATATACGCATACATATATTCATACATAGTTTACATGTGTATATAACACAAAATCTATTATGAAGAAATGGTTTACTACAAATACTTAAATAAAACATGGTTGAGCCAGGGATTGCGTTCTATTTGGCATATATTGTTCTCATTATCAAACTAATATTGGCACTTTTCTATTATACTATAGATACAAAGGCAACCGTAAAGTTGATCTTCCAGGTTTCTAACACTCCAAGTCTCCTTCACAAGAGACAACAGAAAATGCATTCAAATTTTTATATTTTTATAATAGATCTGTGTAGATCTAGCAAGCAACAACTTATTTTAACCAGTACTGAAATTATTTGGCTGGTATCAACCCAGATGCAACTTGGAGATTTATAAATACCACTGTAAGGATCAAAGTTCGTTGTCACCATGTCTGGCTAACACAGGCAATTAAAATGGAGAAAACTATTTGTGCCAGAACTTGGACCTCTTAATAATTCAGAGCTCTATGTTTAGAACAGAACAAGGAGTTACAACACACAGTATTTTGGAGGCTTTATTTCCACTCACTTCATTCCATTCAGGATTTCAAATAGAAATCCTAAGCTGCCACAGGTTTTGGTTTTGTGTGCACAGTTCTTCCACAAACAGGGCAGAAATTACTTTCAGACAGGAGTCATTATTTAAATAACACGATTCCACCCAGTTACAAATACACTGGCTGAGCAAGAAAATTAAATTAGCGGGGAAAAGACTTGGCACATTTTACCAGTTTAAAGGATTATGAAATGCAGAAAAAGTTTTAGAGGATCTGCAAATCCAAAACACCATGAAGGTCTCTTATCCATAGCTATTTATGCTGCTATGTTTAATAACAAGTTTTGTAAGCAAACCATTTGGTAAAGGTTTCGTCATGAAGAAATGAAAATAACAACCATAAAACTTAGTAGTTTATGTAAAGTCATATATGTTTGAAGAAACATATATAAACATTGTGATGGGCTTTTTTCTTAAAAAAATCCTTCTAATTGATACCAAGTGGGAATGAGAGACTACTCAAAGGACTAGGGGTGATTCACGTTCTCACCTTTCTCCAGGGGTAACAAAAAGTTCACATTCACAGTCATTCCTTGAAATCCAGAGGATTATAGAATGAATCTTAGGTCTCTGTCCAATCTGGGATTCATTTGTTCTTGGCCTCTTGTCTTTGGGATGATCACTTCTCTTCTGCAGAAACAGGGAAAATTAGATCCACTTCCATCCCTGTAATGCTTGCTGGCCTGAATCCCCACCTCGTCCCTTTGATCTCACATGTAAAGCCTCTTTGAAGCAGTTCCCAGCCTGTCCATGTATTTCTGTGGGCAGTATTCTTTCATAGCACCTGTTTTTAGCAATCGCCTTGAGTAAAGCTAGGGACATAATTAGGTCTTCCATGGACCCTGATTTGTAGATTTACATACCCTTTCACCAGGATGGAAAAGTAATCCCAAAATTAAAGTATCTGTAGGATTTTGTAAAATGTGGACTTTCCCTAAATTTTCTGTTTGGCCACCATCTTCACAAGAAATTAAATAGCAGTGGGTCCATTAAAAGTGTTTTTATATCTTTTGTATAAAGAGCTGAAGACCTTCAGAAGACCTTTGAAGTGAAAGTAGGAAGACTTATCAAACTTCTTTCCAGTTAGTTAGGAAGTTTATTTCTTATACAGACTTTAGCATTACCAATACTAGAGAGCTCCAGAAGATACAAAAATTAAGGAACACCATCGAGGAGCTAAAGCCATATTTCTCAGCTCTTGCTGATTTGTAATAAATCTTAACAATAGTAAAGCTTCTGGGAAATTATATTTCATTTTCTTTTGTTCACTAGCCTTTTCTTTAAGATTTCATGGAAGGCTATGTGAGACTCATTCTGCCTTTTGGAGACCCAGTCTATCATAAATCCATAAACAGGCACACTGGTCTATTTAATGTACTCCACTACTTTCATTTTTCTTGTGCTTCTGCATTTCCTGATACTGTCTGATACCACAGGTGGAGTGTTGAAATAAAGCAAGAACTTTTACTGATGAGATGGCCAGACAGATATGGTTAAAGACATGTGCCAGCTGCCCATTTCCTAGCTTTGAAGTTCCATTGTTCCAATACCCATCACTGGGGGTTCCATCCAGTTTAACTCATTTTGGCACTTACATTTCATGCTGATTATTTTCCTCACCTCCGTATATTGTGACCTGGGGAAATTTTTAAGAGACAAAAATCCTTTTTTTGAGTACTCAGTAATATTCTATAAAGAAAGAAAAAAAGACCCCAAAGAATTTGAGAAACAAGTTCTAAATTGTTTCGCAATACCTCACCAACATTCCTTTTCCTTTAACTTTTTGGACATCGAGCACTGTCTATTTTAAATTAACTCCATTTAACTAAGCAGCTAACAGTAATAGTAGCCACTTTGTGATCTTCTGTGGTAATTCCCCATAAAAGTGTGGAACAACAGGGTGAAGGAATAGGTCATCTAGCCTTCTTTGATCAAAAGATCATTCCAAGTATTAAAACCCCAGTCCTGAGTCATTTCCTGAAAGACAAAGGAACTTACCACACTTCTGGCGATTGTTAAGATATCCTTAGGGATAGTTGAAGCATTTCTTCCGTTCTTCAGACATTCATGCACATAACAGTGAATGAGGAGGAGGAGTATATATATAGACACTATATACACAAATAATCTTGATTTCACCTTATCTCAGAAAAACCTGCCCAGTTTCACCTCTCGGTAGATGAAGAGTCTGTTCCTTGACTTTACCCTTCTTTCTCGCAGTTCCCATTGCTTCTGTCTTTTCCTAAGTCATAAGGAAAATGAATTGGCTGTGATATTGCAATGTCATTAGTTCCTGGAAATATTCCTTTCTGTTGTGACTGCTGGTGAAGAATTTACCCCAGGAAAGGCATTTAAGAGCTGATCATTTTTTTTGACTAAACTGAATTGGCAGTCAAAGCAGCAAAAGTCCAACCTTATAGCTGGCAATAGTTAAGAGTCTTTCTCAAAACTGAGACTATTGCAGGCAAAATATTATGGATTCAAGGGCAACAACCCACAATTGCAGTGAAAAGGCTGTATTCCTCATGGCAAACAGGGAGGCCTGTTCACGAGACAGGGAGGGGGCAATACCCTGACATACATGTTTTGCAGCTTTGCTTAATTGTGAAAGAACTGCTTCTGCTATGCCACATCTCATCTATGCCAGAATCTATATTCAGAACTGTTCATAGACTGACACAGGAGGTTCATTGGTCCATTTCAGAATGTTTTCCTTCTGGGCAGCCTAAAAATATGGAAATTAAATCTGCACAGCTGCCACAAAGTCCCACCTATGGATGGTTACTTGGTTACCTATGTTATGATGATGGAGAGGAAAGGCTTCTGATATTTTAGGATACTTTATTCACCTGGAAAAAAATAATAAAATAAAAATATCAGATTTCCTAGCACAACTCCTTCATAACAATATCACCAGCTACAGAAAATCTTACCATATGCTTTTTCTTGCTCCACAAGCAAATGCATCTTCTGAAGATGAACGAGGTAAATAAAAGCAGGGCCTAAATTGGAATCTATCACAGCAATTCAAAAAGGACCAAATGAGTTAACAGTTGTACACCCACAGAACATAGTCACCAAGACCTGCATGAGGGCACCAGATTTAAGTGTCACTTTTGACAGGGGAGGCACAGGAGCACCCCAGAATAAAATTTCTAAATTAATATATGCCAGGATGTTTACTCTGAAAGTTCAGGAAAAGAAAACTAACAGGTTAGAAGAGACTTCACAGATTGTCATAAAGTTAAATTTTAATATCTAAAATACAATCTATATTTTTTTCTGTCTCAGGTTTTTCTCTCCTAGTTCCAGTACAAATATGTCTTCCAAATTATGTGGAAGGCTGAGGAACAGCTGACAGTTTTCTTCTGTGCATATATACAATAATTAAGAAAAACTAATTTAGCCTGTTTTCTTTCTTCATGCAAAGCAAAGGTAGATAACCAGCCTTCAAGTATAATTTTGATCACAGAAAAATTCCAGCTGTGTTAGTTTGAAGGTCATCTTTTGAAAGCTATGTGTATTATGTGTCTTGTATGCTTCTATACACAATTATTACTTTCCCTGGATTTGTTAGCATGTCCTAACGATCAACCACAACTCCTGTTTTGTTTGGCAAGCCTCCCAACAGTCAGCAGATGTTTTCACCCTCTTATCTTTTCAGTGAGCAAATGACTTCCAAATTATATACATCTCTCCTTGAACACAGGGTGACTTCTTTTGTCCTGGGGTTCTTTTCTAAGCCCTAGTGTTTAGAAACCTGGTAGATGGAAAGGACCACTTTTCAGAGACTGTGCACACTCTGACTTTTTGTTTACAAAGTTATACTACAGACCACCAAGGCTAATAGACAGTATAGCCAACCAGGCTCACCTCTAAAGTGTTGGAAGACAAGTGCCTTAGATACAAAAATCTGTAATTCAAAATGGGTTTGCACAGCATGCTTCTCTGCCCAATAAAACTGATTCAGTTTACCTGCTTGAAAGCTTTAGATTTGGTGATTTGGTGCTTGCCACATACTGTCTGATGATTGCCAATATGAACTGCTAAGATTCAAAGAAAATGCATAGATCATCTGATGCTACTTCCCTTTGTGCTTTCATAACTGGAGGCAACATAGGGGATGGAAGAAAAATCATGACCTCTCAAACTTGTGCTGAGTTGAAATATTACAGTTAAATTATCTAGCTTTCTCATTCTAAAGGTCTAAAAATAAACCAGACATTTTTCAGAGTTAACATTCTAGACCAGACACAAAAATCCCCAGAAGTATAATCAAGAGAGTATTTTTCAGTTAGTACTTATTAAAGTTAAGGATCCTAGACATCTTTTAAGACTCAGCTGAGCTCTCTTCATTCACCTGGAAATCTCAATTAGTCAAAAATATAACTGTGCAATCTCTGTTTTTGAAATCTGTGTTCAATAAAGTACAGTAGGTATACTTTCAGAAAAAGATATATTTCTCAGCACTTGAAAAGCATAAATTTCAATGTGTATTTAAAAGATAAACTTCTATCAAGTATTTCTCTCTCTCCAAGCAATTTGCAATTCTGAAAATATGATCTGCAAAACTAGCACACACATGAGGAAGGAATTTGTGAAGAAAGAATAATTCTGTGTATCTTACTCTCCTGGTTTTCAGCACAGTTATGACTGTTCAAACCAGAATACTCCATTCTCTAATATAGCCACTTACTTTTCCAGGCATCCTGGTGTTAGCAGGACTTCTTATAACCCTCTCAAAATGGGTCTACCAGTGTGTTACCCTCAGACCCTAATAACTGCACTGTTAGGCACAGACACATAGCCCAAAATGTGGTGTAGGAGGAGCACAGAACGCTTGCTGGTCCCAGCTGAATATTGACCATTTGCCTTAGAGATGCCTTCTGTGTCAACCCAATGGCTGTCCATGGCCTTCCCCATAAAACATGCATCTTCTGGCCTGGAGGTCAATATAAATAATATAAATTTCAATATAAAGCTTTGTAGACCTTAGACCTTGGTGAGAAGTCCTCCTTCAAGGATTCTCTGTTGCCTGACATTTTTTATGATGGTTCCAATACTGCCATTTCAGCTGAGCTGGTGGACTTTTCCTGTCTCAAAAGAGCTGCTGTTTGGTGAATAATCTAGTAAAAATGGTATTATGAGAGAAGAAAGAGATAATCACCCATGAACATAAACAGTGCCATCCAGCACAAAATACAAACCAAGTCTCTTTATGGTACACTCTGTGACACTAAAATTTAGCGATTATATCAGGTTTTGTTTTTAAAACCCTTTACAAACATTGGCAAATCGTAGCCACAGTCTTGTCTGTGATTGACATATTATGAAACCAGAAAAAGGTGCAGAAAAATTCAAAAATTGCTTATCCAGACCACAGAGACAGTGTTTCAAGCTTAAAATAAGAAGCACAAATTCCTGGATCTCAACTGCATAATCAACCACAGATTCTCTTTGCACACATACAACCAGAATACACAGGCAAATATAAACTTTACAAAATGTGCATTATTATTAATGTATCCAATGCATTGGGCATCTGTAAGTTTCAGTTTTTCACAGGGTGATTTTCGGTGTTGGTAAAAATTCAGATCACTGTTCATGCAGATGAAATCCTGTATCTGCAGGAGCAAGTATAAGAATATATGTTACCTGTCAGAGAATCTGCTCTTTGATCATTTTTGGCCTGCATAAACTTATTCATTTCTGAAAACAGGTAAAATTCTGACATATAGGTATGTTCAAGAAGAATCTGATACGAAAGTAAGCTTACTACAGGAAATACTGTGTAATCAGCCAGTGGAGACCTCAGAAGCTGTTAAAGAAATAATGCAGATTTCATCCACTTGATAACTGACTGTATCAGGTCAATACAGGCTTGCTGTAGGCTCAGGCAAAGCAGAAGGTTTTCTAAGGCAGCAGATTATGGAGTGTTAGCGATAACCTTGTCCTGGTTGCTTCCTTTGCCCACACCTGAGGTCTGGAAAACCAGTTTGGCTGCTTCTGAACAGGCATGGGTTTGGCATAGGCTCATTCTGTGGTGTGGACAGGTCCTTTCAAACAGCAGTTGTCAGATCATCCTTCCCATGGCAGTGAGAGCACTAATCCCTGCTCTACAACGTCCTTCTCTATACCTGGCTTCCTGGATGTCTGTCCCCACATTTCCCTGTGGTAGGACCCTCCCCTGAGGCAGCAAAATTAATGTTTTCCTACATTGCTGAGAAGCATGGGGCAAGCTCTGGTTCAGTATCACAGTTTTTAATGACCAGTAAGTGCTTAGTTAAAAAATAATTACTCTTACAAAAGGCCTATGTTTTCAATCCTAAAGATGGACTGGCACCAACACAAGGAAAACTACCAGCTTCCAAGGCTCAGTAGCTAAGAAACTAATCTCCTTCACTGCCTTCCTCCACCTTCCACAAAGTCAGCTGCAATCTTAGACCCTGGCTTTACTGCTATTCAGGGATCTCTGACACATCTTTGAGACCTACGTCAAAAGAGACAATTTATGAACCTGGACCACCCGCACAGAGTTAAACCATTTGAAAATTCTGTACTTCTTCTAAGATGCTGTAGTAAAATCCTTACTGTTAGTATGGTTTAGCTTCTTCCAGATTGGAAATTCTCAATTTTACTTTGCATGTAAAACTTGGAATCAGGGAAGCCATTTTTCACTCTAAGCAATATTTCTTCCATTTTATGTACACCAGGAATCCTCACTTGAGCAAGTTTTTCCCCCATCATTACTTTTTTTCTCCTAACAGAGTTGCTGGATTTGAAACAAAAGTGTGGTTCTCTAACCACAAAAAATCCAACAAGGAGCACAAAGCAACAGAATCCCTAAAAGGCTCCTGGTTTTGGTTTTGATTTTAAAGACTATTAGTAAAGCACTTTTAAAATCAGATATGGCAGAAATCTACATGCAGAGCATCTAATGTAAACTGAACGCAGCCTGAAATTACAAGCCTTCATATGCAGCTACGTTAAAAGTATCATTTTGAACATCAGAAATACAGGGATGAGGAAAAAAGTTGTGCTATGTCCCCATTCCATTTCATCTCCTCTCTGCAAAAAGTGCTAGTGTAACTCTTCAAAGCTTTGGTGTATTCTGAAAAATTTATTACCTTCATATCCATTAAACGAGCTGTGAATTTTACTACAGTTTTGAGCTAATACCTTTAATAAAATATTTGATTTCAATAAAATAAAATTAATATCCTTCTAAGTATATATTATACATTTTATTGAAATTTATGCAGAATTAAAATATAAAACCGCTACACAGTAGTTTTTAAATATGTGTTTAGAGCTCATGTGGTGCTTCCTCAGCTGTTTATTTTGGATATGAACTGCCACGTTTTTCTAATAATGAAGTCACATTTAAATTGCCCTTGTGCTTGATTATGTTCATGTGGCATATGTTTCATTACATTATACTTTAGAAGAAAATACACTATAAAGAAAGACACAATGTTTTCTATAAATGTGTTTGCTGAATGCTTATCGGCAAACCAAATTAAAATCCCATGAGTTTTGATAACATTTTTTCATTCCATGACATTCAAAGATTGTTTTCTAATAATATGACACATTTCAAAAAAAGTGCACAGTCACACAAGTTCATATTTCTGAGTTCACTGACTTTAACAGAACTACACAAAAGAAAACTTTGGCCTATTTTTGCTAATAAAATGCTAGCAGAGAAAAGGAGGTGTCATATAAAGACAAAAAAATCACTGATTCAAACTGTACCCCACAGTCAGAGCTTGTCTTCTGTATTTGTGTGGATTTCCTGAGCAACTGGGCCAATGAATAATGTATGGAATAGTGAAAGACCTGTGGGACAATCATGACTACATCTCAAAAGCCCCATCCCTTCAGAAAATGCATCTCAGTAATATATGAGATCCATGAAGATATCTAGATGTAGAATTTTATATATATAACAAGCACAAATTGTTCTGACAGGGAGTCTTGATAATTGTGATAAAAAAAATTAAATGTATCATTGCTGTTGTGCCAGATACACGCCCCATTTAGTTTTTTCTTAAGCAGAGGTTTTCTCAGTTGCAAGATTTCATTGCCCAGATAACGGCTTTATTTCTTCCAATTTCTGCCTCTCATAGGCTATCTAAAATGCAGAGCAATGGCACTCTGCCATGTGTCTCAGGATATCACTTCCCCATCTGTCCAAATCAAGTATCTCTCCAGACTGACATTAAGCTTTTCTCTGTTGCACTTCTAGATTAAATTCTGAAGGAAGGCCAGGGCTGTGAATGATGGGATGTGCACCTGCATCTGACCCCAACACAGATTCAAAATGCTGCTTGGGCACGCGTCCATGACCAGCTTAATGTGTGGCAGGAAGTCCCAGATCTCTTTCATAGCACCTCTGTAACTGCTGTCTCTTATGGATGCCTCTTACAGAGGTCAGCCAGATCATGTCAGATCCTGTGCTGGAGACCATTTGTCACCTTCCTCTAAAATCTCATAATACAAATTCTATTACCATTCATGGTGCCATTAATGGTTCTGTTTCTTATCAAAACCAAGCATTGAGCTTTCTCTCTGATAGTTAGTCTTGGCCATTGAACAGAGTTCAAGAGTAAATCAGTTCTGAATCATCTTCTACCATGTTCTCACTGCAGACAAATGCTATTCCATGTCTGATTAAGATGCCTAAATTGGACTTTGCTGACTTGACTAGAATTTTTGCAGTGTTTAATATCTTCTATCAGAAATGAATTTGTCATCCTGTTTCTGGATCTAGAATATTTAAGCTTCCAAAGTATTAATAGCTTCCATAATTTAGTTATTAATTATCTGAAAAAACATTTTGGCTTGCTCACAAATGTACTGACAATTTCATTCTGTGCCCCATAGCTCCCAGATTCTGAGATACATAGTAAAAAAATAGTCTGCAGTTAAGAATATAGTACAACCAAACAGCAGCACTCCTGGAATGTCCTAGCTTTTTTTTTTTATTATTAGAAATTTATTTGTTTGTCAATGACATTTGGAACTCACTTGCCTGTACAGTCTGCGCTTGAATCTTGTATTGCTCACATACAGGCTTTGAAATCTCACAAAATGCATCATTTTGTTCTTGATGCCATACCTGACTTTTTTCATAAATAATTCCTCATTTAATGTCATCATCACCAATTTTGCTGGAGAAGCAATTAAGTAAAGTTAGAAGACATTTAAGCAAACAGACCAACATGCACTTTAACTAGCCATTCTACCCCAGGTAAGGAAACAAACGTAGACAATTGCACCTATTCATCTTAGCAACACCAAGAACACCAAAGGACATAAATTGCAGAGTCAGACTTAGGCACAACTTCCTGTGTCTACTCCTGTGCTCAGTCCACATCCATGAGCACCTCCAGGACAGAACTTCAGTGTCTCCAGAAACAATTGCAGATTTGAAAATACCCAATGATATTCTTTACAGCAAAATCACATGGGTAAAGTTCAGGACCAAATGGCTCAGTGTATGAGTCTTATCCAGTCCAAAATGAAATTCGCCTCTATGGCTTAATAATAAATTTACCATAAAGATACTTTTATTTAAGTGAATTTGGCCTCTTTGACACAAATACACACCTATACAGCTGTTCAGGTTATTATCTACCCTCTTTACCCTTCTGCATTTTACAGTTCTAGAACACATTTGAAATTTTGGCAAGCATCTCACTGAATCTGTATATTGTAAACACACTTGAAGAAAATGTAAGGCTTAATTTTATTAGTGCTAGTCAATAGAAAACGTTCAATGTTTAGAACTGGTGCCTAAACTCATGGAATGAAAGTGTAAGAAATTTTCCAGGTGGACCAAAATACCCTACTACTTGCTTAGAGTCTCACAACACAAACACTTCAGGTTGAACCACTGTCAGGATGTGTGTGTTTGTGTATGTGGTGCATGCTCTGTGTGTATCGCCCTCTATGTCTTGCTTTCTCTTTTCCTATTTTCAAGGAGTCTGCTCTCTGGCTTTGCTTTTTTACAGCAGTTTTTGCCAATACAAAATATGTAGACACTAAGTTAAACCACTCATTTTGTTTATGTGGCAACAAGTTCAGACTTCTTGCTGAAAAAATGTTCTTGGCTTTGGACGAAGTAGGCTTTGAGATGCTTCCATCTGTTTTAAATACACCACAAATCATAGTATGGAAACCATTGCCCTCAAGTGGTAGCCAATTTGCCAAATAATCCTATATTAAAAAAAAATAAGAATGATTCAACTGCAGACTATTTTCATATTTTTGTATCATTTAATTTCAAAGGAATTCAGTCCTTTTATGGAAGAACTTTAAATACTTGTGAATTTTTATTACTGGGTACAGAGTCAAGTAAGTATATTAACAAAAACCAGTTCTTTCAAATTCATGATTTGCTATTATCAATGTGCGAAAAAGGTCTAGGCCTCTTATATTCTTATATAGTACCTTTTGTAATGGGACCTAAGCACTATTGTAAAGGTAATCTTTCAATCTTTCAGCAGTTTTACTTCTTTTTAGGTTTTACTACTGCTTGAAAGGAGGCATTTGAATTTGTGAGTCAACACTATATAGAGCCTTGGAAAAAGCAAAATATTCTCTGCTTTGTCTTTGATCTGTTGTGGGAATCTTTTTACTCTTCCTCTTTTCTCACTTCCTTTTTAACTTCCACTGCTAGTTTTGGAAAGGGAGAAGGGTTTCTGTAACAATATGTAGGGGCAGCACCAGCAATAGGAACTCCCAAACAGCGACATCTGTCTTGATGGAAGGGAGAGCTCATGAGAAGTGCTGCATAGCAAGGAGGAGGTTATCCATTTTCTTTCAATTCTTCCTGCTTAAATATTTGGCTTTGGGGACCTGCAGTGGCAGAAACAGCAACTCGGTACTGCCTACCAGCACAGCTGCAGTGAAAACTCTTGAGGGGGCAAGGAGGAACACAGAAGAAACCACAGTCCTGATAGACTTTTTTCCTTACAGTCTCATGCAGACCTTCTCTGAACACAGAGCTGACTCTGAATCTGCTGAGGTCTGGTATTATCTCTGCTTCCTTCATCTTCTCTTTACAAGAATAGTATGACTTGTTGCAGTTCCTGGTCTCCCCACTGATTTGCTCCCTATTTTCTTAATACAATCTAGTCACTTTAATTCATCACTTACACTCCCCAAGCACACTCCACGCTCCTCCCACCCACTCAAGACTCTTCCATGGTGTATCACCATGCCAGAAAATTTTCAGTACCTGCCAGGGAAGCCAGCAAGATATACTACACTTTGCCAAAGAGCAGTGCACCTTCAACTTTTAAGTCTATTTGAATATATAAATATATTGCTTCTCCCAAGGCAAACAAACACTCTTCACAATCTGGACCTTGGAATTATTTTCAAACATAGCTCCTTTGGACTCCAGAAAATTAGAATCATAGAATATCTTAGGTCGGAAGGGGCCCATAAGGATCACCAGCTTCAACTCCCTACTCCTCACAGGGAGTTACATCTTTCAAGATAGTGAATACAACGTGTTATGTACATACTTGTGTATGATTTTACATGAGAATTATAAGACTTACTCAAAAGATCATAGCAGATACTGGAGTAAAAACTTGAGCAACCTGTTCAAATATATCTTGCAGCCCATAGCACAGATATCCACATTATGTTTCTAAAATCAATCATAGTTGGAATGTAGGAATTAGAACATACTATAATTTATCCTACATTATGCAAAAGCAAGTCTTTCTGATACACAC
This sequence comes from Falco biarmicus, assembly GCF_023638135.1. Taxonomy (NCBI): domain Eukaryota; kingdom Metazoa; phylum Chordata; class Aves; order Falconiformes; family Falconidae; genus Falco; species Falco biarmicus. Next base: position 18,951,048 of record NC_079294.1, on the reverse strand, counting down.
TTCTGTCTTGTGTTCCCTTGCAGGCATGGTCTGTTTTCAGATTTGTGACTTTGTGACTTTTGTGGTAAATTGCCTGTGATCAAATCTAATGGCTCATGGCTGAGTTCCAAACTTACTGCAGAAGAACCTGGCTTAGGAGAGCCAATTGTGGCAGAAGGCACCTCATACTGCAGCATCCAGCGGTATTTCTTAGATCTAAACCAAGGTGGATATCATATAAATAATTTAGCTGAGCTTAAGAATGACCTGAAGTGTGACCCTATCAATAGAGGCACAGTCTCACTGCATTGTTGAAAAAATCAAGCCAAAAGCAAAGGCTGATGTGTAAAAGTATATATATATATATATATATATTTAATAAGTACAAATCTTTGCTTTCTGTATGCAAAATATACCAGGAGAAACTCACTGGAGCAATGAACTTAACTGGAGGCTGGCAGTCAGTATCTCAGCTCTGTCAGACTTTATGCCATAATACATTCTTTTACACATAGCCAAACTATGTAATAATTATATCAGGGCTGCATGACTTCAATAATCAGAAAAAAAAATAATCCTGTTCCTTCATTTGAAAACAATTCTTACGTGTCTCAGCTCACATAGATCACTGTTATTCTATGTACTTGTTACAGTTGCAGATGTTGTAGAGTATAACCTACAGATAATATAGAAGTAGTATCTGAAGGTGTGCAAAACCAAATTGAAACGATGATGTGCTAATGTTAACAATTGACCTGTGATGCTAGTTTCCTGTATTATGTTTCTACTTCATCAGGTCTCCTAGTGCTGCCTCAACAAAAGGGATGAGAAGCAAGAGGCAGCTTTGCTCTGCGCCTCAGCTAGAGGTGCTCCTTTCCACAGCAGAGTGCAAGGCAGGACAATGCTGCTGCATGCATGGAACTAGCAGCAATCTGTGTGTACTGTGAGGAGCACAAGATACATGGGGGTCGCATACCCTAAGGTTATAAAGCAGAAAAAAATCTCATTTTGTCTACCATATGGGGGCCAAGATACCCCTGAAAGAACAGACCCATGAAAGGTTAGAGTAAGAATATCAATCCCATTCACAAGCCCCTATCACATCTCTAACCCTTGGCCAAGATATTTGTCAGTATCGCACTAACCTGAACAACACATACATAAACTTTATACAGTTTTAAGCATAGCTCAAATCCTGTTGCCTCTCTTAGGAATGGTACAAAATGACCTTCCATGAGTAACTTCTCAGCATAGTAAAAGCTCTCATGCTATAAGAGCTTTCAAATGACTTCTATGATGCAATTTTCACTTCATCACCTCTGACTACTCAGCAGATATCACTGCTTAAATATTCAGTTAGATATATCAAAGAAGGCATCTTTCCGCTGTATTCCTAACTTCTTATTAGCTTGATGAAATCCTTGGAATGTGTAACTTTACTGAGTCATTGCTCCAGTTTGGCAGAGTCAGATGGATCTAGTACTCTGATCTGGGAGCAGGCTGAAGCTCTGGTGCTTACAATTATGTCCTTATAAGGCATCTTGGTTCACTTTAAATCATTGCTTTTACTATACAGCTTTCATGTTGCAGTGAATTATTTATGCTCAGCAAACTGAGACCTCTCATTGCTGATAGTATCACAATGTTGTTAGGTAAGAAATAATAGCTGGCATCCTGACTTCTATATATCTCCACAAAGTGAGAAATGAAGAAGCTCTCTGTGCTTCCCCATTCGCACATGGCTGGAACCCTAATGACACTATAAACTGAGCACAATTCACAAGGAAACTGTACTGAGCTTTCAGCAGGTTGTCAGCTTGTGCTCACTCTCACCGCACTCCTCCACAGACCTATTTGACACCACATATCCTTCACCCAAACCTGCCAAACATCAGAAGGCAACAGTTTTTCTCTTCTGAAGTTCTGAACTATTATCTAAGTAAGGGAGGGGAAAAACTTGAAAGAAAAAGCCCAGATTAAAAGAGGGGCTGTCCTCCCACCATTAGCACCAGCTGGAGCAGAGCATGCTTTCGCACCAGGTGACACTTGGCACTACCATGGCTGTGCCTTCTCTCCCTTCCCTGTCCAACCAAACCTGCTTCCACAACAGCCTCCTAGCAATCCCTCTAGCCACTTGCTTTTAGATCCCAAATTTAATAAACATGCTTATTTTTATCCCATGCTGTGCTGCTTCTCAGGCACTGCAGCGTTTATCTCAGTACCTCAGTATCTAGGGCAGAGGCTTACAAAATAGGCATCACTTTTTGCTGCACATACCGTATATTTACACAATATATACTGAGTTTCCTCTGACCAGGGTCTGGACCCACTCCAACACAGATGAATAAATATCAGCATATCGGAAAGCTATCTCTAGCTACTAAGTGAACGTGACAAATAGGTACCTAAAGGGACTTTCTGAGCTTTGCCAGCAGTATTCCCTATCTAGACACAAGAGTAAGCAGCACACAATAAATATTTAATATAAACACTATTCTTTGTTCTGATCTGCCTACATCATCAGGTTGCAATTCGTGACAGTTCAGCAGGAGAAGTCGTATATGTCTGTGATTCAGTTGTCATGCAGAGTATCAATGTAAATTTTAGTGAGAGGAGGAAGATTTCATTCTTGCTAGTAATTTTATAATCAGACAAAAAAATGAGAATGCAAAATTTTCTAATTATTTTTAACAAGCAGTTAATCAGAACTAACTGGGAAAGGTCATAATATCAGATCTAAATCACAAAAAGTGCAATCAGTCCTTTTTTAAGTGGTTCTAAGTAAAGCATGCTGGCTGCCCTTTTGCTTCACTAGTGTGCTGGTCCTGTGAATTCAGTTTACTTTGTGTGCTTTGTTCTCTTTTCCTACAGCAACCCCTACTGTTAAAAATAAAACTGGAATTGTCAATTACCAGTCCACAAGGTTATTTTTAAGTAGCCACTAACTAACAGCTCATACTTTCAAAGCAAACCTAATCCTGTTATATAAGGTGTTTTGTTTCCCCAACAACATTTTTAGGGAGCGATCTCCTATCTAAACTGGTCTCTGGGTGCAAAAGACATGAATTAGAGATTTTAAGACTCTCTGTACCTAACTAGGGGAACCTGACTGAAATATCTGAACTGACGTTCCATCCTGTATGGGGTCAGTGGCAAAACTCAGAAGTGGACTAAGATTTTTTTAAATTCAGCACTCAACCTTACTTCTGACTTCAAATAAAAATACCGAAATAAAAAGCAGATTTTCAAAGCAAGACTAATTTATGGAAAAAGAAAGCCATCTTATAAAACTGATTCTGGTTTTACTTTAAGATTTCAGTTTCAGGGGAGTACGATCCCAGGTTTTGGATTCAATTCTACCCTTAATTTTACCTAAGCTTAGATTTATAATTTAGTGTTCATGCTTTGAAGAAAAGTGATACGACACAGAAAATGAAGGGTTACAGAAAGTCCAAGTACTGTGTCAAGTTTGGTAGGCTAAGAAGTTAAGTGAATATTTAGAATGGAATAATAAAAAAACATGCACTTGTGGCTTATTAGGAGATTGTCTTGACAGAAGGCTGGTTCACAGTTTCTGTTCCCAGATTTATAGAAACTGACAGCAAAAGCTACCACTATTTCTTGTTTTGAAAAAAATTATTCTATGTTTTTCTGTGACTAAGGTTACTGTGTGTCATCATGTTCCCTAGAGCATGCTGCAGGCAAAGTTCAGCCTCAAGTAGCCCGTTAGCAGACTGTTTTTCTGAAGTCATGTTCTATGTCTGTCTTTTGTACCTACAAGGATTTAGAACAATTTTATAGACAGAAACACTCTCTATGTTATACTTTGCCTGAATTTGGATTACTTATATATTCAAAAGATAAGCTGTTAAAATGAAACATCCTTTGACTTGAGCTAACTGAAAAAGGATACAATTTCTTATTTTCAAAAGTTCTCACAACAGAATTTTGCTAACCCTTAAAGATGAAAAAAGTCTTCTAAAATCTCACAGATTCTTAGGAAAAGAGAAGCATTTTCCATTGCCCTCCTCAGTCTTCCAAGATCCAGTCCTTTGGATATGAACCTACATTTCTTTATGCATGGCCCTGATATATCACTTGGTACATGCTTGGAGATGAGAATTTCCTGTGGGGACACACAGTGATAAAGCTTGCATAACAGGGTCACTGAATAAATGGTAGCCCAGTACCACCACTAACTGCTTGGGCAGCCAACAGCTCTCACCACTTTTTATTGACTTCACCTGAAGTCTGCACTGCCACAGATTCATTGATCTTAGTATCCAAGCAATCTCTGTTTACCCATTTAGTCATCACAGGGGATATGTATTATGTACACTGGAACAGGTTGCCCAGCGAAGTTGTGGATTCCCCATCCCTGGAAGTATTCAAGGCCAGGTTCAATGGAGCTTTGAGTAACTTGGTCTAACGAAAGATGTTCCTGCCTATGGTAGGGGGATCAGACTGGATAATCTTTAAAGGTCTTTTTCAACCCAAACCATTATATGATTCCATGATTCGTTGACTTACAATGTCAGTCCTCTGCAATCCCATCTAATAATAAAGAACTCACTACTGGAAACTTGGCTTTTGTCATCTTCATGCAGTAAAATACTCATGGCTCAAACTGAAAAAACCCCAGCCTTCCAGGATCACTACAGAGAAATGCAAGAAATATTTGTCACAGGAACCCAACACAAGACTGTTCAGAGACGGCTCTTCATTATCAGCTGAAGTAATTTCCTTGTTCAAATTGCCATCCCAAACCAGACTCCAAAAAAATACAGAGGAGACATAGAAGCTGAACTGCAGGCCATACCGTAACCATTTACATTGCCTACCCTTGTATAGCAGAGCTCCAAAAAATACATCTTTGTGAAAGAAATTGCCACAGGCCCGGTTAATAATCCATATGTCCTTTGAAGCCAAATCAAACCATCCTTTCTAAGGAGGACAATTGGTGCATATTAAGAGGACCCTTCATCTCTATGGAATATTTTAAATATGCATAGTCTTATTTTACTGTGAATGCAGTCATAAGATTTTATCAACAGAAAATGTACAATATTCACCCTGGTTTTACTGCAGCATGATAATGGATAGCCATGTCACAAGGCTGAGTCTAGCACAGCTCACAAACTGCTACAAGCTTATAGGTTAGGGACTTCTTTAATTTAACTGGTAAAGGTGGAGCTAGAACATTGTTCAAAAGTAAGTCTGTTCCAGTCCCTGTGAAAATTGCCAGTGACTTCAATATGCTTTAGTTCAAGATTTTTCAGCTGAGACTCTCCAGTGGAGTTGAACTGATGAAAGCAGCATTTGTATGCCGATGTGATTTGCTATGTAAACATATGATGGGATATGCTTTCTATGGATTCTTTGGCTGGCAACAATGAATCTGGTAAACATTCAGCCCCTTCAGACTGCAGTTTCAGCAACTGGAAGTTTTGTTTTTCTGAGAACTGTGTGAACAGAAGCTAAATTTCATAATAGCTCTCTAAACACTGCTGTCTGGTTTCTGTTAACATTTCCATTGCCACAGCTTCTCAGATGGATTCACAACAATGGTGAATTCTCAAGGAGGCAGTAAGGAAATAAATGGTTTCCCAGTGGGTGCTTTTTACTACACAGCTAAAGTGTCATGGTGGAGATCGATTTTTACAGACTCACCTAGGGAGAGCAGAATCACCTAGGTACCCAAGTCTGGCCAATAAAGCATGCAATAAACTTTCAAGCAGAATGAAAGCTGAATGCATATCTATTGTGGGCAAGAAATGGTCTAGAAAAGATTGTGCATGGCTTATCAGAGAAGAAGTGTTACAAGAACTGGTTTTGGATTTGTGTGCTTGAATTTGCGCAGATGCACACAGATAAGTCTATGTATCTTGTGTTATTGTACCTTGGTAGACACAAGTAAACTGTATAGTGGGACCAAGAAGCTTGATTTTTTTAAATTTTATACACATAAAATATTTTAAAATGCTTCTAATTAGAAAATTATCTGTCATTATTTTCAGACAGTCACTTCAGCAAAGTCTTACAGTTCGTGTATTCTGTAAAAGAATTTCTCTTGCATTTTAGCCAAGATCATCTGGTAAATCTTATTTGCACTCAGTGAAGACATAACACAAGGGCCTGGGGTAGCGTTAAGCTTTCTCTCAAGGATGACTTGGACCTGACCTATCTTTTCTCTGTTGCAAGCAGCCATAGTAGAGGGACATGTATAACAGTAGTTCCACTGATTTTGTGGATGCACTGCCCTTGTACAAGTGAAATGACTTGGAGAAAACTTACCCAATTCATAAATCAGGCTACAAGATGCAACCTGGAAAAGGTTAAAGAATACCTCTTTCATACACACCTAGATAAAGCCAACAAAACAGAGAAAGCTGCCTACAGGGAATGAGTCTGTCCCCTGGCTGATGGACGCGGAGAAAAGCTTCTGATTTAAGCTTTCAGCTTAAATTACTTTCTGTGAATAGAATAGCTATAGGTGAAAATTATATTATTTCACAATAACTGTTCTCCTTCACTGGCACTGACAAGTTCTTCAGTTGGGGCAAAATTTTCCTTTCAGGGACAACAGTAGATAGCAGTTCCAACATCTTGCCTCCCCATTATGCACAGAATTGATCTCAACATCTGACAGAAGCACTATCATCTCTGAAGGAATTAAAAAGCAGAATCTTGAAAGTAAATCTACATGAACCACAGATAATAAATAATGTTGTCCCAAATAAAGAAGAACCTCCAAGATCTTCCACAGACGTATCTGCTCCACAAACATAGTATTGCCAAATGATTTGCATTGCAGTAAGATGTGAAGTGCATATGCCTTCATATGCTGGTTAAGAAATATATGTTATGTGACAGTTTTCCAAGTATAACCTTGTGGTGTTCTCAAAACTGTCTGCTCTGCCTTACTCTACTTCTCTAAACATTGTTAAACATTTTAGTTGTTAAACATGTTAGTGAGGCAGCAATTTCAGCAGACAAGGAGAGGATCTATAATTTGTAATGCATTTTGAGATTTACCATAAGGAGAGATAGTAAATATATTTGCATTATTTATACAAAGATAAAAATACACGTTTGCACACACCCACATACACAAGCACACGTGTATATAAAAACATACACTATATATAAAGCTATCAAAGATTATAACAAATTATCCAGATTAGTAATGACTGAATAATTTGAATATGAGACTAACATACTATTTAAAAATTAAGGCAGCAATATAAGTGCTCTACAGTGATTTGTTTTCATCAACAACTGCGATAAGTTACACTCTTTCCAGAAATTCACAAATGGCCAGTCCATGTCCTTAGGTGACCACGTGGCAAACTGACAAGTACACAAAGATTAGGAAAAGGATATAAATATTTTTTTCATATAGTCTGTCAGAGGAAATATTTTCACTTACTTGAAACACTTCCTATACAGTTGAGTATTTAATATTAGTCAAAACTGCATAAATTAATCCTTATTCTTTCACTGCTGGGGACACTTGAAGGAAGCTTTGAGAACAGTTTCAGACTCTAGGAAGTGAAAAATTCTGCTGCCCAGAACAGGCATAAAAATGCCAGTTTCACAAAATAAACTCTGCTAAAGTGATCAGACTGCAGACTGAAAAATCTAGTTCAGAAGTCAAAAATGTAATACCAAACCAGGCAGTACAGACTAGATATAACATTTTCAGCACTAGACAAAGAGGACAATTGGCTCAGCAGCTGTTGAAGGAAATTCTTGACTGCTCTGTAGTATCTCTGAGCAAAAGGACAAATGCTGGAAAGTGACAAGAGCTTCAGCTGCCTTCCAAAAGGTGTGTTCAGAAGGCCTTATGCCCTGCAAAATCCGCACAAGGAGTGCTGCCAGGGCTATTCTTAGTTTTGCCTTCTTTTGTGTCTTGCTACTTTAGTGGTTCAAATCTCTTTGCTTTTTATTTCTTCCGAATCTTCATCTAAGTTCTCCTCCAGTCTAGGATATTCCTAAAGTTCAGTTTTAAAATACTATGGTTTAAAAACATCAATATTTAAGAAATATAATGAAGATACAAATTTCCTGTCATTTGTTCTAGCATAAGCACAATTTCTCACATATTTCCTTTAAAACATTCTTTGCCAAAATAGTGACCTTGAGGGCCTGAGTCTCATCTATTCATGGAAATGTTTTCTTAACAGAAAACAAGGGTTCTGTGGTTTCATCCTGTATTACAACCTTCCAGCCTAAGACCATCTAAGACAAAACAGAAGGAACAGAAAGTCTTGTTTATCTAAGGCAGCAACTGCTTGTAGGTGAAAAATGAAGGTGAGATCTCCACCCCAATTCGATGGCATGGCTCGTTACAAATTTGACATAGTGAAATATAAACAAATCAATGCACAATTCCTTTTTTTTTGTAGAGACAAGCAAAAAAATATCAGAAACGTAGTATCCTCATCTGGCATTAGTCATAGACTGGCTGGCAGCCTCTGCAGAGAAAACAAGGAATACTAAAATACATTCAAAGGTTCTATTTCCAAGTCATTTACAGATGTGCTGGCCAGGCAATGTGGGAAATGGTCCTTCCACTTGTCTGTGACACCTCTATCAGATTTAGAAGATAAAGTAAAAAGACTAGTGGAATTTCTTCTAAAATGTTTGTTTGTATTAGCACAATTTTTCTCTTACAATCAAGACCTACAGGCTCATTTCCAAAGCTCAAAACGAAGCCTTGCACCATTTTGGATTGTCCTGCAGTGCTAAGCTAGATGTTTCTGCTCTGTCAGACAAGGGTAACAGCAGAAAATAGATACCATCTTCTGCAGCAGTTACAGGAAAGGATACACTGCTCTAAAGCTAAGGCATTTTACTTCATCTAATTCTATACCATGTTTGCAATCCTGTTTCTGCCATTGCTAGTCCCAGTAGAACTGCACTGTAGACATCAAAAGCTTTGAATTTTGTCAGTCTTGAGGGTAGAATAGAAGCTATGGTCTTGCAATTTATCTTTAATGAGTTGTTTACATGGAAATCAAACAGTCATGGAATTTCTTGAAAATAGCTGAGACTCGTTCCTAGCTCCTGTCCAGCACTCTCTCTCTTAAAAACAACTTATGTGGCCATACATCAGCTATCATTGAATGAGATTAAAGGCTGTAGTAAAGCCGTTTACTATTGCACTCTGAACATGGTTTTCTTATTCATGTGCCCTAGCCCATAACTGCTAAAATATATATTATCTGTCATTGCTGTGGCCTGGAATTTATCGTATGCAATAATTTACAAGGAACTTCTCTCGCTTTTATTCCTCTCTCAGGAATAGGCTGGGAATCTCAACACACAGCTTTCTGAACTTGAATCATTTTCAGATAAAAATATTATTTATGCTCTAAAGTTCCTAGGAGCTTCCTAGACAGAGTCCTACATAGTAAAGGTCTGCTTATTTTCACATGTGAGGAAACCAGACAAGATTCATAATAGAGAATTCCAAGCCAGATCTGCATTTAGGTGAACCTGGACCATGCATATGAGCACATAACGTTCAGTTCAGTTAGATGCTTGGGAGGTCATTGGACCTTCAGCATGAGCACTTCAGAAAATGCTGAATGTTCTCGTTGGTTTTGCTGAATCAGTTTATTCCTGTGTTCTAGTTTGTTCCTTTTTCAAACACCTCTTCTTAGTCTATCTGTGCTTTTTCCAAAATTGTGTACTGTTGGTTTGTATTTTGGACATCAAGAATTTTAGCTCAGTTATAAGATACACTGCTCCAAGTTAGCATACTTTGACACTGGATACAATCCATGATGAAATGTATAAAACCTGGGGAGTCACATCAAAGGATACTAAGTAAATTCAGTCCTTTAACCTTATGGCTTTCAGCATTTTTAATTATACTTTATGCATCAGGTTCTTTGTACACTCAGTCTGTAAAGGGATGCTGTATTTGATGTAAGAGCTAATCCTAGTCCTTTAACAGCACTCACACTCTGCTATCAAAGCTCACAGTAGCAGCTGCTAAATTCAAGAGCTTGCTCTGTGTATTCACTCAACTTTGTTAAGGTCTCTAGGATGAAAGGCACTGCAGAAATGCAAAATCCTATCACTATTTATTTAATACCAAGCCAGAAAGCCTAGTAAGACTTATACAGAGTTTAAATTTGACAATGATACCATTTTCTCCTGGTTTGTTTTGAGCTAACATGTGACTGCATAACTCGAGAAGTTATCTTTAACTTGCCAGTCTATGTGTAAAAAGATCTAAGTAGGTTAAATAAAAATTTCTGGTTTATTTTGCTCATAAGAGAAAGCAGAGATATGCAACTGGAACAAGACCCAATGGTATTAAATTACAGTCATACTATATAGTAATATAGTTATAATTATCTAATAATGGCCTATCAGTCAACAATATATTTTCAATGTTTTTAACTGAAAGTTTATTTAGAATAACCTATAGGCTTATAAGCAATGTGAATAAACCTGAAGCCTCTATCACAGACAGACTGGCATTTTACTGGCACTTAAAATGCAAGGCTTCTGTGGCAATAAAAAAGAGATAATTTTGGAACGTAGCTTGTAAGCAGCTGGGTAACAGCAAGAGCCCGATATAGAAGTTAGGTGGAATATTTGTTCAGGCAGACAGGTAGCTCTGGAAGCTTAGCTTCAATTATGTATAAGTGTGATCTTGTTGCATAATCCCATTATGGTTTTATTTTTAAAAAAAATTATTTGAAAAATATGGTTTACTTTGAAAAACTTTAATGTTTAGGTGAGAGACACAAAGCGATACCTACTAATTGTTCACCACTGAAATGCAACTATCATGGAAGAAAACAGGCCATTCTATGCCCCTGGTGATAGGCAATTTTAATGAAAGTCAGTGGTCAGGGTAACATTTTTAGATACAGAGTTCCCAAATTAAAATGAAAGCTTTTTCTAGGATAATGGACAGATCCATATCAAGTAAGCATTGCATAGTAGAAAATAAATGATCTAATATTTGCTAGGCAATTGGACAGAATTTTTGATTTGAAATATCATATAGCTAAATGAAGTCATTTCACTCTGACAGATAAACAAGTCAGAGAATGAAGAGGCAGAAGCCAGTCAGACCTTTTTTCTGGGAAAACTAACAGAAGACAACAAAGCTGTTACGAGTTACTCTGTTTACTTTCAGTAGTAGGAACCAACAAGACTCACAGCTACAAAGCAAAAAAGGATGGGTCTGATTCATGAATCAGAAGGTTCCTTTGAAATATTTTCTATTTTTCTAAAGAAAAGGTTGTCAAAACATGTTTTTAATTACTTTTAGAGATATTTTTCGTGTTTCCCTTAAATGTCTACAGCTGTCCTTGCTCAATCATTTCAAAAAACAGATGAACTCTCCTAAAAAACATTCTGCTCAGAAGCAGGTTTTATATATCACGTATTCCCTGTATTTTTATTCCTTGACAGTTTTAGTCTGTTGAACTTTGGAATGAAAATAGGATGCCTGCTTCATAAAAAAGTTATTTGTTTCTGCCACCTATTTTCCCATCTGCACAATAATTCCTTGGATTTAGAAACATGATTAGGTTTAAGATATTCATAAAAAGTTCTTACTAAAGCAATAACATGATAAAAATATACAACACTGTCAACTGCAAGTGTTCATTCCCCAAAAGAGGCAGCATGGGATAGACTGAACCAGAGGAAGAGCTGTGTTCTGATCTTTGCGTACAGAAATGTATCAACATGTCATCACAGAAGGCAGAATATAAAACTTTGGACTTTCTAACAGCTTGTAACAGGAGCTTGAAGAATCAGTGTAAAGGAAAGGATTCAGGACAAAATTTTCATGAGTATTTTGTATCTCATACTCTTTTCAAAATTCGCTGTGTGCATCCGTCAAGAATCATGTCAGAGAACATACTAGGGGCAATAGAGCTAAAAGCACTCCAGAAGCCATACTGCTCCACAGCTGCTGTAAGCAGAGCCATCTGTACTTCAGTATATATGCAGAGCCATCAGTACCTCATAGCATGTAATGGGAACCAAGCTATTAATATTTGCACCATCTTTGTTGAAGTCTTTAGCTGAAGTACTTCCTGGCTTCTGATTGTAAGTTGAAAATGGGTATCAGGAATATACATTGACATTATTAGGACTTCTACTTCTAAGTATGTGTTTGCATAAGAGCTGGAAGAGTGAAAAAGAGCGGAAGATATGTAGTTTTCAAATACTACTTTCAACTGCCAGAAGCCTCAGTTTCTGTTATTCACATTAACAGAATCCAGTGCAACCTCAACATGAATCAAGCCCACACTAGGCAAGGCCTTGAAAAATAAATAAATAAATGACAACTCTTTAAAAAGCATATAACAAAGAATTCAGTGGTGTTTAAGAGGTATTGGAGTACAATATTATAGATGCATGGACTATCCATGTGTACAGTTTTCTACAGTGATACCTAGAGATTTCTGCTGCTTAATTAAGCTCTAAGAGGTATGGAAATGCCAGGTCTGTAAGAGGCCCACACAGCATTCAATGACAAGCCTCTCTCTTCCTCACTTCTGCAGACGTTACACCAGGCCACAGTTCTCTATCTCTAGCCATGTCACCCACTTTTAGAGGGAGCTCTGTGTGGTCAGTAAACAGGAGCAGCATTGTATGGAGGATGAACAGAGCCTTTGCTTGTTCCTCGCCTCAGTGCATAGACAACCAGAGTTATACCAGAAATCATAGTCTGTAAGAGATAGGGCCATTACAATTCTGAAGGAAGCCAAAAGAAAAGTCACAGCCCTGTGGCTGGCTGGTCCTAGAGAAAATGTGTTTGGGAAGTTGAAAATAATATAGTAATAGCTGACCAGCTCCCTATCTCCCTATGTCAAAATTATAATGCACTAGTCACCTATTTTAAAAATTATATTATTTAGTTACACAACATTTCTAATTTATGGGGTAGATATTCTAGAGGTACAGTTGCAAATCAGATTGTGGCAGTCTTATATGCTTCTTAGAAACTGTCCTGTAAGAGTACTAACAACATGGCGAGTATTTATTGAGAATTTTAGCCAAGAAAAGAATATTGTGTCTAACTGTCAAAAAGTTTGTTTTCTTTGTAATAATTCTCAGGAGGCTGCTCGCTGATCTCTAGGCTGTCTGGCCCATTACTATGCAGGCTAGCATAAAAATGAGCTTTTAAACTATCGATCCTAATGATAGAGACAACAATAGCATTTTACAAGACAGACATTGTTTCTGTCACACTTTTATACAATTTGTGCCTCAAATTCAACTATGGCCCACATTCTGCAGGAGCCTTATTCATCCTTGGAGCACATTCAGCATCACAGAAGTGAGTTGCTGAGGAAAAAAATACTTGCCACTGAAATGGGAGATCAGTAGCAGAAAAGAACCAGAACACTGCACATAAGTTTCTAATTAGGGGCCTAATTCTGCAATAGTCTGAGTATTTCCTGAATGGTTTGGTGCTGAGTACCCTTAACTCACCAAGTGATGTCATCGGTTTACTTTATTCAATAACACATCACTGCAGTAAGAAGAATGAACAGAAGATTGTTTAATAGATGTGTTTCAATTGCTATTCAAAGGCAAAAAATCAAGTGCAGAGAACTGGAACATTTTGGTTGGGAATGCATGCATCCTGTGCCAACCAAGGCGTTAGAGCTCCTCACCTGATGCAGAGGAAAGGCCACTTCATGAATTAAATGGCTGGACAGATGCCCAGCAGCTATGCATACAGAGTGAAAGCCGCAGACTTGCTTTCACACTCAAAGCACCCTCACAGCCCTGAAATAAGTTGTTGCCCAAGCCACAGAGCCTCTCTTCTTGATACTGAGGATAATGTGCCGCTATGTTGGTTGAGCTTGATAACTGTCCAGATTGGCTCCGAGTTTGTTTTGGTTCAACTGCCTAACATGAGAAGAATTCTTCCCTCATAAATCCATATCTTTGAGCATGCTGCTTTATCAAGCATTACGTATTTACCCATGAGGATGAATAAGAGTGTGCTATGTCCTAGAAAGTCCAGATCAACAAGGTTCTATGAACATTGTAACAAACTTGTATGATCATCTAGTTGTATATTAAGGAGGAAAGGAACTAAGAAATCGTAGTGTACAAATTACATCTGTTGAGACGTAAGTTCAGCTTTCAGGAGTTAGACTTTTTCCTCACTGATTTAAATAGGACTAGTAGGGAAAAAAAATGTTATACTTTTAAACTAGGCCTGTGAGTTCTATTAAGGAATTTCCAAACTTTCACACCATTTCCTTGTGTCATGATGGGATTTTTTGATTCAGTGCATCTTTGCTAGAAAGTACTGAAATATAAGTGAGCAAATGGCTCTTTATTTGGGAAAAGTCCATTTAAAAATTTAACAACAAGGAAGGACACAATTTAGTTTTGAAGTCTCACAAGTCTGGAATATCAAGCTTATTTTACAGAATTTAATTATTATAGGAAATAAACTCATAGTATTAGAAGTTAATCATATTCCCACAATGACAAATACAGAGTAGTAAACAAATAATGTTTATCTATTCCCCAATCCTCTATTCATTTTAAAACCTTGAAATCCAGAAACTTGCATTGCAAGCTTGCAACTCTGTTGCCTCTTAAAATCTAATATCAAAGAGTGATTTTATACTTACAACCATTATTGCTCAAAACATCATCTTAACCTAGTATTTCACTTTCCTTTGCTGAAGTGGAATGGCTGGCAATCGCATACAGTTCACCAAACCCTGAGGTCTTTTGAGTCCAAGTGAACCTCCAGATTTTGTACAAGCTGTGAAAACTACAGGATTACCTAACAACAATTTCCATCTACAAAAGGCAATTTTTAGACATGCAAGTGAGTTCACATTTTAAAATGGTGTCAAACCTTCAAAAGGATCTCAGATTTTTACAGCTAGTCAGAGTGAAGAGGACTTACTCACCTGTTCCTCAGAAACATTTTTTTATTTCTTCCTGTCTCAACTGAGTGAGGACTATGCAAATCTACTACACATTCATAAATACTTTATTACATACATTCTGAATTTTAGTTCTCTTGCTGGGTTTCTTCAATTTCAAGGTTTACTTCAAATTACTGTTCATATGAGTTGATATTAAAATAACAATAGATTTACACTGCTAAAAGAAATCAAGTGTTTTATATAAAGAAAATTACAAAATGTAGTATGTCTCCATTATTTTTCAACCATCATTTAAGTTTGGAATGAATAGTGGGGTTGACATTATGCCTCTTTCCTGAGGTTGCCTACTTGGTGTATTTTCTAAGTGACTACAGATAATACCCACAGCCAAGGTAACAACTACCTGTCTAGCCTGGATTATCAACACTCCTCCTTACTAGCCTGAGAATACTGGAAATCACTTTTTTGAGGGTGCAATGAAGAGGTCAGACATTGAATTCTCTCTTCCTCTCCAAAAATCCACATAGTCTCATATGAATCTCACTTCAGTTATTTAATTCTGAAGTTTTTATTACTCTGTGTTGTTAGCAGATGATAGGGAATAGTGGTGAAGTACTGTTGATTTCCTTAAGAATGACATGGCCCCCTATATTATTAAGAAGAAAAGATTGTATTTGTCTTTACTCTCAGTTTCGTATTGTCTATGAAGGCTTTTATAGTCATACTATATAAAATATTTATAAATTATGAGGAAGCATAATGTTTTATATAGTTGAGGAATGGGATATATATATAATGCAATATTCCACTATCCTAAGAATAAATCTGCAATTTTCAGGACAAATCAAACATAGAGATTTGACCAAACCAGAAATACAGGTGTATATACAAGAAGTTCACAACTTACCTAACACTCAAGAAATGTTGTAACAGCTGGCCCTGGAAGTTTGCACTTTCCTAAGACAAACTGCACAATTAAAAAAAAATAAAGGTGTTATTTTTAATTTTTTAGTTCAGAAAGATATTTCCCACTCTGAAATATACTTTCCTTACACATGCCAGGACAAATAACAGCAATTCCAATATTGGTTGATGTACACTGACAAGACCTATGAATTTTAGTTCAAGCTACTTAGAGTATTGAAAATAAGATGAAAATGGCCACGTCTAACTTTGTTAACATTGTCTACATGTATGTGACCAAGTGTAAATATTTATGAATGCACACTAAGCCTTATTAAACAACGTGTAAAACTGGGATACAATCTCTTAATGTGCTTTTCTACCCAGTGCACTGACTTCAAGTAATGGAAGCTGCAGGTTCAGAGTCTATCCTTTGTGTACTTTGTACCCTTGAAAGGTTCCATAAGCAAATGCTCCAGAAGACCTTGATTTCCTTGTGGTCAACTACATAGAAAAGCTATTTGCAAAAGGAAAGTACAGAATTGCCTCACTAATATCTATTTCAAGTGGCCCTGAACACTTAGAACATGAAACATACATGATTATTGATTGGACAAGTGTTTGCTTAAAAGAATACTATGGGAATGCATTGTTATGTGCCTTGCTTAAAAGACTGTCATAGAAATTCACTGTTACGGACCTAAATCAAATAGACCAATATTTCAAGTAGGAGTTGAATCTGTTTGTTTGTTAGGACTTGATTCACATTATTGCAGCCATTACGGTACCTAATGTAAGCTACCAGTTATCACAGGTTTGCTCACCATTCGATCCATACCACTTAAGAATAATCCAGCTTGCTGAAATGTTTTCAAATTGCAATAAACAGAAGTTTTGTTTTCTTTCTCAGATCTGCTCTACTTAAGGTTACACCTTTGCAAGCTTAGAATTGAATACGTAAATAAATTTTAAAGACCATCTGAAAACATCTTGTAACACAATTTCTTAAGCTATGTAGACAATTCAGTACGATGCATATATATATCGATATGTGAAATGGCACATGGTATTAGACAAACAATACACAAAGCAGTGACTTCTCTCTAATAATACCTAGGAAGTTACAAACCCCTACAATTTCTAATAAATTGAATTAAATATTATAATAAAATAAAAATCAAATATTTAGAATCACCAAAAAGGAAATTCCTTCCAGATCTCAGCATTCAATAGCTTTATAACATCAGTACATTTTTCCTTGTATTTTTCCATACTTTCTGTTAAACTCCATGTTCTTGTTAGTTTTGTAACCATCCTATTAATCTCTCAGTGTTGATAACAAACTCTGGCAGTAAGTTTCCGATGCTACATATGTATTTACTTTGTCATTTTCTAATCAGCTAAATTCTAGTGGATTTGTTCTGTTTTTAAAAAATTGTAGTAAGAAGAGGTCAATGGGTTTACCGCATAGTTCTAATTTCAGATTTGTACAACACTCCTTATTCATCTGTTTTTAAACACTAATCCTTTACATATCTCTCTATGTAAAAATCTTTGCATGTCATGGGTCATTTTCTTTTGGCCTTTTTCTGCACAAGTTAAAATCTATGCTCTGAAAACATTTGGTCACTTTTCACTACCTGCTTCCTCACCAAATCCTACTTGTACCCTGTGAAAAGCTTACACTGCACTTGGAGCCACCCCATGCTTGTATGCGCTTCTGCATTTATTAGCAAGTTGGATGAGATGTTTGATTTGTATAAGGGTGAGATGAGGAAGAGCAAAAGGAGCCATACGCTGAACTACAATGAGGTCTGTAAAATCAGGAATGTATTAGACAAGGTGCAAGTCTATTTGATTTGCTCAGATTTCCAAGACCTTCCATTTGACCTAAAGTTAAATTCTATTTAGTCTCCATCAATCACAGCTATGTTAGTTGACATAAACAGATAAGTTACTGCACTTTCAGGGAAACCAAGTTACAAAGTCAACAATTAGAAGAAAAGAATTGCCAGAAGAAGCAATTAGGGAAGAAACAAAACATACTGTGTTCAGCTTATGTCTGTGATCCAGCCTGGTTTATTCCTACATAGCTGGTACCTGGGTACATGCAAATGAATCTGCAGACAGTAAATAGGAAATTAATAGCTTTTTCTCAGTCACATATACTACATTCAAGAGAGAAACAAAAAGATGGTGAAGGTGTTCAGCCATAATTTTTTTCCATAATTTTCAATTAAGTGGCTGTAGTGGAAAACTGTATCTTTCTGTAAATTGCTACAGTAATAGCCTTATACAGAGCAAAATATGTTGTTCTTAGTGCATCCAAAGTAATTCTTGCTCAAATGTTCCTGATATTTTCCACTGTCTAAGATTTGTACACAGAAAAGGGCAAAATGTTTTCATAAGTTTAACTATCATCAGGGGGATCAGAATTTGGCAAGTATCACAGTAGGAAGAAAACACAACAGTAAGACACCTCACATATCTTTCTTTTGAAATCGAGCCCTGTTCTGTGATAATAACATTTCTTTAAGTAACCAGATGTCTGGGAACACTAACTGTGGTATTGGTCGAGATCCCTCAGTGGAGGAAGACCATGTGACATAATAAGAAAAAGATAGCTGACAAGAGAAAAGTCTAAGCTAGAAAGCTCTTTGTTGGGCTATGATTGATGATGTTTTAATAGGTATGTTCCTTACAAGAAAGCAGCAAAACCCCAAGAAACGATCAGCAGAAAATATTTTGCTGGAGTGGAAGAGTTAGAAGTGATAATTTTGTTAAGTCTTCTGCAAAAAACAAGCAGAATTTGTGTAAATAATTCACCAGGAGTTAAAACAGATGTGAGGAGAAGTCTATATTCTTATGGTCTCAGCATTCACTGGCTGTTTCTTGAAAAGGACTTCTATTATTGCTTACTGCTTTTATGCAGCAGATAATGTAAATAGTAAATAATACAATAGTAAATGGTTTGTGACTGTTTTTCAAAATGTTAGTGCAAGTGGCATCTATATCAGTTTCTTTCAAGTTCTGCAAATTAATTAAATATATACGGCCTATACCTATCTCCATAGAGAAGCAGGGAAGTTCTCTAACTAGAAATGCAATTCAAGTGATTAATCAACTCTAAATTTGTCTAAAATTGCCACATAGCACGTCAGTCATTGCTTCTAGAAATGAAACTCAGCTGCATGATATTGAAAGGATAAAAATCACTAGTTTGAATTCCTGCATGAACTGTTTCCCTTCACATTAATGGAGGCAAACAGATATTGAAAAGTTTATTATCCAGACATACATGGACTTAATTTCAGGAAGAGCTAACTTTTGAATGTGGGTAGTTTGACACCACACACACCCCTCACTCCTCACACACCAATCTAAAGGAAAACACAGCCTATTCAGAGACTGAACTTCAGCTGACTTTTTTTTTTTTTCCTGTCATCATCCTCCAAGTGCTTTGATGTTACTAGAGATTACATTGAGGTATGATTAGAAGGGATGCTGGAATTGTGCCCACCTCTCCTCCCAGGATTTTTAAGAGAGATGTGAGTAGAATTTTCAGGCTTTGGCTGAAGATGAAAGACTCTAAAAACATGAAGTGTGGAAATGTGAAGGGCTCACTACACTCTCTGTATCAAGTAGAGCTCTCACAATTTTCTTCAGTGCGGTATCTCACATGAGGATCTCCTCAAAGGAAACAATAGTTTAAAAATACACATTTAGTATCAGGTGTCTAGATCTATTTTGCGAAGAAACCTGACAGTGAAAGTTTTTGCCCACTTCCTCAATTGGGGTTAAAAAAAAAAAAAAAAAGGGAGAACATGTTATTCTAAGGGAGAAATACCTTGAAAAGATAATTTGGGTAAACATTCTAATTTGAAAAGATAATTTGGGTAAACATTCTAATAGAAGAACAGACCTTCCTGGTAAAGATTACTAGGATGCATATATTCGTAAAGGAAAGGGACTACTTGCATTTTTCTCAGTCTCCACTGGTTCATATGTGAGAGAAGTTTGTTTTGGGATGGCTTTTAACAGCCTCCAGCTGGACACCCTACATGTTCCACCAAACTAAGTACACGTTCACTTACACAAGCAGACTGATTTCCTCTTCCTACTCAACCAAAGACTACCTGCATTATCACTGTAACACCAACTAACAAAAATTAATTCCGCTAATTTTTTTAAAGCTATTCAAAACTCAACTCTTCACCAGCTCCTCTCTTTTAGCACACATCCTTTGAAATAAACATAGAGAAAGCAAAATCCCTTTATGGAAGGAACTAGATAGCCAAAAGAAGTAAAGCCTCCAATTCAAACACAGCTACATTTAAGTAGATGGTTACTATACTGTGAAGACTTAAGCACCTCACATAGCAAAGCAAATGGCCTTGAAAGTAGAAACAGCAAAGTAGCCCAGGAACAAGCGTAAGGTACCAGGAAACAGGATGGAAAGATTTTTGTGGCTCAGGGTTGTTAAAAAGGTTATACAGTTTTGGACAACTTTTATTCATTATGTCTTCCCTTTATCTATTTCTTTCTGAGTGAGGGAAATAAAAATTCTTACTGTATTTCAACCTTCTTTTAACAGTATAGACTGCATCATTAGTTGCTCCTCCCAACAAGAATAGCATCATACAGCTTTTCAGCCATTACTGGGATGCCATTCACATCAAAAGGAGGCAGCAATCAAAAGCTGCAATGCCATCTTCTTTTATCCTGAATCCTGCTACTATGTATTAAACAGTAAGGTGAGGAACACATTCAATCCAACCTTTGCCTGCATGGAGCTTGTATTGTCATCCCTGTTTATAAACACTAAAGTTTTGTCCTGCATAAACATTATGTAAAAATAGTAATTTGTACCTTAGAATCTTAGCTTTGCTTTTGCTATCAAATGTCCTCTCACAAAAAAAGCCAGTAAGGACAGCACTTGAAATACAGTACCCTGCAGTATGACAGTATGCATTATTCCTGAGGAGTATGCAGCCTACACTGGATGCCACCTCCTCCAGTACCATTCAGGAGCTGGAACAGAACCTTGTAAGCTGCAGGTCCCACAACCCTATGAAAAGTCTTTCCAGAAAGCTGCTGCTCCCTTAATCTGTACCTGCACCTCATCTCTCATATTCCGCAGTTAACAGAAAAAAAACCCCAAAACATCTGAATGTCCTTTCTTTCAGAGGTGCTTTGTGACCAAACATTGCAACTAGCAATGTAGTTGCTGAACTAAAAATTAGCTAACAAACTGTTAAGTGCAGCAGTTAGGAAGTTATTTTTATATATATATAATGAAAGTGTTAAACGTGAACTTTCCTCAGTCTATCAGAAAATTATGTTTTATCCAATTACTACATGATAAAACTAATTCTAAGGCCTGTTGAGTGAGCAGTGTTAATCCTCCATTTTGATCATCTGCCAATGTAAAAATGTGCTCAGATTAACATTTATTAATACTGTGGGGCCTGTGTGGGGAACAAAATTCAAAACCAGTATCTAATCATGATCATCTATTTTTTCTTCATTTTTTCCAGAACATCAACAATGATAATATGACAACAGAAAATATCTCTTCTTCATGTTTTATGAATGTTACGGGTACGTACAGAGCTGAATATGCTGCCGCATATGGTGCTGCGCTATGATGTGTCAATTATTTCCATGACACACAGTTTTTCCTGTTTGATGCCTCAGCATAAGTCTTAGGCTCATTTCCATACGGATCTTCTCAAATAAGAATCTCAAAGCACTCTGGAGAGAGTAGGGTTTGAGCAAAGGGTTGAGTCAGCTTTCTGAATTTTATATGCAGCTCAACTGGTTAATTTCTGCATGGCTTTGGTCAAGATCACAGGTATACACTCACTAGAGCTTCAAAGGACCATCGAAACTAGAGAAGCAAAGACTAATTAAAGAACAAATGTGCTCTTCTTATTGCCAAGCCAGTGGTATCCTAACTGTGGCTCACAAGTAGCACTTTGGACACAAGAACTGTCACCACTTGTCATACCACAAGCAATAAGAGAGGTAAAGCTGGGGACCCTAGAGAGGTTTTGAGCAGGAGACTGGGTTAGATGACCTCCAGAAGTCTTTCCCAACTCACATAATACTACAAAAAATAGTATATAAAAAAAAATGTTCCAACAGAGTGGTAACTGTTTAGTATTGCTGCTTGTAATTCAGAAGTAATTATAACAATAATTTAAAAAACCAATACAACTACTTCAAACTTCACATTTAGTAAGATTTGGCTTATTCTTCCTTATTAAAATGAGTAGTGTTTTCAAAATTCATGACTTTTTCAAATAGTGAGATTTAGTCTATATTCCTTGAGAAAAAAAAATTACTATCAAATATCTAATATATATGTAGTGCTTCTCAAACTCGTAACTGTTTTCTTTGAATAGTACACAACTCACAGACACTGTAAAGCAAAATACTTGCAAAGAACTAAGTTTGCACATTTCATTATTAGAGTGGGAAATGCTGAAACAAAAGTATTTTGAAGAAGGAACTAAAACAGCTTCCTCACACATCTTAACAGGGGCATTTTAATATGAATTTGGGTACTTTCAGCTGTAAATTAAATAACCTAACTTATATTCCAGAAGCACATAGGAAGCTATGGAAAATCAGTCAGTTACATAAACTGACTTCTGTTCTTGAATGAATGAGAATGAAACAAATACCCCAAGGTTAAGAACACCTCATGAAAAAAGAGTATACCCAAAACCAGCTGCTCCTGAAATGACTGATCACTTGTCTTGACTTTTGGGTGGGCAGATACTGGAATACATGTTACTGTAATAGGTCCTGACTAAATCAGCTGCAGTGAAAACTAGGCTTACAGCAAGAAATGTGTATATTAAATTATTTAGCATTTTCCAGGCACTGTCATCAGTTCCAGGCAATGGGTATCTTATTTTTTACTTCAAGTGAAGAATGACTAAGTTCTGAACTTGACTTACGTAAAGTATGAAAACAACCTTGGGTTTATCACAGATCCAAGGCTGCGCTAACATTTCATTGTTATTCTCACTACAACACTTGGTCTTACTTACTAAGTAACTATAGCTATAGTCACAAGCTCAAACTTTGTTCTTAATAACAGCAGTGAAAATCCAGCCTTTCCTGAAGCCAGGGAACAGAAGCAGATATGCACCTGTGAAATTTCCAGGAAGAGCTTCTAGCAAGAAACATCCATAGATCATCTAAAAGAGACTGTCCCCTCCATCACACTGCATCTGAGCAGAGACTGAATCATCGCAACAGCTCTGGCTCCTGACAGCAAGCACTGACTTTGAAGCAGGACTTTTTCTTGGGCAATGCTTCTCTAAAAATTCTCAGAATGAGGTTTTCCAAGAAAGACAATGTCAATTGGAACCATGATATATTTTTGAGAGATTCTTTAGAAGGCAGTAAGAAAAAATATGCCTTCACACTCCATTTGTCTTTGTCCTACTACAGCTCTGCCTCTTCTGCACCACAGAAAAAATTACAGCCTAATGCACTGAATCCAGTCAAGCATAAGCAAAGATTGCTGTTACCCTGAATTTCTGGAGGAACTCTGCCTTACCACTTTATTCTGAATTTTTGTAGAAAAAATAGTGACATTTGTGTTCCTTCAAAGTGGCAATGTGTTGTGTGACTAGTGCTGGGTGGCCAAATTGCAGTAAGTAGCTCTTTGTGTTACTCTCAGTCTTGTCTGGTTTTGTATTCTCTTTCAGGATACAACAGAAAGCATGCTTTGAATCAGGAATTCTGCAATCACCCATCTCTCAGCTGAGTGGCTCTGAATAATCTCAGCTCATTTTTTGCACAGCTTCTTTAGGAAAGGCAGTGAGTGTCAGGCAGAAATCAGGCCTACTGATCAGGAAATTCTGTTGGATATGGGTGTGAATACCTTCCAGAAAAGTTGAGAATTCAATTCAGAATATGCCCTAGCTAGCACTCTATTCACAGAAGAAAGAATAAGTCTAACTTGCACTTTAGGAAAAAAAAGACATCAGCAACTACCTCCACGAGGTAATTTAGTGCTGCAGATCCTGTGTAAGTGGGTGTATCCCTGTAGACTGAAGGAAATAGCCTGAGAATTGGGATTCCCGGTTGCCCCTCATCTCACTTTAGCTATTGGCCTAGATTTCTTCTTAGCAAATTCCTTCTTTTCTATCACTTCAGACCACTGTTGAGGGACGGTAATAATAAAAACTGGGTTTTGAAGTTTAATCCAGGGGTAAAGTGCCTGAAAACCTAAGTGTTAACTTTACTGAATCTAGTCTTGGATTTCTTTTTTTTTCTCATTACCAAATAAAAACATCAAAGGCAAATTATTGAGATATTGGAAGCAGAGAAATCCAGCTTTATTAATTATTACTTAAATCAGCTGGTGTAGACTCAGATACACTTTCCTTCCTAAGGTGTGCCTTGATTTCTTTAAATAAAAGAAAGAAAATGACCAAAATATTTGGAACAAAAAATATTTAGATAATATTTTTGGAAAAAATGTTTATCTCATAGGTGTAAATTTTGGATTAAAATCAGGTAAAATAAGATAGAAGTCCAAGCATTGAAAAGATTTCACAGTGAAAATTCTGTGGCTGCTCTACCCTGTCCTACATAAATGTTAAAATGAACAGTAGCAGGAAGGCATCTGTGCTCTTAGAACAATTTCTTCTTGTTTACAATTGCAGTAGGCTAAAATGACTCATCATTCTGCACAAAATGAGAACTGTGTGCTCACAAAAAATGTTTTGGTACTATCTTAAAAGTTTCAATAAATTAGAATGTCAAAATGATATATGCAGTTTCTTTGAATATAAATTCGAAAATCATGGTGCCTAGAAGAATGTGAAAAGATACACAGTTTCTTAGAATTCTGTTTCAGGCTGATAAGCCGGGGACAACATCTGTTTTGCTTCTTAACTGTTCAAAGGGCAGGTGTTATAAAACTAAATTAAGACCATTGCAATACTTGTCCCTCTGGAATTTCTAAAATAGAACCATTTCCAGAGTTATAAAAATTATATGTAGCATTTTGGAAAATGTTAAGAACTCTTTACATCACGAGTTTTTCCTTATACACTTAATAAATATAGACGGCTCCTATATTAAAATATAAACTCTAAAGATATAGTTTTCAAAAGTTTCCTATACTGACCATGTCTATGACAGTTTTAGTGATAATTTCAAAGGCAGTAGAATAAGACAAGCACTTTGTGATTGAAAATTAATCCAAAAATTAATTTTAAAGTGTAATTCTGCTCAAATTACAGCTATTTTGGTGACTATTAGAATGTCTATATAAAGAATACATCTATTCTAAGTCTGATAAAAAAGTTTTGCTTTTCTCTTCCCTTTAAAAACTACCATGTATTTCAATAAGTTATCAAATCAATTGGAGAATAATGTATCCAATACACAAACACAAATTCCAATATGAATTACAAAAGATGTACATACACCATGAAGGATTTAATCTATTCTTCAGCCTCAGTGCCAAAACACAAGCTGACTTCACTTGAAAAAAATGAGGTTAAGGGGTCTTAGACAAAGAATGAACCACTCTGGTAGTCTGAAAATGCAGTGAAGTAGATAAAGAGGCTACAATCTTTGTTTCAGGAATGAAAATCAAATGGAAAGAAGACACTTTCCTTCCTGTAAGTATTCTCCATAAAGTGAGCTATTAGAAAGGAAAGATGTCAAGCCCTCTTGGCTACTTAGAAGGAAATGTTCCAGGAAAGAATATTTATGTTTTGTGGTAGAGGAGAATACCAGCATAGGAGAAGAGGGCTTTTGACTTTCTTTGAACATCACAAAGGGACAGAGCAACAAGGATTTTTAAAGAACAATATTCCTCCACATCAAAACCAAGTATCAAAGCACACCACAAAATACACAGGCAAAAGCATTCACAGAAATTTTACCAGTGGTTTCTGTATTGACCCTAAATTTCCACATAAATGAAGACCTAACTAAACGATCATACCAGGCCCACCGTGAAAGCCATTTAGTATGAATGAAAATCTAACCTAGATCTGTGTGAAAGCCCTCTGAAGGTTTTAAAGGTGCTCTCATTTTGCTATGTTTCACACAACAAGAGGAAAAGACATAGGGAAGGAGAACAGTCCTTACCTTTCTAAAAATCAAAATTCAATGTACCCAGGAGCTTTAAAATGGTACTTCCATTCCTCACTGTATAAATATATATAGGGACCTACATAAAGGTACAAATCAGGAAAATGAAAATTAGAGTGGAAAGTTTGAATGGACAGTCATCACAGTCTCCTATTTTCATTAAGAATTATTTAATGAGTAGCAATACATGTATCCCCATAAACTTGTGTAGAATATCATTTTTAAGAAACTGAATGGGGTCAGAAGTGTTGGCTCTTTCCCTTTGTTTGCTGTCTTTTCTCTATGGGTTTGACAGAGAAGTTCATTAAGTTCATAATAGAAATGTTTGCTACTTCACAACACACCTCATTATGAAAGAGATTTATAAAACCCATGCTGATTATAGCCATGGGGGCTTTCTCACAGAAAAAGCAGTAGCTGGACAGGTAAGATTCCTAGAATTTCAGGCAGAGTGTAAATGAGAGCAGAATGGGAAAAGACTCGTTAACTTTTCTGAAGAAAGTACCCTTTTGTCACTTTGACCTGTCACTGCTTGAAAAATGACTTACATCAAAGACTATTTCAGGGGCTTTGCTACAAATTTAGCCTTAAATGAGGTGTTTAAAAATTGAGGCAAGTCACTAGAGTTTATTCAAACTACAAAACATCACTGAAAATAGCCAACTACTTGATACACACAACAAACTTATAATCAAATTGAATTGTTACGAAAACAAAATTGTTTTGGCCACATGGAATCCAAATGAAATCCCATGTGAATTAATGTGTTAAAATAGCCAAGTTTAACAACAGTGTTTATGATTTCATTTCCAAAGGAAATGTCATCAAAACAAACTTTATCATTGCTTTGATTTCTGTGTGAAACAGAAAAGCTCCTTAAGGATTTTGCAGACTTAAAGATGAGAAAAAGTACAAAGTTTAAACAAATTTTAAAATGTTGTGTGCACTTCATTGTATCATAGATATGCATTCTA
The DNA here is from genome assembly GCF_023638135.1 of Falco biarmicus. Taxonomy (NCBI): domain Eukaryota; kingdom Metazoa; phylum Chordata; class Aves; order Falconiformes; family Falconidae; genus Falco; species Falco biarmicus. Next base: position 18,924,149 of record NC_079294.1, on the reverse strand, counting down.
CTTTGCAGAAACATCATAACAAGTTATAAGGGGAGGCGTCAAAGTGCAATTGCTTGGCCGAACACCCCAATAACCCACCTTAAAACATCTGTTAATTTAAAAGGCAAGTTAGAACAAGTCAGCACAAAAGAAACAATAGAGAAGTAAAGCAGATGGAAGACAGAAAGGGAAAAACTAGAAATCTCTAAATTAGATATTAAATTCTTCTCTCATAAAGTGGATTGGATGCATATAACATAACATCCTCCTCAAATAGATGCGTTCCTAACTAAGCATTCAAAAAATCAATGGATCGGTGGTATCTTAATCTCAATATTTATTTATAAAAGGAAAATGGTAATTAAAGCTTTATTCCAAAGAGCTAGCCATGTAAGACAAGTTACGCTGAGAGGTTGTGCAGGCTGAAACTGCAGTATATTCTTTGTAAACTCAAACCCATTTCACAACACCAAAAATATTAAAGATTACGTAAAAAACCTTCATCTCTCTATTCTGTAAACCATACTGTTTCTTGAGAATGTGTGTGTATATGCATTGGGAAATAGGGAAGAAAGGGCGGACTTAAGTACGCAGAAAGACTGTGTAAATATTACTTCTCTGACCACTATATGAAAAGCTCTGTGCTGATTCTTAAATTTTTCCAGAGCACATGTGGTTATGTCCACTTCAGCTTTGTGTTAAGCTGTATGAAGAACTATTGGGAAGAAAAGATGAATGAGTTTACTTGCACATTGTTATAAATCAATATAATATACTTTATATTTTTTTAAGTTTCAGTTGACTTCCCACAATACAGTGTTACACAGTTATCTATTGTAATTCAAAGGCGTACGTGTCATATGGGTTGGACAGGTAATATATAAAACAAAAATTATAAGGAAACGCCCAACTGACCACAAGTATTTCAGGAGTCCTGGGAATTTTCCAACCAATGAATCAAAAAGAAAAGAACAAGCAGCAGACCTAAAAGACTATAGCCTTGTGATGTTTTATATTGTTTGAACAATCTTTCATCTCTACTAATCATTAGGAATGCTTATTCCTCCTGTCGCTCAAAAGAGAGATCTTCCCCAGTACGTTCTGCTTACTTAAAGCCAGCAGAAAGCTAAACTACTGGGGGACGGAGGTAGTGTAAATGCAATGATCAGTCTCATGTTTCTATTACTATCGGACATGCCACAAAACATTTTCCTTTAAGTCGTCGATTTATGCTGGTGTTCTGAGAAAATGGCATTCATAGTCAACCAGATACATCATTACAGAGGAAATACAATATGTAAGGTTTGCAACAATTACAGATGTAGAAATGCTAGTTAGTGGGTTGGTAAAGATGAGATTAGTATGTATAAAATTCAATCAGTAAAAAAAAAATAGGATTAGCAAATGTGATTGCATAGATGAAGGAATTGTTAAAAGTAACAACTTCTTATATCCAGCAATTGTTTGGATTTATTTTTATTATCTGGCAGACATACTTCATTCTGATATGCATGTGGGACACACGGCAAGCCAAGAAGAGTTTCTGCTTTACCATTATCTCTCCTTCATCATAACTATACATCTCTCCATTATCATAACTACAGTAGCACTGTATCCCAAACTAGATACTAAAATTTTTTGTTTATTTTTACCTGATTTTTCTGAATGGTATTCAAACTTCTTAATACAGTGTAAATTCACCAGACTGCTGTGCAATTCATAATACCAAATAGACAGTCTTAGCCTCCTTTTGCTGGCAAAACTGGAAGCCTTGAAGAGCGATTGGCTTAAACCACTAGTTGTTATCTTGAATTGAGGTTGCAGTAGATAGTGTGAACACAGTTCTTTAAATATTTGTTTCCCTTTTGTTAAATAAGGCAAATAATGTCTCTGTCTTTTGCAGAGTTGTGGTGAAAATGAGTATTTTCTGTACACTTCTGAGATATTACTGATGGATGAAATAAAAAGGTGGATGATGGAATTAATCACTTTTTCTGAAAAGCAGAATTTGAATAATGTGAAATATATGTAGTGCTGGACTGTTTTATTCTCACTGAATGAGAATTACTGTTTTTTATCAGGGATTGTAATGAAGTGGGCACTATTTCATGCTATGCTTTACAAGAACTTGTCTTATGTGAAAATTCTCTTAAAAACTGGCCACATTTGCAATTTACTAAAATATATATTGACCACTACAGTAATTAAACTCTTACCCATCACTCATCTACTTACTTACTCATTTTACAGAATTTGGGATTAGCTTCTCTTTTTTTCTGATCTTGCTAAAGTGGAGCTTTTTAAGAATAACTTGTTTGAGAGGCTGAGGTCCTGCAATGGTTGTTCTTTGAGAACCTGCAAACCTGTTTTAGCTTAAACATAATGGCTATTTTAATGTAAACTTAATGTTTAACTTAAACATAATGGTGTCACACAGTGGCACGTATTAATGGCTCATAGCCTTTACACCTTATTGCTATAATACCAAGGCTGACCTCAGAATTCTTAAAACCACAAAGGAAAAGGGAATCTCATCCTCAAATCTTCTTCCATTTAAATCCTCATGATTTAATTTCATATAGATCCTCATGAACTTGATGCAGTTGTTTATGAGTCTGTTTATGTGATAAAGTGATGAGAAGAAACAACGATAAATTACCAAACAAGATTTTAATAGGACTTTACATTGACATAGAATATCTAAATTTATGAAACAAGAGCAATGAAAGATGTCTGTACATAGACTTTTGCACTTTGCAGCAGCTGGTGACCAAACTTCAAAAACATAATATGAAAGACACCAAGTATGAAATCCTAACCTACTATTGAACAATAACAGTGAAAGATTTGTCATTTATTTCACTGTGTAGTGTTTATTCAAGCTCCCAGTGGGATGTAATAACTTGATGGACAAAATTACTATTTAATTTGCTGTGAGTTTATCCTACAAGTACCTGGAAAGAAGGAAGCATGGGGAAGGATCTTGCATGACTGTAGATTTCTTTCCTAAAGAAATGGAACACTTTCATTGTAAGCAGCAAGAGCTAGCTTTGCATCCTGACAAAGACCTTGAGAGAGAACTCTCTCCCTCCTTGAATGTTGCTGTCTTGCATGTAAGTTAGTTTGTGCTTTATTATAATAAAACTATTTACATGCTTGATATGAATATTTACAACCTTTGACTCAGAGTTTTGTCTTTTCTGTTAGACACTACCATGTCCTCCCTTCCAGCTGGAGCTATGGCATGATTCCATGCAGGAAGGAATGTAAGGCTTTCAGGGTAGGAAAACTATCAGGAAAGTGGGAGTTCATCTTGAAGGGGGGGGGGCATTCTATTCTTTGCTCCCATAATCTTTTGATTTGCATTTTAAATGTTAATGCATGCTTACTAGAAATAGCAGAAACATTGATGTAAACAGGGAGTGACACCTTGCAAGTGTCAGAATACTCCCTAAATAATCGTATTTCCTTCTGGGCTTTCTTATTCTATAACAAAGCCTGGAATTTCTTTTTTTTCTTTACAGTCAGATAGTTTCAAAAGAGCAAGAAAGTGCCCTCCAACCAGCGTAGCCAATAATTTGGTGACTAAGACATTTTCTGGGAAAGCAGTAAAGTGGGTTTCAACTGCGTTCAGTTGAGAAGTGCACCAAATCTGCCACTTTCTGGGTGAAAAAAATGCTCTGAACCAGCAGCTATTATAGGGACTTCTTTCAGAAGGGTTTTGAAATAAAATAGTGTAGGATGCTCTATTATTTTAAAATCTAGATGCAAGCAGGGCAAACACTGGGGAAATGCAGAGACAGCTAACAGAGCTTTAGCCCCTACCCAGCCTACCTGTCGGGACATACAGCCCTATCGCAGCAGGGAAGACTGCGTAGTATCAGCCCACTACCACTGTCGCCACTATGGTCACAGTACTCACTCACAGCAGCAGACACAAAACAGAGGTGTGTATGTATGAAGAACTTGCCTGCCACGTGAAGTGTTCTTGCTCCACTTGCTCCACTCTTGCCATCCAAGGCAGAGGATTTTAGGCACATTCATCTACTTACTGTTTCTGAGTCGGCTCCCTATTCAGAGTTAAAAATGTTCAAATTATCTTTTGATGGTTCTAGTGTTCCCGTGCACTGGAGAGGGACCAGGATATATAACACACAGTTCTGGATCTGGAATGCCAGCAACTGGCTACATATAAGGCATAGTGACACCTGCTTTTTGTGGCTTCCAAGTCTTTTAAATTGTCCTTGGCAATTTGCTGTAATGTAATTTCTTAAATGTATTCATTACATTCTTAAATGTATTCATTAACTTACAATTTTATGCTTTCTACTTCATGCTTCATAGATCTTTCTATACACCAAATGAAGGCCATGCAGGCATATCTCTTTATTTACTATTAATGAATACTAATTCAGGGAAACCTCTCATTTACATTCACCTTGATCTTTTGAAAATGCCTTTATACCCTAATTTTTGGGAACTTCCAGGCTTTCTCATACCGGTTCTCTAATATCAATGTACACAAAGAATTAAATATAGTAGCTGTCATGCTTTTAGCTACCTATTTTTTAAAACTCTTCTCTTTTTTTTGTTTCTATCCAAAATTTCCTCTTCTGGGGAAAAAAAACCAAACAAAAAAACCAAAAAAACAAAACAAAAAAAAGAACAGAAAAAAAAACCCAAAAATACAAAACTACCAAGTAATTTTTAGCTTGTATAATGGCTGATCCAGGTCTCCAGTCTCTTCTTATCTATGAAAATCATCATTTTGTTCTTGATAAAGAAAAACTAAAAGATCTCACTGCTTTATAAACAGAAAATATTTGAATTATAATATTAGGTGCAAAGACACAGCTTTCTCAGTAGAAGAGATGACCCATGCACTCTGACACTTCCTCCAGTACCAATGAAAACAGTGGCTACTCTGGCTTTCTAAAGTCTGAGAAGTGTCCGAGAAGCTCATTTCCATCCTACCACAGTCTCAGTAACTAAGACATTCACTGCACCTGATGCCATCACAAAATGGGAGGAGCCTGTGAAGGACTCTGCCTGACTGGATGACTTTTCATATATCATATTATTTTTATATGTCTTACCTCTTTCTGCATGTCTTTGTGTCTCTTTGTCTTTCTGTGTATCATATAGCACCATGTTTTGGGTCCTTACCACAATAATTCACCAGCACGCTAAAAGTAGTATTTGATTTTTCTCCCTAAAGACAGTTTATTTCAGACCTTTGGATTTACAAGTTAGGTTACAAGATGAACCATGCAATCACCGAAGAGTTCAAGTTGAAAGGTGACTCTTGAGATTATCTGGTCTAAACTTCTAGAAGCAGTGATTCAGATTAGGTTATCCAGGGCTCTGCCAAACCAAGTCTTGAGTAATTCCGGTAAGGAATTTCACCACTTCTCTGAGCAACCCACTCCAGGGTTTAGTTTTTCCATAGTGAAGAAAATCTTTCCTATATCCAGAGGGAATTTCCCCTGAAGCAACTTGTACCTTTTACCTCTTGTCTTGTCCTTGTGCATGCCTGACAAGAGACCACCTCCTTCTCCACCACAGCTACCCTTTCAGGTATTGGAAGACCACAACTGCATACCACCAAGCCTTCTCCTCTCCAGGCTGAACAAACTCCACTCGTCTGACCTTTCTTCTAGGGGAATTCTTCACCCACTGCCTTCCATGACCTTACTCAGGAAGCTCACCTACAGCAGCACATTGAACAGCACTGCTTCTGAATGTATTTGGAAAGTAAAGAAGAATGCCTTCAGTGCCTTCAAAAATAAAATCAGCTTCTCCTAACAGCCTTAATGCTCTAAAGCAATTTAAATTTATTCATTTACTAGGTCACTTTCCTTCAGAAAAAAATCTAGCCTTCAAAGTAAACAGCTTTAAATCCTGTAAAGTGCACAAGTGGGTCAGACACGTGATGTGTGTTAATACATATGTGCACAGCAGAGAAGGAAAGAAGAATGAAAGGCTGGATTCGAAGAGAATTGGCTTCCGAATAATTTTTAAGGATTTACAGTCCATGAAGACACCATGTGGAGTGATGCAGAATAACAGGCTTAGAAGTAAACTATGATAAAAACTAGAGTTATAACCAGCTTCTTTTTGACATATCTGTGATCGTTTGGCCCCAGAATTAAACTTTCTACACTTTGAAGGAAGAGAGAAACAAACAGTACCTCACAGGAGAACAGAGTTGGGAGATTGTCAGGGTACAGTACTGCAGATAAAATGACATTTGCTCACCTCGTTCTTTCTTTGCGGGCCTGGATACACATTTGTAGCCTAACAGCTGCATGCTATTTTTTCTCACTGTTGGATGGGGACTGTCTCAACCACAGAATTTTAGGCTGTATTTCACATTTTAATTCCACTGCAGCTTAAATACAGCTTATGTAATCTATTTGCATCTGATTTTGAGAACAGCTGTTTTACTTAAGTTATGACAAATTGTCTCCTATGGAGCCCAGGGCATCAAGTAGATAACCCTGAATGGAGACAAGCCTGGTATCTTTACCAAAGATTGGCAGAAACTATCTGCTTCGGTTCCTTCTGTTTTTAAATAAAGCAGCAAATAACAGAAATAGAAGTCTCCACAAAACTTCTATTCAATCAATTGCCACAGAATTTATGTTTAAAAAACTCTCTAAGAATGACAGCATTGCAAAATGCTATCAAAAATAAAAATGGAGGTATCATCTCAGATCCAGTAATGTGACAGTGTAAGAGTGCTATTGCCATTAAATACACCATAAGACACAATATTAAAATGTGAATGAGGAGGAGTCAACTCTCCGTAATGAGTGCAGAAAGATGCGAAGAATCCCACAGCAACAGACCAAAATAGATGGGTACTACAAGATGCAGACAACATCTGGAAGCTGGCACACAGCTCCTTCACAGCTCTCCCTCCCCTTTTTGCGGGGACAATCTGGGTGGCAGATACATAAGAGCAAGTACAGAGGGGGGAAAAAAAAAAAGATAACAAAAGAGACAGGAAGAAGAATAATTTTCTTCATGGATGTTCCAAATCTATAAATCATGGAAGTGAACCATATAAAGAAAGAATATGTAGCTTACAATGTGAAAATACTAAATCAGATTGCTTGAAGACTTATTGCCCTTACTTAAAGAAAAAAGCTAAGCCTGCAAGTTATCTATACAATTTTTTTGAAACCCAAATTGGAAAATTGCAAAATACAGATACAGAACAGTAAACAGCCACAGAAAGGATAAAAATAGAGTCATATATAAAAGGATAAAAATAGAACTTAGTATCTCCTTACCATTTAGAAAAGTGGCAACATGTTCATCATGTCATAGCCAACACTTGCAGAAACAAGTAAAAGTTTCAAAACTGGACAAATCAAAACTCCCTGCAGAAATACCATTTGTTTTTGTCTTGACAGGCTTCAAAAAAGATAATAAGAAGATGGTAACTAACCAACAAGAAAGAGCTATGAAGACAGGGCTAGGATCTGTACAAGATTAAGCTGTAGAATAAACACAAAGGATTTTGCATGTTAAGGTTACTGTAGCTAACATTTAGTGAAAAGAGGAAAATATCCCAGAACTTGTTGCACACTTAACGAGTTACTCCTGATTAACAGCAAGAAGCAGGCCTAAAATGAAGAAACTAGGACAATGCTTTGTTGGTCTAATTATGGTAGACTTCTGATAGTCATTGTGCTTAATGCCTATTATGATTGTTACTAAAAAGGCTGCAGGGATTCAATAATGCGTACTGTGAACAAGTGTGGCTGGTCCTTAAATTGATTTAATTCACTTAGAGCTTCTCTTCATAGCTGTAATCATGCAAGCAATGGCAAGCTCAAAAATATTGCAGTCTCTGTGAGTTCTCTTACACAGTCAAGCAATGCACTCATCTGGGGTATTTTCAGTAAATCTAGAGTATTTTTATCAACGGTTACAAATGTTAAAGGAAAGAGGAAAATAATGGGTCTGGCAGCAGTATTAAAATGATGCCACTTTTTTCATGTTCCCACCAATTATAATCTTATCCCTTAAATTATCAGTATTTGTAACGTTTTAACTTTAGTCTAACTGAAATCCTGTTCTCATTTATATTATATCACAATTGTATTGTGCTGTATGTCTAAGCAACATCCTGCAGAGTTGAACTCAACTGCTTAGTTTTCTGTGCTGATATAGACATTTGTTTGCTTTGTTCACGTGCACAAAAGTTGTGTGTGTCCCAAAAGCTCTCCATTTTTCCAACAGTATTATTTTGGTCTAAAAAAATATATTATCTCTACCTACACATTTTGGCACAGCATCTGCTTTTTAATTGCTTCTTCATAGTTTCTTTGATCTTCTCACCGTATTTAGGAATACAAGAAATGTATGCTGGGTACTGTGACTTTCTCAATACTCTTCATTAATTAGTAAGCTTTTTCATGGGACAGCTCTGCTCTCATTGTCTTCACTGGGAGGAAATGTGAGCTCACACATCTTCGCAAATTGTATGGTGCGGGTCTTTTTAATGCCTCTTCCCTGGAAATGCCTTTTCTCCCACATCCTGTCTTTTACCCTGTTTGCTCCCCCTTCTGGTACCTACAGTTGGGTCCTTTTTGGGATGGGATGGGATGGGTAAGAGAATTTAGGAGTCTGGTTATTCTAAATACAACAAAAAGTAAAGAGAAAGAGAGAACAGCTGCTTTACAAACCTTTCATTTTCAGTACCTTAGGCTTGGTTACCCAAGCACAGAAAAAATATTATCCCAAGAAATCGTATTGAGAAAATAGTTCCAGGCATTCTGTTGTTTCCAGCTGGGCTTTTTGTGCCTTATAAGGAGAACTCATATTTTCTTAGGCAGAACCTCTCTCAAAGACATGTTGGAAAAGGTAAGGCCATAAATCTGTGTCAGGTCCAGATGTGCAAGACTCTGGTGCCTAAAAGTCAGTTTATTTTTATAAATGCTTCCATGGTTTGTTTAGGCAGTTTAAAGTGATGGATATACATTAGAAGAAAATCACTCAACATGTATCTGGTAAATATGTGATGTATTAACTGTACATAAAAGGCACCGAGTTGAGGACCAGAAGCTGTGGCTCAAACATTTGTTAGAGAATTTTGCTCACAGGTCGTAAAAACAGTAACAAGCACAGTCTCCTGCTATTTGAGCTTATAGGATTCAAGCTGTCTATGTACATCTCTGTATAACCATGTGTACATACCCTCAATGACAGCAGCTGAACACTGAATACAGTGCAGATTTCATGCGTTTTTTATTTATCATTACCCCCCAAAAGAAATATCTCTTTCTCACTACGCAAGATATTCAGAACGGTTTCAAATTTTTCCCTAACATAGATGATTAAAGTTGAAAATCAGATTATTTTTTCTTCAGTTAGAATCATGAAATTTATTACAGCATTTTCAACTACATACAAAATGTATAAACACACATATATACTTCCTTTATTCCTTCAGGCCAATTTGTTTCTGTTACATTCCAGGCATTTGTTTTCCTGTACTTTCACACGCTTAATTTGATACCCCTCTTCTTCGTATCTCTCTGATATCTTTCCAGTCTCCTGCTGTTTCTATATTCTTTTCTCCTCTGTACTTTTTAGACCCTACTATTACCTAACCCCTTAAGATATTAACATCTGCTTTCACCATTGTCAATAAGTCATTTTCTTCCAGTACCATGTCATTAAAATTTTAACTTTTTTCTAAAATTCTGGCCATATCTTTAGTTCCTTTTTCCCCTTAAATAAAATTGTTCTTGATCATATTTTGAAATATCACTTCTATTAACAACATCACTGATTAATTTTAGTCGGAGCCTGGCCTACTCATTATTCTTTTAAAGAAAAAAAAATGTAAAACTTTGACTGCTTCTTTCTAAATATACCTTACATGAAAAAATGTAAGTACCATAAACCAGTGTCCTCACCCTAGTGTTCAGAATTTCCAAGGGAAATTAATACAATGTGTTTATGAAGTGTTTAGAAAAACATTCAGGCAACCCAACATAGTATCATAAAGTGCTGTCATCCTTAAATGCCTGAATTAAACTGGTTGTATGCCTTGCACAGTATTTAAAAAAATACTTGTTGAAGAGACACAGAGAACTTGGGAATCATTACTTGAAATAAAAATCTAGGCTTTGGACTTCTGTTATTCGGGATTACGTCAAGGTCAGCTATAAATTCTGACTAAAGGAAGCAATTGTTCTAATAGTAGAAAGCAGTCACTACAATTTTTACAATGCTCATAGTAATACTGTGACATTGAGCCCTCCTATAAACAGGAGCTATGTGGCATGAAATTTTCCATGAGTATCCTAGGAAAGAAAACGCAGCAGTAAACATCATTAGTCAAGCGAGACCTACACGTCATGAGCAATAGGCAAGAGTCCAGGAAGGCCACAAGGTTAAAATGCTTTGTTTGAGTAATTATAGGATTTGAAGGATTAGGCTGCACCAAGAGATTTAAGGACATGGAAGGATTAAAGGGAGAAATAAATAAATACAATTGAAAAGAATGAAGGTATAGAAGGCAGCACAAAAAGGTATATTACATCCAGTAAGGTTTTTGAAACAAGATTGTTAAATAGTTGCAATTGAAGGCAACATGATTTTGCTGTATTTGTTTGCTCTTCAGTAACTGAATCTGCAGAGACAGGTATTTTCTAAAAAACATCTGTATGTTTCTGAGATGAAAGACCTAACAAAACAAGCACCTATTTGAGGTGAAACATCTTAGCCAACTTCTCTGTATCCCAGAACGCAAATTTAGTACATACTCTGTAACGGCTATGAAAGTGAAAACCCAGCACACAAACCCTGGGTGAGGTGACACCCACCACAGCCTATCCCAGAAACCTGAAGGTTCTTGCCATACACATCCAAAGAGAATTCCAGCCTTCACCTTACACCACCCTGAGTTACACCATTTTACAAAGCTCACCCAGCTTATTTGTTTTAAAAGCCTACTGCCCTTGTAAGCTATTAATAGTGAGAATTAACTCCCTACATTTGTTCTAAAGAAAACCTACAGGCTTTGTTTCTTGAATATGGTGGATGAGAAAAAATTATTCAGGGGATATGATCCCTGGGTGATCCATAGCTCATGGGGTAGGAAGTCGCTGAAGCTAAAACAAGCACAAGATAACCATAGGTATACAACATTAAACATAAATGAATACAGGTGATTATTATTTTATTTTAATGAAACAGTCACAATTGCAAAAGAAATTTCAGCATATCTGTGCAAAGAGAATAAGGTTTGAAAAATAGATACTAGGTTTTATTTGGAGTTACTTCAGCATATCTTAATGACATCTCTTTTCTTCTTTTTTTTTTTTTTATCATCTTTTAAAATAAACAGCATCTGGGCATCTCAGTAAGGATATCTGAGAGAAGTTCAAAAGACTGAGAAAAAGGCTGAAATGATACAGGGGAGCAGGCAGAAGAAAGAATCAGTTACTAAGAAAGAATGAAACGAAAGAAGAGGAAAGTATGTAGATACATGGAGAAACCAGACAAAGGATTCCAAGCACAAAGCTAAGACGAGAGAACAAATGCACAAAATACATATTTTCTGAACGTATGTTTCTCGCTAGTCAAGACTTACACAACCTCAATTAAAACAACCTCTGCGCTGGACAGAACCGTACTGCTTGGCCTAACGCAAGCCTGCTGAACCGCACACCACGGTCCGGTGCGTGATGAGCTGAGCCGGGCTGCGGCTGGGGAGACCGGCTGCGGGGGGACCCGGTTGCGGGGGGACCCGGTTGCGGGGGGACCCCGCTGCGTGCCGACCCCCAGCCGCGCCCGCCGCGCCGGGCCGGGCGGGCCGGTGCGGGGGCGGACGGTGCGCTGGCGCCACCTCCTGGCCAGCGGCTGGAAAGCTGGAAAAACTGCCGGTGGAAACGAACTCTTAACCCACTTGCACCGGGCACGGCACGCAGCAGCATCACGTTTAGGCGAAGACGAATGCATACTGTATTACTATCTCATCCTATTATTAATTACGGCTCTGAAACTATGATAACTGTGATTCAGATGCCTGACTTCAAACAAAAACACATAGTGTTAGCAACCTGGAAAACCAGATCCAAAATTCTTCATACATTTTCTTACATCTCTTTATTAAGGCCTAGGTGTTTAGCTTCTCTTAAAATTATCACCCTAAAAGCAGAGTTTTGCTTCAGGAACATTGAATAAATCCCTGAAGTGGTTAGTATTGGTTTCTGATTTCCACATTAAAATCAAATATTATAGTTACAAATAATAGGTTTTGACGTAACTTTTTTTGGATATTCAGTAGGGTTGGGTTTTGGTTTGGTTTTTTTTCTTTCTTAAGTGGCTATTTAACTGGGGTTTTTTGTTCAGATAGCAAATTTCTTCAGAAGATTATGGAAATTCAGATACCAGCCCAATTCAGAGATTCTGTAATTACATCTGACATTATTTCTAAAACAGGAAATGGATGCAGTGTTCAGAAGTGCTATGTATGCTAAGTACAAAAAATTCCAACTTGGCATACTGATTCATAACTTACTATTCATTGTCAGCCTGAGCTAACCTGTCTCAGTTTGCAATAAGGCAAAAACTTTATACGTTTGAATAGAGCATCTTTTTCAGCTGAGACATTTGAGTATTGCCATCATATACAAACCAGAAATATTATTGATGGATATTTGCATTTTGAAGACCGGTAGGATTCTGGAGGATGTTGACATCTGCTTTTCTGTATCACAGAAAAATCAAGTCACTTTTCTTACAAAGTCTTTCTGCTGTCATTTTCAGCCAAGAATTATCAGTTGTTTGTTTTTAAAAAAACTAGCTTTCTATAAATTGAATATTCCCACTGAAACAACACCTCCCGACAGCCCACACTGACAAATTCTCCTATGCTCCCTTCAGCATGCTGAAGCCTGACCATTATGTGTTTAATGGGGTATTCAGCCCTCATGTTCATTTGCAGCTGTTTGTGGTGCAATCGTTCTCACAGTGGGTTTGTTGGGTATTTTTAATTGTAAAGCTGTTCACCAGTAGCAGGGATGGCTACTGATTTCTCTCATATGGGTCACTGACCAGACACCAGATGGTGGAAATATTCTGTTCCTACTAATCTGGCCCGGAGTTGGCAATTCAGAGGTGAAAAGCTTTATCCCATTACCAGCTGCTTGAGCCATCCTGTCTCCAACCCGCAGGCTAAAGATTAAAACAGTTAATAGCCTTGAAGCAACTACCACCCCCTCAAATACCCCATCTACTACACATCCCAGACATCTACTGGGTATATCTAGGAGGAGATCCATAAATGTGGGTACAATTAATTGAATTTAAATTCTACCTGAAGAGGAATAAAAAAAGAATCCAGGCTGGTAAAATAGCATCATCATTTGGGATAGTACTACAACAGCTGGAGGGAAAAGTTTACTGCAGTTGAAATATCAGAAAAAATAGAAGTAAGCTGCTTGTGAGAAGTGCAATCTGGAAAAAAGAGAGGAAGCATCACAATGAGGAAACACAAACACAAAAAAAAGGCAGAAAATATTGATGCAACTTCTTTTTGCAGGTTTCAGGAAAAAAGTCACAGTATCAATATAACACTACACAGTCATAACATCTCAATCAGTTCCGAACAGTAGAATTAGAAAATTTTTTTAGTAAACTCATCCATCCTATCCTTACAAGTCTCTTTTCTTCTGCACAAGTAATTTGCTTTGCTGCACTTTCAAGCTTTTAATTTTTATACATTAGAATTCTGTGTTGCATACAAAATCACTACCAAAATTTCTCTTTTCCACCATAAATTGCTGGAGGAACTACCGTTACATTTGTAAAGATGGCACCAAACACATAATTTGAAGTTCAAGATAACTGTGAAGGAAACAATTCAAAGAATTCCTGAGCTTCTCTATATCCAGACTCAATCAGTGAAATTCTTTAAAAATCCAAATATGTTTAATATCAATACAAATTTTGAAAATATAAGAGGAAGGAGCTAGTAGGTTATTTTTTATATGTAGATATGTTTAAATTTCTGTACGTTACATCTGCATATATTTGGATCTATGTCTTTTTATTCCTGCAGAAAAACATGATTCAGATTACATATCATGATCTTATAAAATCCTATTATAGTGTAATTATCTTATCTAATTAAACTTTTTTTACCCATCTGGAAGATACGACTGTTCAAACACGCCAAGCAGTGCACAAAGAACTCATTTAAAAGGGAACCATGAAAGGTACTGTAAAAACTCTGCCCTTGACAGAGGGGAAAAGGTAAGCGTAACTTCTTGGTGCTGTCTTAGATGCCTTTGTGTTCATTCCTCACTGCACGTTTCGTACAGCTTCACTTATGGCAGGTACAGAAAGTCGTGCAGTGTATATAAGTGCTTCTTCAGTTTTATTTATGATAACCCGTTCAGTTCGTTTACAACTATGATGTTTCTAAGGACTGAAAATAGCCCATCTTTTGTCCATAAAGCCCTCCTATCATGTCACACTATGTGTCAAAGTAATAGTAGTAAAAAACATTGTTTTAAGGTAGATTACATACACTGGAATCTCTCACACATAATTCTTGTCCTTGAAAATACATAATTAGGTCTTGCCAAAAATGTTAACATATTAAAAATTCCTCAAGTATACACTTTCCTGTATTAGAACGGTAGCTAAAATTATTTGAGGTTTGAGTTTATGGCAAATAATTATTTAAAAAGCATGACATCTTTCCTCAGCTTCCATAATAAGATTAATGTAGCTCTACTGCTCAAATCCCCTGTTCATACCAGTGTAGCAAATTTGGCTCAAGAGGATTAAAATAAGCAATGTTAGAGAACGACCATTTTCTCAATGCAAACTTTAAACATGTTAAAAGTATCCTGTAAGTGTGGTACACTGGCACTCCTCTATTAGCACTGTGCAGAAGCAGCAACATTAGATCTTTCCTTTACCAGTCAAATTTACACAAATTAAAAAACCATGAAAAGGAATGTGGAATTGGAAAGGAAAGTTTCAAAAAAGAATAAGAATTTGCAGTACCTTGGAGTTAATAAAAGAAACTCTGGGGTTTTATTTAATTTAGCGAAGACAGCAGCAAAAAGCAAGTTGAAAGAAAATAGGCTGAGGAAGATATTTAGAAAAGCATATTTATAAGTATGCTTAGCTAAGAGGACTTTTTCAAGGCCCAGATAGCAATGTAAAGCAGCTGGCAGTATGCATCTCAAAAACAGAATCAGAGGAAGATACATAAAAGAAGTGGGAGATCCTACTGGAAATGACTGCAGCTGAGCCCCAGCATGGTTAACCTCTTAATATCAGCAGCTAGATGGGCCGTGGTATTTGCTAAGTAGCCAGGGTACAGCTTGTGTGCTACTGAAAACAGAACTGGGCCCTTGACAGAAATGATATTACTATTACAAAATTTGACCCTTATGTGGACTTACAGAACAGCTTCTTTTCAGAAGAGGTATTTAATAACCAGGCCCAGTAAAAAAAATATTATTCTGTTTGGCAGCCTTGACTGAACAAACCAGTTGTTCTCCCCTTTAAAAGCTCAACATCAGCTCACATCATATAAGAAGCAATTCTGCCATTTCTGCCACTGTCTAGTGTCGACGTTCAGCTTAGCCACATTTAGCTGGCAAAACCATTTGACAACTCTGTGCTCCTGACAGACTTCACAAGAAAGGTCTGTTTCGGAAAGCCCAAGCATTTTTAAGTGTCCACCATCTGATATTTGTCACATTCTCTAAAATAACATATCATCTGTTTCCTTTGATATAATTTTTGTCACCACACGCAGCTCAAAAAAAAATTTTTTAAAAAACACTTATTGACCATATGCACCTTGATATCCATGGCTGAAGTGCTCATATGAGTAAGAGAACCATGTATACCTTAAACACTACGCACACAGGACAGCTTGAACTGAAACTGCAACAGCTGCAAGAATGAAGCTAAAAGTGACATTGGCAAGATTAAACAAACAGAAACGCTGTCCTGCAATAAGAGGCTAAGAGTGTTAGGCTAGCAAAAAGAAATTGATGAGAGAATAAAATGATTCTCTTATGGCAAACAGAAGTGATGGAAGATGAGACCTGTTTACACTATAGGGTAATATTGGTGCTAGAAGAATAAACAGGACATGAATAAATTTAGACTGGAAATCAGAATGAATTCCATAGCATCAGGGCATTTTGGGTCAAAAGGAGAACAACTCCAATGACTTTTAAGATCAATACGGTTATGAAGCTTTTGAGATGGAACATTGCCTGATCTAAGGACTTGATTATATATTTGCAGCTCGTTTTTAATGCTATCAAATGCCTTCTTTGTATAGCAGGTTTGTGTCGTAAGCTGTTATCTTACGGACCACCTTGTTTTAAAGTCGGATGATACTGTAAAATGGAAAGCAGGTCACAAAAAGTAGTAACGGAGCCTCTGATTAAATCCAGTTAGTCTTGGAATTGTTCAGACACTGAGGAAATGCTTTAATAACCAAGTTACAATTTAAATTGCCATGTACAGTTAACTTACTGGAGAAAGGCTGCGATTTGTCAAAGGCTGCCCTCTTGCCCCCCAAAACCAAACATTTCAGCCAAGCCAAAACTTACACACCTATAACGGGGACAGATGAAGTCTCTGTTTTACAGGGATGCTGTGAAGTTGCATAACAAAAAGCACACTTTGGGTCAGAATTTGCAATGGGAAGGAGCAGCAGGGTGAGGCGAGACATGGAATAGGTCTCGCCTTTCCCTCCGTTTATCACTAAAACAAGCCGCTTTTCTCACCGACTGTAGGTACGTTCTGAGATTGTTACACCCGATCAAAAAGAGAATGTTAGTAACGCCCAAGCCTCAGGAATACTAAAGGGTTTTAGGCTCCGCTGCAGCCCGGCGCTGGGATGGATTTCTCGGGCAGTTCGAACACCGCATGTCCGCACCCGCGTGTCAGCAGCAGCAGCCGGCGCACACGACTCCGCGCGGGCTGCGAGGCTCCCGGTAAATGCAAAGACTCGAGGATAACTGCCCATCAGCAAGGCTTCCTTACGCCGAGCAACACCGCGCTGACCCGCAGCTCCGCACGCACAGCACCGGCGTACCGGCAGAGGCTCCCGCAGCTGACGGCCGCGGGCCCGCCGGGCGGGGTGCACCGGGGCAGCCCGGAGGCCGGCGGGGCGGGGCGGGGCGGGGCCGGGCGGGGCCGGGCCGGGCCGGGCGGGGCGAGAAGCAGCCGCCGCCGTGGCGGACACGCCCCCGGCCGCCGGGAGGTGGCAGCGCGGCCGTCAGAGGGCGCCGCGTGCCTGCGCCGCGCGGCGCGGCCGGTGGGGCGTGGCGCGGCGCGGCCCAGCATGCAGCGCGGCGCCGTTTGAATGGCGCAGGCTCCGGGCGCTGGGCCCCGGCGGTAGGTGCCCGTGGCTCCTCCTCCCCCCTCGGCGTGGCCCTGCCCGGTACCATGAGCAGCGGGTGAGTGAGCGGGGATGAAGGCTCCCGGGGCCGTGGCCGAGGAGCTGGCGCTTCGAGCCGGCGGCGGGCGGGGTTCCTAGCGGCCGGGGTGGGAGCTTTCCTGGCCCAGGACTCGTCTCCGGCCGCTGAGGAACCGGGGCCGCGGGAGCCCTCGGCGGGGCCTACCCCCACCCCGCTCGCCGCCCGCTCTGGAGGAGCGCGGTGCGTGGCGCGCCCCGGGCCGTGCTTTGGCTCGCCGGGGCCGGGTGCGGCTCCGAGGCGCCCCTCTCGGCGGGCGGGCGGTGGGGGAGCGGGGCTGCCGCCTCCCCGCTCCCGCGGTGGCCCCCGCCAGGCCTCCCCCGGCCGGCGCCCCTGCGCGTGGGGCGCGCCAATGCGGGGCAGCCCCGCCGGCCTGCGGCACGGCTGCCCGCGGTGCTGGCGGCCCGTAGCGGGCGAGCTCTGGCGGTTGCGCTGTTGGGGGAGCGGCGGTACCAGCCGCGGCTCGCAGCGAGCGTGTGCGCTGGCAGGTAAGTGGAGGGAGGGCAGGGGAGGCTTCGGTGCTGCCGAGAGGGAGGATAACCAGCCGGGTGTGAGGCCTGCTGACGGGATTTATTCGCTGGGTGTGACAGATTCCAGTGGGGAAAAAAAGGACGGGGGTGTGAGGCAGATCTTCAGAAGCCTGAAGATCAGATTCTGCATTAATTACTTTGTTAACCTTCAAAGTTTTTTTTGTCCGCTGTTATGCTGGAGTAGTTTGGCATGTTGTTGAACATAGATACAAAATAAAGATATTCTGAATAGTGACATCTATTGATGAGAGAGACTGGGAGGAAGTTTTAGAAACCTTTGTTGCTCTTTTTGTGTAATATGATGTGCTATAGGGCAAGGTTAAGTCAGTTTGCTTAAAAGCAGCTTTATTCTTTCTCTTCTTGGAATATGTATTCTGCTTTTTCCACTCCCCTGGTTTTTTGTTCCGGTAGTCAGGGAAGGGGGGGGGGGGGGGGGGGGAGATAAGTTACCCAAGTTTACTAGAACTAAAGCATAACAGAAGACAGGTTAGTGCCTCTGGCCTTGCTGATTAGAAATAAATTGTCCTAGTCAAAAGCTGTCAGTTTCATATTATCAGTGCATGTAATTTTGATTAAAATTTATGTACTATGATTTTACTGAACTCAAGTTACCATTGGCTTGAATTCCTAAACTTTATAACTCAGAATTTCATTATAACGTCTTAGGAATTATATCATTAAAGTATTTCATATGTATATATTTTGTAAAAATGTGAGTATAGTGATATGTGTGTGGTGTTATATTAGTGTATATGTATTCTGTCTCTCACCCAGTTTCGAAACGCTTCTTTTCAATATATTTCTATTGGAATCATTTTAATAAGCTTTTTTTTAATTTATTGTAACAGTGTTGTATGTTGGTCTCGGGGTAAGGAGCTTAAGTATGAATTAAGAAGGCTTTTTAAGTACTATAAACAGACCACAGTCAATAATGGAAGTGTATTCGAGGGTAACATAAGTCATGTGATCCCAAGCTATGCGAAGTGTAGTCAGACTGTGTTCAGCTAAGTAGGGATGAGATGTGTACTGATGCTTCCACCAAGTTTGGAGATTGAGGAGTTTTCCAGTAAGTCTTTCTCTAGGTTTGACTTTAAAGTTCTTGTTGCAGTTTTTTTGAAGCTTTTGGGGTTCAGCAATGAGTAGAAAAATACACTGTATTTCATTTTGAGTAGTTTCTTAAATCTTGTGTAAAATATTAATGTAGGAGTGTCGGTGTATTGGAACTTGATTTCCTATGTAGAACTCTCAGATAATGTCACTGACAGCACTTTTCCAACCTTACTCTTCTTAGGGTGTTCATAAGTGAAAATGAACCGGTAAAAGCATCTCTGCATTAGTGAAGGATGATTTTAGAAAGGTCTGAAACACTGACAATACTATGTTATGGCAGCTTAACATATCTGTAAATGGTATCCCCAGATGCAGAAAACTGGGTATTTGTTTGACTTTTTTCTAGAAAATATTTTTTCCAGAATGTGAATAAGGTTCAGTTATTAGACTCTTAAGCTAGCTCCACAAGGAGAGGTAACTCACACCTGGCTTCATCCTCAATAAACTTAACCAAATGCTGACTTGTGGTCATTTTTGGAGGTTAATTATGACTGCTTGTGCCAGTGGGCCATATACAAATTCCATATGTAAGAGTAATAGGAAAATGAGCTTAAACTGTAGGAATAAGCTAACTTACCATAACTAGTTACTCAAATATATTTGCCTTTACTGCAAACTTAATGAAATTCCTGTTACTTCTGTCCACGCATGAAACTTTATATTGAAACAAATGGCCTGACAGGTATAGCACATTTGCAAAAATGTGTCCTGCTGGCATATTAAAAAACTTTCTATAGAGTTGCAGAAAAATTTTGCATTAACATACTTCTTGGAATCTTGAGCTCCACTTTTTTTTTTAAAAGAGAATTCAGTATTTAACACTGTCAGGGCATAAACTACTAAAAGGAGTGGTTTTTTTTTTTAATAAAAACCCCACTCCGTTTCATATTCTAAGCATGTGGAAGCCATCTAAAACTGAGAGACAGATGGATTCTGTAACATTTGTCAGAGTTAAAATGGAAGGAAATTATGCCAAGCTTACAGAATCACTTCTACATCACAAGATAGTGCTGATTTATTTTTGTAGATGGATTACTCTTGCGGAAGTTAACTTGGAATAACCATTTTTGGAAGTTTCTCAGGATCATTTTAAATCTGATAATGACTACAGAAATTGACTGTTACTGGTTCCCTGATGCATACCTATTTTGAATGCTTTCACAGTATGAACTCCCCTCCTTGGGGAGTAACAATTAACCCTTTCATCTGAGTTTAATATTGCCATCCTTGAACTTGCACTTGATTTAATATGGGGCGGGGGAGAGTCACAGAAACGTCTGCAATTGCTAGGGTACATGGAATGCTACAGGAAAAAATAGCTGTTAAGAATTTGGGCACAGAGTAGGACAGGAAGAATGTTTGTTTTAAAGGGTATTGCTGATGACTTAAGGTATCGAGCTATTTTACATTGGCTTTGCTGTCACGCGAAGTACTCCAGTCTGTGTTCTGCAAGAAATTAATGTTATGTTAATACATGTGTAGATTACATAACATGCGAAGAAAAGTTTGTCCCTCTCTGGGGGCTGTGCCCAGAACATAGAACGATGGGAGGGAGTGGCAGAGCTGTTGATACTTGCCTTTGATAGATGTGCACTTGAAAGCCTTTTCGTGCTGTCTTTCGTTGCTTTGATACTGGTATGACTTGAAGAGTTGAAGGGAGAGATCAGAGTTAGAAAATAGCAGTAAGGCCATCAAGAAAACTTTGCATGGATACTGTCTATTGACTGCAGGGTCAAATGTGCTTGCTTATCAGGATGTAGGGCTGCTGTTACTCTGGTCTTGTTTCCTGAAAATTTAGGAGACTAAAAGGAGGAGAAAGGAAGGGTTGGCATCTTCTGTGAGAAGCCATGCATGGGATGGGGGAAACTGGTGGAATGTGAGCCTATCATCTGAATGAAATCTCTGTTCAGATTTGCAGTCTATTTTGTTACAGTTGTAAAACAGTTTAGGCTTGTGTGGTGAAGGGTTAAGGTAGAGATGAAGAGACTTCCATTCTAACCTTAGTTTATTTTTTAAGTTTTGTAAAGCAAAATAGTTGCATTGGACTTAATGAGATGGTATAACAGACTGTTCTGAACAAATACCACTAGCTGTGCCCCTCACAAGGGGATAGTCAAAAATTCAAGACGTAAAGGTGTCTGTTTGATCCTGTACAAATTGGTATCTAATGCCAGTTTTAAAATCCCCTGTATATATTCCAAAATAAGTGTGTGGTAGTATCTAATTAGCTATCCCTACATGATGGTATCTGATAGCAGATAAAATGAAAGTTGTAAAGAGCCCTATGAAGTGTTTTTATCCTCTAGCATTCATCTTTTTAATTACTGGCCAGCTAGCATTTTATCATGTGTTACTAAGCCTTTAGAAGCAGGTTTCTTGATGTGGACTAAGTTTATTATAGCAGTATTGGGTTTGGATGTACCAGATTCTTCTGCTTGTGTTCTGCTTTCTCTGGACTTAATCACTTCAAATGTATTTATTTTTTTATGAATTTACATATGAAGTCTGCACTGGAACCCATGTAAACATTTGGGTCACAGCATCCTGTGACAAGTTCAGCTTGATTATAATTTGCACAAAGAGCCACCCCCTTTCGTTAGTTTTGAACCTACCTTCAGCTAGTGCTTTTTGACCATTCTTATATTAGGCAAGACAGTGAATAATCTCAGTGTAACTTCTCCAAGCCATTCATTTTGTAGGCCTCTGTTTTATTTCCCCTCTCTCGTATAAGTGGCTGCCTCCTCAAACTGAAAAGGGCTCATCTGTTCAGTTACTGATTGTGTGGAAGGTATTCTGGTTTTTTAACTTGTCTGACCTTTTTTTACTTAGGAGTCTTCTGAGTTTTTTGAGGGGAAGAGTCCAAACCTGGGCTCAATATTTGAAACAGTCACTATAGACTGCCACAACAGTGTTCTGTTTATTTTCCTGTTTATTGATCCATATGGAACGCTGAGCAATCGGAATGATCTAAAGTAAACCGTCATATATGCAGATCATGTTGTGGGTGGCAATTAGTAATGCGGAGCCTGTGATTCTATATGGGAGCCCAGAATTTCCTCATGCCTGCAGACACACAGGCTTTGCTTTTTATTAACCTATAGTCATTGCTTCTGTTTATTTTACTTGACGGTCCTTCTCTAATTCATCAGTTAGCCCTCCTCTTCAGTGTCTGGTTTAACTTTGTGTTGTCAATGGTCTTTGTCATTTAATTATTCATCCCCTTTGTGAGGTAATCCATGAATGTATCAAACAGCATAAACAAATGCAGATTTTTATGCAGGATTCCTGTGGTGGCTGCCTTCAGTGAGGGAACCACTTGAACAGTTTAGGACTTAGCTGTTTCTCCATGCAAAAACTTTCACTCTTATCGCTTGGTTGCTTAATTTCCTCAAGAAGTTAAAGTGAGGGACTTCTGGAAACTTTTTGGAATATTCGGCTAGAATCTTGTCATTTAGCTGTCCTTTATCCATGTTGTACTACTTCATAGTCTCAAAGAATTCCATTAATGTGCAGGGCAGGACTTGCCTTCACAAGAACCAGGTTGGATCTTTCACAGTATATTATTGTTTGTGTCCAGTAATTCTGTTCTTGATTACATTATTTACTGATTTGCACAACAGAGGTGTCAGTCTGGATCTTTCTTGAGGCTATCTTTAAATACTGACTGTGTTTTCCACACATGATTTCTTTAGGTGCTTTGTCAGCTCTAAGGGAGAGGTTCTGCACGGTGGTTAACAATGCAGCTATTCCATTACTGTGTGTATGTTCGCTGCTGCTTCTGCATCCTCAGAGACCCTCACAAACCAGGTTAAACTATGGAAACCTTTCTAAACTGTAGGACAGTGAACACTCAATTTTACTTCATTTCATCAGATGTTCCTTTATGTCTGATCATCTGTTAGCCTTTTGGGTTTCTGTTCCCAGTCTTTAAAGAAAGAATTGGCAGTTTTGTCTTTTCTTGTTTCAGCTGTGAGGCTAGAGGGGCATTATGTTCTTGCATCAAATTGCTAGTGTGTGTAATTCTTTTTGTTTTGGACACATTCAGTCTTTTTTTGGGGGGAACTTCCTTCCCTCCAGGATAACCTCTTTCTAGTTAGGTATTTAGAGACGTTATCTTAGACTCTGATGCACTAACTGACTTCACTTGGCAAGACATTTCTTTCTAGCCTTCTAGTTTAACGGTGCTGCTGTCTTGGGTATTGAAGATCAGATTCTTGCTTAGCACGTAGCATGAAAGAGGAGGATGCTTTGGGATCGCTTACTAAACAAGCAAGTAAGGACAGGTAGCTCTTCTGCATGAAGAATTGTAAGCTGTCAGTGTGTCACGGCAGTAGTTGCAATAAATGATTCTTCAGAAACGGAATTTATGGATATTTTTTTTTAGCATTTGACAGGATGATTCTATGGGGTCTAGCTCTGGTGGCTGCAGGTTGTCCTTCATTACTGCTGCCCCCTCAGGAACATTCTCAAACAGGGGATGCAAAAAAAAAAAAAAAAAAATCCTCCTAGCTTTCTGCCTTCATCATTAGCCTCAACAGAAGGTTGGATTTGTTGGGATTTCAGGGTTGTTGGGTTAGACTATTTGTCAAAAGTTCTGTTGTTTGCTTTTGTGTTGTGCTCCAAGTTCAAATTTTAATGTACAGCCCATTTGAGGCCAAACAATGACTTGAACCAGTCTGGTGTGCAGCAAAGTTGCTTCTTCTAAACTTCAGAGGAAAAAATATTTTTTACTACTTATAAGCCTGGTGGATGGAAGCCTTGAAAGTGTGGAGAACTTGTAGGGTGACAACTATTCTATCAGCATTCCATAGTATGCAGGAAAAGTTAACTTAATGAACCAGTTTTAAGCCAGTCTTGTATGTGGAAAAGTATGGGCCACCAACTGTTAAAAGATCTTGCCGTAAATAATGCTGCCATTTGCAGTGCTTGCTGAAGTCATTGGTCTGAGAGCTCTATATTCCCATCTAGGAGTAAGGGTTTCTATCAGTAAAACTTCCTTTTTCTGAGAGAGAGTTCTCCAATCTGATTCTTTAGTACTGATCCTGTTCTAAAGAAAACTGAAGCACTCGAATTTTTTTTGCTTCCGCTGTATCCTAAAATATTGAATGTAATATGCATTATGTGAAGAGTACACCTTATCCTTGGTTTTGAGCCTGCCACCTGTTTGTTTTATTTGATGGCCTTTAGCTACTGCATTGGAAAATCTTCTGTGGCTAACAAGCTGTTTCCCCATCTGGCTTTTTCAGTGCTCAGTGTCTTAGTGTTTTAAATACTGAAGTTCTTAATGTGAGATAAATTTGCTGCATGGAGGAAAAGGGATAGGACTGTTGGTACTGAAAGTGGAGGGGAGAGATTAGGACACTCATGCTGGGACCAGAGTTTTACTGTTTAGAGGAAAACGAATAAAATTAAAGCAAATAGTTGGTTTTTAAAAGGTGGGATGTCTTGCTGAAACATCTTAAGAATAGTGCACCATGGTGATGTAATTCTTGAATCCAGTCTCAAGCAATGAATTTTCTGAATCACTCAGAAAAAATGCAAAACCATGTGTACAACTGTCTCAATCTTGGTTTTGATTCTTTGCATACTTCAAGACAAAGTACTTCAGGCATTTTCTTGCTGGTTAACTGGTATAAATATTTTTTTTAATATGAAGAATAGCCAAATTTATATTCTGAGAAAAATGGGTGGGAGGTGGATTTGCCAGTGATCTAAGGGTGGTCTTTGACTTCCATTTTTTTAACCTTTGCTGTTCGATGAAATTTGCCTCCTTCCTGAAAAACAGGGATTATTTTTATTTTCCTGCTTTTCCTCACTTGAAAATGGTTGTGGGACCAATTATTTTTTTTTCTAGGTGGCAGATGAAATTCCTAGTGTGAGAGGTGGAAAGTCTCATAAATTGCTGCCACCTTTACTTGAATTCTTGTCTGTATGGCACCTTTCAGTGCAGGTGTACTAAGCTGGTCTGAAAACAAGATCTCTGCTTCTGTTTCTTGCAGAGGGGGTGGAGGGGGGTGTCTTGGTTTTATTTTTTTTTTTTTTAAATAAATAGGAATTTTTAAGTGCTCATCAGCATGCTACTAATGATAGGGTCTCCAGCTAACATTTGCTGCTGAAGGATGTCTTGGATTATTTATATGATGGAAGATCTTGTGTATAGTTTAACTCTTTTTAACTGGTTTTGCTGGCTGCATTTGAAGAAAGTTAACTGTTATAGAAAAGATACTTGGTTATTCTTATTTTATATTAAATATATTTCCCTTGAAAACAGGGATTTGAGAGATTATGGCATCTGAAGCCCACAATGTTAGAAAACAGAAAGTATTGCATATTGAAGGTCATCCCATTGATCTCCCTAGAAAAAGAATCTCTTCTTCCACTAAAAAGATCATGAAGGAGGTAAGCTGTGGGGTTTTGGGTTTTTTTTTATTCTTTGATGAAGCTGAAGCAAACATTCAAACAAGTTCATAGTTCTAAGCAGTCTAAAACTGGAGTGCCCTATTGGGCATTTCATGTTTAGATGTGCAAGAACTTTAGCTATTACACAATTATATTATGAAAACTCTGCATTATTATAGACATAAGCAGTGACTGCACAGATACATGTATCATATCATCCACATGAGCAGTAGTTAACGATGGCTTTACTTATGCCTGCTTTGCTGCAGTACAGCCAAGAACTGTTTCAGTAGAGAAATTGTATCATCAAAAAATTCTCTCTTGCCAAGAGAGCTACATGGCACAATTGAGAGGTGGGGTAGGTGAAATACTTGCATTGAAAAGGACCTGTCATCTTAATATCATGCAGGTTGATCTACCCCATTTAGTAACATGTACTTTCACTAGATTCTTGCTAGTCAGAAACATTTTCTCATAACCTCTTACATGTGTTACTGGTAGAAGAGGAAGGCGGTGGAGTATGGAGGTAAACTTCCTGTAAGATCACTTCAAACAGCAGTCAAGATGCCAATATGCTCTATGTCTGTTTGCTTATTGAAACTTACGTATTAAAACCTACATGATTTTATGACTTGGTGTTAACAAAAAACAGTCATAACATTGTTTTGCTGATGTATGCAATGTAAATGTTAATAGTAGTATAAATTTTCAAGTTCAGATGCCTGCAGTATATGGGTATAGTACCTGTTTGTATGAAAATGTATTTCTAACTTTAGCATCTTAGTTCTTTTTTATTATTAATCTGTTTACTAATGAAAAAAGTAGACTAGTATGTCACAATTCAACTCATCTTCATTACATGAAGCTCTAAAACATTGAAGACTACTGTATAAAAAATCATTTAGAAATTAATCTTCAGGTTCTGCTGCTTAATTTTCAAAGGTTTTGCTAATCTGTTTGGCACAACCTTGAATGAATTTTGTGATTCCTTTTGGATATCACTCTTCTATGCAGCCTAATGGTGCAAAAGGGTGCTAATCTATTTCATATGAATGAATTCAAGATAATCAAGCTGGTGTTGTCTACAGTGGTCTTGATTTATTTTTTTTTAAATGCATGTGTGAGACAAGCAATGCAGTTTTGCCATCAGATTCCAGTAGCCTTTTTATGTTCGTCACAGTTGCTAGTAAGTAAAAACTCTCTCCCTGTGATGTCACAGTCCTGCCTCTGGCCAAAGATACCCCAAGCCTACAGCTGACTGTGGTGCTCCAAGGATAGCGATGACAGAGCTAGTCCATCTATAGGTCACCATAAAATACCTGAAGATTATAGGAAGGTTAACATAGCTGTGCTTTAGCTACAGAATAGGAAGAGTGGGTGGAAAGGAGGGAATCCATGTTAAGCTTAGGCAGTGGTAAAGCAGAACTTCCTTTTGACAAACTGTGGGAGTGTTTGAGCCTTTTTAGTAAAAAAACTTGTTTTCTTCTCTGTTCCCTTTCTCCCAGGGTAAGAAATCTCCAAAACAGCTGGCTTCATACACAAACAGGTACGAGGGCTGTGCAGACGCTTGAGTTTGAAGTGAGAGGGAGGCAGGGAGGAAGAAGCTGTTTAAATCTTTTTACAACACTCAAGCAGACACAAATGGAAGATAGCTCTTGATTACTTAATTCTTTACTGACAATACTTGGTTCTTGTGTCCACTTCCATAATAATGAGTCTGCGTTTATAAAAGCAGGAGAAAAATATTGGTGGTAGCTCTTACTTCTGATAACCCAAATGTTGTGAAGATATATTTTGGGGATAAAGTGTCTTTGCTAACCTGCAAGTTGACTGCTGAATTCATAATGATGTATTTTCGCTTACTAACATGAAGAATTGCTTAGATTTAGAGCAACTTTCACTAAAATACTGCTTTATTATTGCAGAATAACAGTTGGAAAAACGGTGACCAGTCCCCTCTCTCTTTTCAAAGTAGTATATTGTAAAAGAAAAGTTCGTTGTTATACTCCAAAGCCTTGCTATAGAAAGAAACAGTTCCCTAAATCTAGGGGCTGTGACATGGCAAATAAAGAAAATGAACTGGCTTGTGCAGGGAATCTGCCAGCAAAACTACACAACGACAGTCGTACGCACTTGTTGAATTCTAGTGACTCTGGCTCATCTCAAACAGAAGGCCCATCATCCAAATATAGTGGATTTTTTTCAGAGGTAAGTAGAGTTTAAAGAAACTTTAGTTTAAAATAGGAGTATTCCTGATAGTTTCTTTGTGTAGTTAGCTGTGAAAGTTTTCAGAGATTCATTTTCTTAACATACAGATTGGCTCCAGTCTTGTGATTTACAATCTCTATCTGTCAGTTTACCGGGGATACAGTTGCCAACAATAGTAGTTCTGCCAGTTTTCCACATGTTTGTCAGCACAGAAGCTCAGATCTGCCAGGCTACTCTGGGTTAAAATTGTACCAACACTAAAGGAAAATGTTTTGACCTGGTTGAGTTTCATGATCTGGCATGATGTATAGCCACATGCGTGCTTATGTGTGAAAGTAAGCTGGTGAGGTAGGACAGGACCATTTTCAATAGCAGTATCAGCTTCATGTGTATGAAATGAACTTAAGTGTTTGTGTAAGACTGTTTCTTGTTAAGATTGCTTGATGAAACACAGTGAATGGCTGTAGGGCTTCCAAAACTGGACAAAGGTCAGATATTTAAATGAAATGGGTTTTATGACGGTGAAGGCCATTTAAGTCCCTTAATGTTGAAGTTTCCATTTCTGTCACCATAGATGTTTGTTACCCTTTGAGGCCTGCAGTTGTTTTAAGTGAGGCATAGCAGGGAAGATAAGATTGAAGATTCTTACCGTGCTGTCTTTTTATGGTACTGGTCTTGTGAAGACAGAGCCCTGAGAGTCCAGTGGGCTGGAGGTACAAGTCTGTGGCACTCTTGCACTCCATTGAGTTTGATCGTTTCAAGGAAGGAGCAGCAGAATAGCTAGAATAAAGATGCTGTGGGAAGAAGAGTAAAGAAATGAAGAGTGGGGGAGGATTCATCCTGTGAGAAACTGAAGACTAGATCACTTGCCACAGATGCCTGTTTAACTGTTTTGAGAGATGTGGGTGGCTCTGCAGTGTTCACCAATGCAAGGTCTATTTTTATTAAAATACCTAAACTTCATTCCAAGAACAAGCTATTTTCAGAAATTAATCTTTTCTGTCAAAGTTCAGAATAATACATGTAATTACTTGGGTCTAAATTGTGTCAAAATTAATAAGCATCTAAGTAAAAAATTCTCAAGAGTTGGTTGAATTACAGGTTTCTCATGAATGCTGTATTTAACTTTTAGATACGTCTTTAGGTGTCTACAGACCTTATTCTTGTAGCTCTTGGGTAAAGTAGTCTTAATCTATTTGTGCCCCCTTCTAAGGGAAATTTGTGGTTTTAAGGCTACTGTGAGCTAAATTTCTGAAACTCGTCAGCATACAGGTAGGATTGTACGTTAACAAATTGCTATATTAGAGCAGCTTATTGTGTTGTTGCTGGCTACTTGTGGTAAATTTCTATATTTTCAAAAATACACAGGTTTCTCAGGACCATGAAACTATGGCTCAAGTTCTTTTCAGCAGGAATCTGAGGCTGAATGTAGCTTTAACCTTTTGGAGAAGGAGAAGTATAAGTGAACTGGTAGCCTACTTAGTGAGGTAAACCTGAGTGTCTCTTTTATATTCTTAAAGTGGTAGCAAATTCAAATATGCTGCAGCATTTTTAGGGGTTCCCTAAATGTTGTAACTTCGTTACGCTTATTCTTTAAGTCATGGTGGAAGCACATACTTCAACCTATGCTCTACTATCTGATTTTATTCTTAATGTTTCTAGGATACAAGATCTTGGAGTAGTAGTAGACTGCCTTCCTGTGCTTACAAACAGGTACAAACAAAAAAGTGGAGGGATAAGAATCTGCTATAGCCCTGATGAAGTTCAAACACTTCTGAAACATCTTGTTTTTTAAGTTTACAGGAAGAAAAACCACATATTTCAGTTGGCTGCTGCGTAGATCTTTTGCCTTTAGTGAAATCATTGCTTAAAAGCAAATACGAAGAGTAAGTATGAGTTTAGGATGTTTTCAAAACGTTATTACTTCCTGGCTATGCAGTGCCCTAGAAGTTAATGGTGTTTAGTCCTCTGACTGTTGTTCCCTCTGCCCCTTCACCCAATGCTGAATTTGAGGGAACGCCAACCTGAAGAGGAGCTTCCCTCTGGACGTTTCTCCTCTAGCAAATCAGTGGCTCAACAACTCGTTTCTGCAAGGTTAAGGACTGGTGGGGACTGGCTTTACTGCTTATGCAGATTTATTTATCCTGAACAGTAAAACAGAATAGCACTGAGGTTTTAGTATGCTTTACGTGAAATCAGGGCAGTTTTCAGGCAAAATACCTGAAGAATTTCTAGTTTTTCAATAAAAGCTTCAGTTAACCACTTTGAAATTGAAAACATAGGCAAGTATTTAAACTTCCCAATTTGTCTAGATTTTTAATTACAGAATAGAAAACATGTTGCTCTAAATTGCTTACCAATTTGTCTTGACACTTTAGCTGACCTGTAGATATTGGAGTGGGGTGAAAAAAAGCATTATGTGTAAAATATGTTGTTGCAGATACGTGATAGTTGGTTTAAACTGGCTTCAGGCTGTCATTAAAAGATGGTGGTCAGAACTGTCTGCACATTCAGAAAAGGCAGAGGATGGGTGAGTATAGTGTTGGGGAAATACTTAAATATATTTATGTAGCTTATTCCATCTCAGTCTGTTTTAACTTTGATCACTAGGAGCATACGTTATCTACAAAATAAAAAGTTATAATTTGAAAGTACTTAAAAGAAGTTGTTCTGTTAATACACAGGTGGTGTTTTGAAACAGACCTAAGGATTGTCATGTCTTTGTTTTCGTGTTTTTGTGGTTTTTTACTGGAGTTTTAATACATGTAGAACATAATATCAGAGGTTATACAAATATTGAGGAAGTTGGATCAATTTTTTCCAATAGTGACAATAACATGTAAACTAAGTCTATATATAGTATTAATAATGTTTCAGTCAGTCTCCTGAAGTGTGGTATATGTATGTTATAAAGTGTTGCTCATTCTTTTTCAGAAATATTCATATTTTAAAACGACAATTAAGTGGTTTGTGGGAACAGGAGAATCATCTTACTCTGGTTCCAGGATATACTGGTAATATAGCTAAGGTAATACAGTTCCAGTTGTGTTTAGTAGTGAATATAATTGTATCACTTGCAGTATTCCTCTCATTTGTGTTTTTTTTATGCAAAACTATTGATGGATAGGAACACTTTTATTTTCCACTGATGCTCAAGTATATCGCACAACTTACACAGAAGTTTGGAGTCCCTATGATAATAGTAATGTGATTTAGAATGCTAACAATGAATTTTTTTATCCTTTTTTCACAGAGAAAGCATCTCCTTAATAGTGAAATGGCTAATAGTAATAAGCCTTAAAATTGATGTAAAAAAGGGCCCAGATGAGTAGGTAGACTGTAAAAGGATAGATGTTTTCTCTAAAATCTGCTGTACCCATTACTGTAAGCATAATGCAGCATGGAGAATCTTAGCCCGGCAATGTTGTTGGCATTTGCACATCAGGTGACTGGGGCAAGTGACAACATGTTAAATTCTAAAGCTTATAGCTGGCTTAATGCTTGGAAAGTTACGAGTTTGTGGAGAGCAGAAAAGTGTCTCCATCTGAAGCAAATCCCGGTTTGCCTTTCTCGGTACGTTGTGGTATCAGTAATACAATGAGGGTGTCTGGTAAATGCATGAGTTGCTGCTCATGACACTCGTCTGTGTAAACAGGGCTTTCTTGAGGTGTGGCACAAAGAGTTACATTGAGTGAGAAACCTCTCCACATGGAGGGACCTGATGAAGGTAGACAGTAAGAGAGGACTTAAAGCAGATACTTGGTTATGTGCAGAATTCAAGCGAACTTCAAAAGAACTTGGAGATTGCATGCTTTACTAGCATCTGAAAGAGCTTTGTGGAATCTATTAATTTGATGGCTGCAGAATTTGTCACTTTGTATCAAATAAGTTTTCTTGTTCTTCTGGGATTGCTGTGCACTTGCGACTTATTTTTTTTTATTTCTACAAGAATATTACAAACTTCTTGCAGAGTTTCAGTCAGTAGGGGTGTAGAACAGTGTTCTAAACTCCCAACTCGTAGAGCAATGGAAGCTTGCAATACAGGCTACCTATTTCTTTTGGTGTGCCAACATAGCAGTTACAGCTAGTGTCAGCTTGTTTCTCTAGGATTCGGGTTCTCTTTCTGTTCATGTGGCTAATTCTTAATGTATATCAGGATAGATTGTGACCAAGGCCACCTGAACAAGTCAGGAGCAAAAAGTGTAGTACAAGAATGTTGGAGGGATGGGCTGAAGGAATGTCACTCTTAATAAACATGTTTCAAATACATGATCTCATGATGATGATTTTGTTTCCTGTGCATGCAGGGAACAGAGGAAAAATAGACTAAATTGATGACTTGGGAAGCTAGTCCCACTGTTCTTGCAGGCTTTCTAGTACATAAAGTAATGCCATTGAAAGTATCTTGAAGATAGCTTGTTCTGAAATTTGGCCTAAACATAATGATTCTTGTATTATGGTCCTGATTGATTACCCTGCCTTAGACATACAGTTGATGTTACAGCCATAAGTAATGTGACACTTTTGTTTCTCCTTTCTAGGATGTAAATGCTTATTTATTACAGCTACACTGACATGATTGGGAAACTATGTATGCTTATGTGGTGAAAGAACCCCGCAAAGTACCCCTGAAATACATACTGTTTCTGAAAGCCTTTTGAGAAATACTGGCAGAAGAGAACTGAACTGTCAAGCTGTTTAACAAAACCACTAATAAAATCCTAACAATCTACTTCACATTGAAGTGGAAAAACATCTAGTAGGAGCAACTTTTACTTCAATGAGGTGAAAGTGCACTATGAAAACTGTATGCCTTTGCTGCATTTGGGATTCACTGAGTTACTAGGTATTCATTTAAATGCTACTGTATTTTACCACAACATCGCATAAAAGAAGATGAATTACTGTCATGAAGACAAAGACAGCAGAACCAGTTAAAAGGAGCCAACAAAAGCAATCGGCATTTAGAGCTTTTAAATGTTTCTTTCACAAGAGAACTCCAGAATGCACCGATATCTTCCAATTGCATTTAAAAAAAAACCACAACAACTTTGGAATATTGAATTCTATGTTTTAATCAAATTATTAAAGACAATTTTTGTTTGCACTATTGAGAAACTGTACATTAAAGTTGCCTTAATTACTAGTGTTTCAAAAAGCCAATGTGTTAAGATGCAAATAGCTATTATGTTCAGATTGTAATGAGAAGCTACAAAAATCAGGGTTTCACATTGTGTAGTTAATGAAACATTGCACATATACAAAGATTCATGTATGAAAAATATTATAAATACCTGAAGTTAAGCTTGGATAAACAGTTATTGCAAATGTCAGCAGAATGGTGAATTTATGTCTAACAAATGTTTTTATATTGTATGTGGATTTCTAACACAGTAATCTTGTTCTGTATCATTTAAACTACATGCAAATAAGTAAATATATAAAATGTATCTACTGTTTTTCTTTTCAAGTTCATAAAATATTTCTAGAGTAATCTCTTCCATGGTACTTTTTATCATAGATATTTATGTCTATTGTTTGAAATGTTTACAGCCAGATGAGGCCATGTTAATCAAATCACACTCTTTTTATACTACCTCTGTTAAACTGACAAAGAGCTTTTGCAAAATTAGTAGGGTTCTAGCCTGATCAGTGATGGCAAATTCATACCAACAATAGTATTGAACATACAGCTAAAACTCTTTTACTGTCCTATTGCTATCCTGAACTATTTTAATTTAAAAGCTATAGCTTAATAGCTCTGAGTCTTGCTTTTAGGATTACAATTGCCTTTTTTATTTTGTGATTAGAAAGCATGTGTTTCCAGGTAAAACTTAAGAAGTGCCAGCTGTTCACTTAAAACAAATATACATGCACAGCATGTATTACCAAATATTCTACTTCCTTAAACTAAGTACTTACAAGGGTTGTTTTCATACTTACCTAGCATTAAGCATATGCACTTCTATTGATGTGCAGGAGAAAACTTTGATAGCCCCAAGTGGTTTTTGCTTTACAGGTGAGGTTAAACGAATTTTGAATTCTGGTAGTGGTCAACAGCTTTAGGCCTCCTGTTGCTTCATTTTAAATTCAATTTACATATTATTGCTGACTTCTGAAGGCCAACTAGAAATCTGTTACCAGAACTTGGTGCTTTTCATTATTTTGAGTATTCTATAAACCACCAAAGGTTTCACACTTTCCAGGGCAAACAGCTACAGGGAAGGGTTTCTGGGACATCCCAAAACTGAGCACTCTGTCGGATAATCTAGAGACAGGCACATAGCCAGATTGTTTTTGCTAGAATTGTTAGGTACCGTTACAGGTATTTCACACTCAAAAGAGTTTGTGATAGAACTTACTGCTTTCCAGATGTTTTTGCTGTCAATTAAAAATTGAAAGGAACTTCAGTATGATAATGTTCTTGTATTACTTCCCTGTTCTGTTCAGCACTTAAATGTAAAAGTGATATAAAGACTAGCTTCATCATTTGGGTAGCAGTTGCTGAAACTCTTAGGCTATTCCTCAAGGAGAATACTGTAAAGGCGATTAGAAACCAGGAATTTTTTTTCCTCTTTTTTTTTTTATGGACAAAATGAAGTAACTCATGGCCATTTATTTCTGATAATACCAGAAGTAATTATTCTAACTGGAGAAAGTTAAATACTCTAGTAGTTAAAAATCTAGCTTGACTGTAGATGTAAATACATTGGTTTATAATGAATTCTGCATATGGCCATAGATTTAGAAAATTAACTGTGGATGGTGCTTTTGTTCTAGTGGCAAGGTAAGATTGACTTGAGGATTGTTACTGAGAAATATCTAATAAAATAATGCATTATTTTTAACAGCCAAAAGTTGTATTTTGACAGCATTGATAATATGGTATTAAACATTAAGCCATTAGTATCTGTGCCTTATTTTCAATAAGTTTTTGTACTGTTTTCAGGCAGCTACTAGACTGTCAGAACAGGATTTTAGTCTCCATTATGAAAAGATTTTTCTGTCATGATCTTAAAGAACTCACTTAAACTGTTCATGCTGACATTGAGGCTCAGCTTGTTGTATGCTCTTTAGTTCTCAAATGATTAGGAATCAGTTTTGCTGTAGTAGAATGTATGTGTATGGTATTTGCTCAGAGGTGACATGAGTAAAATGTCTCAATAGCTGTGTAACTCCATGAAATCCATGTAGCTGTCTCATTGAATCTAAGAATTAAGCTTATGCACAAATGCTAATCCTTGTGATAATTCCTGAAAATGCTGTTTCTAGGATGTCAGAAAATCCAGGCCTAATTAATGCTTTGTCCTGTATGTTCTTGTGATGCAGAAGCATGTATGTACTTGAGGATGAAGGATGCCTCAGCAAAGCTGCTGTTCATGTTATACCACTTGATACAAAATTAATGTATTTAAAAAACAGTACGTCTTTTGCCTCAATGTTCCCTGAGAATACTTGAGGCTGTTTTGCTGAAAGGGTTTTTATTTGAAGTGTGAACAAGAACTTACCCATCCCCTAAACTGAAATTAGAGAAGCCTTCTGGCAAACTGCTTCTTTCCATAGAGCTAAAAGAACCCCAGTATTCTCTTAACATAAGAACTGAAGTTTAGGTATTGCTGATAGCTCGCTAAAGGGTGGAGGCAGGAAAAGCTACTCTGTTAATTAGCTGGGTACAAAGAAGCTAGCATGTCATAATGATTTTCTCTGTAGCTCCATTTTTGAAGGAGTTGCACCTGTTTATTACGAAGAGTACTCTGCAGTGAAACATCTTTGTATCACACAGATACTATAGTTCCAGGCTACTTAATAGTGCTTACAAATTGTTACTGGTTTTTTAAAAAATAAAGTAGCATCAGCCCTCCAGGAGCTTATCTCCTGCAGTGAGATATAATTGGAATGATCTTTGCCTTCCTGTAGGTTGCCTTATTGTTATCAGAGGCTGCAGGTTTAACACTTGGCGTGTAGGAGGGATGGGAGAATAGGAAGGGACAAAAAATGCCCTATGTTGAGTGACATCAGCCCCACTGTATTATACCATATGTATCATAAAAGCAGGCTGTAATTTCATTTTCTCCTATCTGAATAGGCAAGTTTGGAGTTACAGGTCCTCTGCATTTTGCACTGAAGAGATAAAAGTGGGAGACAGATGCTACAGTGCTGATTTGTGGTATGTTCATGTGTGTTTTTTCTTTTCCAAAAGGGTGAACACTTTTGTGTGTAGACACTTGAAAGGATCTTGTGCAAAGCTCACCTTTTGAAACTAGCAATTTCTTTTGCTAGTTCATCTTGCCAGATCTTCCAGTTTTGCAGAAGACTGAATGTCTGTCTCAGTGTGGAGATTTGCCGCTATGTTTTGTGCCCAGTTCTCTGGTACAAGGGGAAACAGGTCGTTCGTAGTCAACTATTTCTGAATACAAAACCATGCAAATCATGTGACTGGTGTGAAGTTATTCCAACTTCTGTACAATGCAAATTCTTTATAAAGCAGTTGGTTCTTTTGTGAGGAACTTTATATTGAACTGATGCTGCATTAGAGGAGGAAAAAAAGATGAAGCAGTTCTTAATAGCCTTGGTGAAAGCCAGACAGCATAGTTTTAATTTTTGTTTTCAGTCTGCCTTCCTACACACAGTAATCCTTGTAGGCTACAGATAAAGATTCACTGAGAGAATAATTGAGCGTGCTTGTATACTTCAAACAATTCATGTTTATTCCATAGTAGTTAAACAGCTTGGTTTATATCTTAAATAAGACTGAATGCAGGTATTCCCCACACACACATTCATTCTTCAACACTTAATAATGATATTTCTTCCTCTTCTGGTCCATATATACTGTGAGTATCTATTGTAAGTGGGGAAGGGAGGATGGAAAGTCTAGATAAGACCCAGGGCTAGCTATTCAACACTATTCATTTTGAAGCAATTGTGAAAATTTTCTGTCTTAAAACTTCACAAAAATATTGTTGATACCTACTAATTAAAGTGGGCACTTAAACTGCAAATTTAAGTTTGAACTTGGTTGGAAAAAATAAAGTGTTTTCACTCTAAATAACCATAGCTTCAGTATTTTACTTCCCCCCCCCCCCCCACACACACACACCCCCCTGAGTGCTGAGCTGGACTCTGATGCTGACCTGCTGCTGTATGGGAGGCAGGAGGTACAGTAGCACTGTCCCTTAACGGGATAGAATAGAAATAATCACACAGACTTCAACTGTTGCAGACCTAGAATATTTTTGTTCTCATACTGATGAGTTTTGTAGTATACTCTTTATGTAGATTGTAGCTGCTGATTATATTACTATACAATAATATCTGCTACTTCCAGGTTGAATGTGGTAGATAGTTTCTGATTCCTACAGATCACTGCTTCAATTCAGTCACTCATTGCTTGGAGCACTAAGAACTAACTATTAGTGTCTCAAACGTGTGCTTTGCTGTAACAAAATACAAGGATGTCATGTTCGCCTTTTCCACCACCACTACCCCGCTCCCCCCACCCCCTCCTTAATTTCAGTACTTAAAGGCATTTGAATTCCCTTTGGGAAGTGATAGCTGCTAAAATGTGATAAAAATGCTTTTATAAATATGTTTGTGACTTGCTTTAATACAGTTCTGTGAGTAGTGTTCTGTGTATTTGGGAAGGAGGATGTTTTCTGTATAGGCTTGAAAGAACTGGTGGATTTAACTGAGATTGCAACTATTTTCTTGATTTATTTTTTTACGGTAAGCACTCTATGTATTGTGAAACAACTAAAACAAATCTAAATATCAAGATAATGTTGCATTCCAAGACTGCCTGCTCTTGTGGGTGTAAGTGTAGGAATACGTACACACCCTAGCATCATCCTTTAAAGGGACCTGCAGACAATTTCAAATAGTTCTAGTAGTTTAGGTTGATGACTCTTTTTCAAGTGATATTTAATCTACTGATCTTCGCTTTCAAAAAGTGTGAATTATGTTTGGATCTTGCAGTTGCCACTCGCTTGTTTCAGGTATTCCCTGGACTGACAGACTTGGTGAGATAGCACAATAAGTATTCCAGCTTCAGAAAAATAGCCAGTCTTTTTTTGTCTTCTGTAACAACAGGCTTTCATTAAATCTCCTCTTCTGCATGAAACAAACTTGTTTTCTGCAAGAGTTAATTTTAGACACACTGCAAGAGGAGGGAGGATTGCCACATCTAGGAAGCTTGTGCCATCTTTAGTTCTAAATGGAGGAGAAGCTGCACAAATACAGTCAGTTGTTAAAAGAATGCGTATTTCATGCTGATGAAACTGCTACAAGGAAGACAGAAAGGAACTATTTGGGGTGTGTTTGTTTTGGAGAGCAGAAATCTCTTAATACTTTGTGTCTGCTAGTACTGCTTTGTCTTGAAGCTAAAAGGTGTTGACTGTTTGCTTAAAATAACAGAGTTCCTGACTGAAAAGGAAAAAAAAAAAACCTTGCTGCATTAGTTAATTTTGGGATGACTGTGCCACCCTGTGTTCCAGCTGGAGAAAAATAAATAAAATTATAAATATGTGAAAAAACATAATTAACAATTATTTCTGACAGCGTGAGGTTCTGGCTATTACTGGTGAAGCAGTCCAGCAAACAGAACCTGCCAGTTATCCTTCAGTTCTGCTTCTCAGTCTTGGGTTCTGGTAAGTTAGCGTGACTTTTTTGATCAACCACAATGAGTGACGAATGACAGAAGCAGTAATTCTGGAGTAATTCCATGCCAACAGCCAGCACTAGTACAAGAAGAATAAGATGGATAGGTGGTTGTGAAGTGAACCCTGCCCACCAGACAGCTGTCTTCTGAAATAAATTTTCTTAGGAAGAGATTTTTGGTACTTCAAGTTAAACTGAATTGGCTTTTTTTTTTTTTTTTTTGAAAGATGCTACAGTTAGGGTGCTTTCTGCTAGGGAGGGAATTGGGAAGATTAAGATTCCTAGATCTGCTCTTTGGATGATGGGGTAGCGCTGCAAGAGGTCCTTCAGAAAACACATACTGGTGCTATCAATAATCTTTAAGGGGGTTGAATCTTCAACACAGGCAAACTCTCATCAGCACTGTGGCTGATGTGCGCCCCTCTGGCTGGCTGTTGATGTAGGAAACTGATTTGTATAAAATGAAAGCTAGGGAAGGGGAAGCATGTGTTTTAGATACACTACAAAAATTCCCATCACCTAAGAAGGGTGCCTGCAGTAGCTGGAGATTCAGGTTTGATCATACAGGAAGTCTTTCCAGTCCCACGTGTCTGATTCCACAACAGTGAGGCACTTCGCAAAAGAAGGCTGGAGATTTGGTGCTTGCAGAACAGTCACGTTTCCTCCCAGTTGCTGCTTTCCCACCCCTCTGACACGTTGGAGCACATCTGCTTGGCTGAGTTCCCAGCTCCACATCAACCTTCTTGCTTACCCAAGTGAGAATAAAATGCCTTAATATTTGGCACACCTGGTTTCCCAAGTGATGTCTTGCACCTCAAGTCTTCCAGGTTCTCACTACAGACCAAGTGATCAGCTTAGTGCTGTTGAACTGTGAAAACTTGGAAGCTTATACCTCTAAAGAGTAACATATGGCAACTATGGATGCTCCCACTTAGTGCACCTCTTAACAATGAAGAAGCAGAATGCTGCATGCCAATGCAGTGGCTATTTCAGTCACCAGGTTTAAGATGAAGTTGTATTAGGATTGTGTGTATGTATATAAATGGGTTTTAAACATAAATATTTTACCCAGTATTTAAAATGCCCACAGTTCTGAGCATTTACAAATGGTGGGCTTGTGATAGTTAGGGAGAAATCCTGCTGCTTAGAGGTGAGTAGTTTTGATTTGGTTTTGTTTTCCCTATTCTTTACCCATCTTGCCTGCCCCTCTGAGTACAAGGGTCTTAAACTTGTTGGTGCCTTCTTGAATTGTCATTATTGCAAGCTTATGCCTTTTAGGGTTTTCTGACCCCACAGAAAACTATCAGGGAGTTGAGCCAAGTGTGGATGTCTTGTTAGCACAATACTGTGTAAACGTGTACACACTCACTGCTGTGCATAAGTATAATTTTTATGCTTCCTTCTGCACTCCAGTGCATTTACACTTACGTTGGTGGCATGTCTCTTAACGTCTGTGAAGGGATTCATTCCATCTCATAATTCTTGATTCAAAAAGCAAATTTGCTTTCTAGCTGAACAAAGAAGCTTGCTACTAAAGCTAAAAAAAGGAAAAAAAAGCCCAACCCCTCCAAAAATGAAAACAAATTAAAAATCCTCAAAAAATAAAATCAACAAACCAACAAAGCCCCCCCCCCCCCCCGCCAAAAAACAAACAAACAAACCCACAACAAATCCACCCAAACAAGCAAAAAAACCTAGAATTTGCTTGTGTCCAGCATGAAGAAGTATTGTGGCCAGATGACAACAAACAGTGCCACCTATTTTTCACTAAAAAAGGGACATAAGAATGCCTTTCTGAGCTATGAGTCTCTGACATTACAGTCTTATTTATTTATTTATTTAGGATTAGTGCATTTTGAATTAGTTTACTTTCTAGATTGTCTGAATATCTGGTACGTGACCTCAGCCACCTGATTGTGAAGGGCTGTAAATAGTGAACGCCCTTGGAGCTGTCTTCACCCCTGACAGCTTGCTAATAGCAGCCTTTGCCTTGGGGACTAGCGAGGCATATTTCAGCGTTTCTGTATGCATGATTTGGTGTACATATTTCTGATATTTGCTTCCTCATTTAATAGTTTTGTGTGAGCTCTGGAAAATGTGAATTTAGTCTCTGGTGGCTCACTCAAGTCTGGTTTGGATGAAAGTTCTTATAGCAGGAATTCTGCTTATGCAAAAGGAACTGCAAGACCTTCTCTCTTCCTCCATAAACTCACCAAATCTAAACCCTGATCATAACAGGCTTCTGTATTGCAAAATCGGTTTATCTACAGTTCTTGGTATCCTTAACACTTTTTTTTCTGACAAAATGGACTGGTCTGTGGTTCCTTTGTAGTATTTGATTATCATTAACCTTATACTATTTTTCTTACCTTATAAAGCTGGTTTTATCTGTTAGCTCTGAGATATATCTCCCAGACACTGCTGCCCACGTTTCCTGGTGTTCAGCATAATAGTTGGATTTTTCAGGTAGTTACTTAAAGTTGTCTTTCAGCCAGGAAACTTATTCAGAGCTTGAACTGATTGTAATGGTCTGGAATAGTATCTTCACAGGTGTGTAGGAGCATTGCATTGTTTGATGAAAGCATCGTTTGTGGTGGCTTTGTGGCATAATTCAACTTGACCGTCTCAACAATGAGATTTGAGTGAGAGGAAGAACAAATTTGAGTCAGATGGCTAAAGCAAGCCCTAAGTTTTTCTCCCATATCCAGAAGTGAGATAAAAGGAAGATAAGAAGTAATTACTCCTTTAGGGAGTATTTGAACCCTACTCCACCCACAGCTACTCCCATATATATTACTTTTTTCCTTATGGCACCAGTCATGCAGAGTTGTGGCATGTGTGGAGCAGCGGCAGCACTGCTCCCTGATCTGCTGCTCTGGGTGAGCTTCAGACACAGCATCACCTCTGCTAAGAAAGTAAGAGATCCTTGCTGAACCCACAGTAGGGTTATCTCCTAGCAGAACCTCCCTTAAGAGATGTTTCAAACTTATATCTAGTTGTGTCCATGATTGTTATAAAAGTACCTGTTTTCCTTTCCTGCTTGTGCCTTTTCTGGTCAAAATGCCAATGCATGCTTTGTGTGCCAGGAGAATCTTCCCATTTTAAATGTACAAGCTCAGGCTTGTTAACTTCCCCGTGTTCTGTCTGCCACAGAGACTGTCCAGCCAGATAACCAGCTGTGTAAAAGCCTGCAGTGGGACTTGCTGGTGGTCCATGTGAGCTTGGGCGCTCTGTGGCCTTGCTGAAGAATCTCTGTTCCATTAATAGGTCCAGTTGCTTTTTCCTGGAGCATCACAGTATTTTATGGAGAAAGAGATACTGTATATAACAGATTATCAGTTTCAGAGAGAAGCAGGTTGGTGGGTTTTATTTAGTTTGTTGTGTGGTTTGGTTTGTTGTTGTGTTTTTTCTTCTTTCCTAAGCAGGTATTACCTGGATGCTCTGTTCATTAAACTCTTTACAAAAATATACATTATGTACTTTATTTCTTCCCCCAACTCTTGCATGAATACAAAGTAGCCCTGACAGTTGTTTAATCTTGCTTCCCCTTTCCAATACTTCTTATTTTGACATGTCAATATTTAAAAGCGTATCTTTACCTTTGCAAAAAATAATTCTAGACACTAGAGTCCCTGTCGCCTAGAGTGAAAACCACTTTTAAGATGCCTTGCTGAATTCTTTAGGCTTGCAGGAGACAGTAAAAGCTTATAAATTAAATCCTGCCGTAATTTTCCTGTGGATCATTGTTTTATTTACCTAAAATAAAAGTTCTAAAAGCAGAATACAAAATTAAATCCAGGACTCCTGCTATGTGTGTCAAGGCTGCTGCTTCCAGTGGGCACTTGATTTCACCAGACATTATACAGGGATTCCTAGAGGAGCCTGCTGTCAAATACATTTATAAATAATGAAAGCAAGTAGCTGGAGGAAGAGGCATTTGAAGGTGACTTATGCTACTATTTTTTCAAAAAATTGATATGAGAAATAAGTTCTGCCCATTCCTACTTAGACCAAAAAATTAAGGAGGAAAAGAAATGTGGGCCAAACCCATGAATTAAATGACAAGTACAAGATTTCATGCTGCAACTGGACAGACTTTACATGATAAAGCTTGTATTATGAATCTGAAAATTGCTTAATTTAACCCTACAGTGTTGATCTGAGAAATGGCAGGTCCTGATTCAGGCTAAACTATTAAAGTTAAAAAAATAAAAAAGACAAATGTAATATTGAAATAATCGCTGTATGAAAGAATCCCATAGGATTCTTTCTCACCTCTAGTCTAAGGTTGACATAGATATATTTTGAGTCAAACAGGAAATACTACTACTTATTGCAAAGCTGCTAATCATGTTGCTTTAATGAAGCTGTTTAACACACTGAATAGCAATGTAACAACGCATAGAAAATTAGCTTGTTTGCCATTGATTAATGACAATGTGTGCAGTTTGCCACAGTGGTTCATTTCAGCAGTTCTCAGTGATGTACTAACTCAGGCTCATCAAGGCATGTCTTTACTTGCACAGTCTGATTCAGCAGAAAAGTCCACATAAATAGGAATGCACTTTAAACTTAAAAACAGGATTCACATTTAACTTTCTTACAGCATAATAGAGGTGTAATGCACCTCGAGATCATTTCATTCAGATAAACAAGGCGAAGATTTAAGGGTAGAAGAACAGAACTTGTTTATTTCAATAATAGCTTGAAAAATAGTTACAGAAGAATCTCAGGCCAATGCAGTGAAACAAGCCAATATGAAAAAGCTATCAGCAGTTTTTCTTCAAAGTGTTAAATTTCAAAGAAGCATCAGCTGGTAAACTCCTTCAGGTATCAGCTGTGCACATGCAAGGTTATATATATCAAATGCCAGTCTTGTACAAGAAAGGTATGTACAGAGGAACTTAACAGTTCTCAGTTTCTCAAGAACAGCCAGAATGTGTTTTAAATTTTTTTTTCTACAGCTACTGCTGAGGATGACAAGCAGTAGGAGTAGCTAAACCTTCAGGGAAAAAAAAAAAGCACTGCAGAAACATTCCTTCATTTCTGAGATAAAGAAATAGCCAACTGAATTCAGAGCCACTGTCATTTTCTATAAATGAGTGAATGAGTTGAAGGTGCAGCTTTGTTTCTTTTGCTTTGTCAAATAATACAAGTGCACAGGTCTTACTATTCTGTATTTAGTTGGAATCCAGATTTGCTAAAAGTACGTGCTGTAATGTTTTTTTGTAAAAACATATTCAATACGCCAAAGAGGATGTTTAATCATCCTCTTTGTGATGTGAAGGATGTGAAGAAAATGCTGCTCCAATTACAATCGCATTGTTATACTTTAAGTCTCACTATAGATTGTGTAAAATAAAGACACACCCCAAAAAGTAAGTAAAGGTGGGCTTTGAAATGGTTCAAATCAATCTTTGGTACCCTTTGGTCACTCACCCCCTTGATAACCAGCATAAAGTTTCATGACAGGGCAGAAATGCCAGAAGGAGGCTCTGTGCAGCTTTTGGCCTTACTTTCTGAAGTTTTTCCTAGTAGAGAAGCAACTGTAGCGTAATTTAAGCAACTGCTTAAGGCAAAGGGCTGCTGGATTTTAGACAGCATGTTGGACAGGGGAATTAGTGGTCTCTGCAGGGCAGACAACTTGCGGACCTGCTCTGACTCTGTGTCACTTGCTTCTTGAACAGAATTCTCTGGGTAGAAAGTCCTACCGAAGCGCCTGCAGCTGCTTTGTGTTGCTCTGACCTCCCATCTGTTGTTAACCAATTCTACACAGCATGTGAACTTACTCTTGAGCTTGAAATACAAAGAAAGGAA
This sequence comes from Falco biarmicus, assembly GCF_023638135.1. Classification (NCBI taxonomy): domain Eukaryota; kingdom Metazoa; phylum Chordata; class Aves; order Falconiformes; family Falconidae; genus Falco; species Falco biarmicus. The sequence goes on along the minus strand of NC_079294.1, from coordinate 18,879,961 downwards.
CCTCATTTTGTGGTGGTCTGTTACCACTTTACTTGCAGTACGGCAAACGATACTCTCACGTGTCATTCTGTAAAGGATGCAATAATGGTGTATTATGTGGAGGCTACCTTGTGGCATTATGAAAGCAGGATCGCGATGTGAAGAAACACAGGATTTAGAATGTGTGCCAACAAATGAGGATTTTAAAACAGCTTCTATTTTTGGAAACCAAATGTCACAGTGATGTGTCATTCTAGCCTGACGTGAATGATTACAGGTGGTGTCCTTACAGGTAACAACACAGGAACCTGAGGTCGTGTGTAGCACCACCTATGTGTCACTGCTTCTTACACAGTCAGTTTAATGGATGCTGTAGTTCTTAAACATGCTGCTTGCATGGTTTATGCACAATTGCTGTTTAACACAGATGTAGGGACAAAATTTACAGTGGGCAGGAGCAGATGAGGACTGCACTCAAAGTACTGTAAAACCAACTTCCAGGTTACCATCATGTTACACCCATTTTTGTTCTGCTTGCAAGGGAGGGAAATCATTACAGCAGGGAAGTTACACTCCTTTTCCATGCACCTAAACTAATAATTAAAATGTCTTCCACCAAAGAATGAAATTTGAGTTTAGTAAAGATCAGTTCAGTCAATTGCAACCAGACAATCTGACAATCTCAATGTCAGCATTTGCTGACTCCTGTAAAGAGTGTACTAAAGCAGTATCCTGTTTATGTTTGTGAGCATATATTGTGAGAAAGGTGGAAACAATTCATCTGGTGGGGGAAAGGGGGGGAGGAAGTCCTGAAGTTGGAGGTGGAAAATGGAGGTAAGGTAAGGTAAGCCTGAAAGAGAAGTTTCAAGTATGATTGCTGTTGGAAAAGGAAGGCAGGATAGCCCTGAACACTAGACCTTCCAGTGCCCGCCCACCCACCCACCAACATCTTCAAGGAAAAGGCAAAGAGGTTAATTCATAAAGCTGTACAGCATAGGAACTGGTAATGCAGAGTGTCAGGGTACAAGAAACCTGTTGCATGACTTAGCTTTTGTTAGATGCTCTTCAACATACTGCAAAACCTTAGGGAAGGCATCTGAATCTCTATGATTTCTAATGAAGTTTATCCAGTCAACTTGAGGTGAAAGCAAACATGGGGGTAGGTGGGGGTTAGCTCTCCGAGACAGAAGAGCCTTCAATTGTACATGCTGACTCCACACTGTGGGGATGGATGTGTTGGAGATGCAGAGATTATTCTGACAGCTACTGAGTTTACAGGGGATTAGGGAATTTTCTGCCCCAACAGTCTGTCAGAGATGGGAGTGTAGGATAATATCCAGAGCACTGATGGGCAATCTTTTTGAAGCAGACTGGAATTCTGGAGCAAGTCAAGATGGCAGCCTGCGGATCCTTCTGCCCCAAGTCAGAAGTAGAGCACTCTCAGAGCATCTTATATTCAGGACAGCACAAAGACTGTCACTGAATCCAGGGTGTGATCCTGATTTGTTCTGTACATGTTTTTATGTTAAACCAAGTGAACATGTCTAGTGTAGCACTGTAAATTACCAGTAGATGGCATAATGATTCCACGCTACAATAAATTTATTAAAAAAAAAAAACAAAACACCTGCAAAATTGTTGTCATTCTGTTTAATTACAGTAAAGCTGCTTGTGAAGGAGGGAGCTCAGTAAAGGAGTTACTTGGCTATGGCCTTTCACAGTACCTTTATGCTGAAGTCTTCCATCTACCTTCAGTTTATGTATTCTCATAGATCTGCTTGCTTGGGTGGGCATTTTGATTTCTTCTTGTCTCTAATTAATTTATCTTTTTTTTAAAAAAAAAAAAGGATGTAGGTATGAGTATTCTGATGCACATCTAATTCTTTTTATTCTTTGTATCAGCCAGGTCTGTGTCTTTGCTTCCACTGAACATTGTGAACCACCGTTGCTCATCTGGTGCCCTGTTACCTATAGTGGGGACTGACTCAGAGACTACAGTAAGATCAGAGGCAGATGGCTGAAGCTGCTCCCTGCGAGTCTGCTGAAAATCAACAGCTCTGCATATTGCTGTCTGAATCACACACAAAACAGATTGTGGGCTGCTGCTGTCTGTGGTCCAGTGTACTAAAGTAAACCAGTATCTACAAAGGGATCATGTCCATTTTCAAAAGCAAATATTTAAATACTAGCCAAGGTGATATCAGATTTATAGAACGAGAAGTTTTCAGAGCAATTGCACTGAAATATTCAAAGGTGAATTAAATGTTTTGCTAGTTGTGAACTTATAAGCAAAAAATGTATATAGCAAGTTTTGCTAACATTTCAACTGTGAAAAGGATTCAGCACAAAAATAAGTTCTGCCGCATTTTCTGTAACCTCCTTTTACCCCCAGGGGACAAAAAAACTCTCTTGCTACTTAAGAGCATCCACCAGTATCCCAGACCACACAATTCTCTGTAAACTGCTATGATGCTCATGGATTTAGATGTTGCATTTGAAGAGCTCACAAGGGTTTAATGGGTCTCCTCTGCTTTTTCGGTTTGTACGTGAAACTACAAGTGACAAGAATCTGGAGATACTGATTTCAGTGTTATCAGTGATGGCATTACATTAGTCTAGACCTCCTCTTTGTTCAACCCATTAGGGACTGTCAGCTGTTATCCATCTGGCTGACAGTTCTGTAGCATTAGTGACAGCTGATGAAGTTAACTCAAAAATGAGAATTTGCCTGTGAGCAGGGTAGGACTTTTAAGAAACTTGGCAGTTTCTACGTAGCTGTTACTCAGGGAGTGAATCCATCAGTGAAAAGACAGCTATAAAACATGGAGATCATCCTTGATTGCACTTTCAGGAGGTTGATGGAATTGTTTGGTGGTTTCAATTGAACTGAAACTGTTGCTTGGCAGTTTTATGTGTCTTCTGATCAGGTATTCACTTGACATCAAGCTGCAGTCACAACTTTGCTAATAGTAAAATTCCTCCCAGAAAAAAACAGGTAGCATCTCCCAGATGATGTACTAAGAAAATGAGTAGTTGGTTATATTTTGATAAATTTATACCTGGACATTTTTATTTCTTTGTTTCCATTTGTACAACTTTTGTTCAGGGACTTGTTCTTTTTACCTAGAAGGCAAACACCCACAGCATGATACCAAAACACACAAATAGCATTGTGCAATCCACTCGAATGAGATGCTGTTACAGTTAGTCTTAATCAAAGAAGGCAAAGGCAGTAATGAGCCAAATTAATTATTTTCTCAGATGTGTACACTTAAAAATATGGTAACCAATGTGTCTGTACGCAATAGAACTATTACTATGTAAAGAAGTTACACAGTGAGAGGAAAAGCGACTGTTTACAAAGGTTGCATGCCAAAACAGTTAATAGAAACTTTGCATCTCTCTCTCTCTCTTTCTTTCTCTCTCTCTTTTTCTCTCTCTTTCTCTTTTTCTCTCTCTTTCTCTTTCTCTCTCTCTTTTTCTCTCTCAGTATATGCTTCTGCAATGAAAGCTGCACCCACCGTCAGGATTTCTACACGATGGGATTCTCGCCAAGAGGCTATTTAAGTAACTTCCCAGTTTGATAGAGGATGATACAGAGAGAGAAGCTTCTTGGTTTAAAGTAAAAGAACAAATGGGGGTTTCTTCTCTTTGGGTTCATGAGGATTTAAACCAAATAACTGTATTGCCTAGGTTATAAATTCTTTCTTTGAGGAAATCCTTAGAACTGGGAAGCATGACCATTCTATGTGGTCTGACAGCACCCTAATACAGTTCCTTGAGGATATTTAAAAAATAGGAGCATTTTTACACTAACTGTATATAAAAACTAGTAACATGGTGTGTCACTATGAAGATGATGTCCTTCTGTAGCGTGGTACGGGAAACAGTACTGTGTCTCTGGCTTTTAATATAAATCCTACTGCTTGGTGATTCTGTTGGTAAGTACTCGCTTCTTCAACAAAACCTGAAAAAAGCAGTGCTCAAAGTTACTCAGTTCGGAGAAGCTACCTTCTATCACTATGCAGTTCTAGCATTCTTAGGTTTCCACCCCCAAAATCTGCTGGAGTTTCTTGCTTTTATGAGGTTATGTGACAGAAGAACCTCATCAATCATGTCTCCCTGGCTGTCTCCAGAGATGGCTCAAAAATACTGCCAGACGCGTAATTCACAGTACCCCACTCACGGCATGGCACATGCTTTCAAAATCGTGCCTAGTACGATATAATGTTTTCATTATCAGCTGATGACCGGGTTCATCACCTCTAATAGAATCGTGCTTAATAATTAATGCTTTCAACGTGTTCCGTAATTAACTCTGACATAAGTTAGGGAGGCAACAAGGAAGCAGGTGTAGCCACAATGTGCCAAGGGACACGTGCGAGGTGACAGGGCGTGCTGCACACAGGGGAAGGAGGGACAGGGCGGGGGGGCACAACGGGCCGCTCGGCTCGCCCCGTGCCCCCGCGGGGGGGCAGCTTCCCGCGCCCGGTGCTGCCAGCGCGAACCACCGGCACGAAGGTGACACTGTAGGCCTCGATCTAACGACCAGTTCTTTTCCTTCTGTAAGCTTTTCTTGTCACTTTTTCCTAGGAAAAGCTCGGCTGTTCTTCGTGTGGTAACTATGGAGGTTTCACCCACAATGTCCCAACTACAAACGGATCCACCCGCCGCCGAGGCAGACGCAGCGGCTCCTAACGCGTTCCCTGCCCCGCCGGTCCGCGTTGGCGCAGCAACCGCCTCCCGCGTTACCCGCGCTCACAGGCCGAGCAGCGCAGCCGGCTCCCGCGCGTCCCTCGTCTGGGGATGCGGCAGCTCGTGCGCGGGGACAGACGCTCCCGCTGGCGCCCGCACAGCGCTCCCCGCCGCCGCGCTGCCTCGGGGGCCACGAGCGCCCGCTGCAGGGCCGGCACGCGCCCCCGGCCGCCAGCCCAGCGCCGCAGCGCGCACACCGGGCCCGGCCGCCGCCCGAGGCGACGCTCTCCGCTGCGCGAGCGGGGGCCCCCCGCCTCCCCACGCCCCCCGCCCCCCGCCTCCGGGCGCTGCCTCCCGCCGGGGCAGCGGCCCCAGCACCCCCGCCCCGCCCGGCCCCGCCCGCGGCGCGGTAGGACACCTGACGGAGCTGCGCGTGCGCCCGGCGCCCGCGCCCCCTCCGCCCGCCCGGCGCGCACGCGCGGCAGGCCCGTGGCCCCGCTCTCCGCGCGCGCCGCCGCCACCCGGCGCGCGCTCGACGCGTGCGCGGAGGCGTTGGCGGCGGCGGGTCGCGATGGCGGCGCGGCGCGGGGCTGCCCCCCTGGCGCTGCTGTGGCTGTTCGCCGCGCCGCTGCTCGGTGGCGCCCGCGGCTCGGAGGCGGCCGGGGCAGCCGACTCGCCGGGCGGCGCGGGCGCCGGGGAGCGGTTTAAGATCGAGGGCCGGGCCGTAGTGCCCGGGGTGAAGCCGCAGGACTGGATCGCGGGGGCCCGGGTGCTGGTGGACGGGGAGGAGCACGTCGGTTTCCTGAAGTGAGCGGCGGGCGGGGCGGGGGGCTCGGTCCCGGCGGGGCAGGGGCCGCTGTCGCCCTGTGCCGCGGGTGCCGCTCGGGGACCCCGCCGCCTCCGCGCCGCTGCCGCGCTTGGCGGCCCTCGGCGGCTGTAAGATGGCGGCCGGCAGCGGCCGAGCGGAGCTGCCGCCGGCGGGATGGCGGCCCTGCCCCAGCCGGCGCCGCGCCCTGGTGGAGCCGGGCACCTCACGGGCGGCTCCGGCTTTACGGGTGCCCCGGCATCCCGCCTTGTAGGGCCGGGCCCGGCATGGGGCTGCGGTGCGGTAGGCACCGCCGTGCCCAGCCGCCTGCTGCCGTAACCGTAGTGAGGAATAAGGCGGCTGGCTTTTTAGCAATCAAAAAATCGGAGCTGAGTATTAATTATAGAAGTCAGGCAGGTTTGCCGTAAATTCTGGAGGATGGTGTTTGTTCTCAGCGTTTGTGGGCGCAAATTCTGTCACTTCTTTAAGACCCTCTTCTTAGCAAGGAGTTTACGTGTTCTGGAGGGGTGTTTGTGTGTGGCAGAAAGCTGCAGCTCTCTATTGCAGTACCTGTGAAAAACTCCACTCTACCAGTGCAAGCCATTTCAGGGGTATGGCCTTACTGCATCACACAAGATCGTGCATCTGCATCCTGCAGCTGTAGAGAATCACTTCAGCTTGTTCGGTCTCCGGGGGTGGTGGGTGCATTCCAATCAGCGAAGGATCTAGCCATGTTAAGACATAAAAAATGTGCTTAGAATCAAGAATTGAACTAATCTCATAGTTTCAGGAGTAGAAGCCAATTCTAAAATGCTCTCAATACAGCATTTTTAAAAGCATTGCTTTTAAAATCATGGAGTAAAATGAGAAAGTTTATATAGAATTAAGATAATCCATCTCGTGAGTACCAATCATTTTTAATTATTCCCTCTGCAGTAAAAGTTGAACTGAACTTTGGCTCTGGGAACTGTCAATAGGTTAACACAATAGGTTTTACTCTGCAGAATCTTGTTAGTGTAGCACCTGATAAACCAGTATAACCAAGTTGTGGGAGCCTGACTTTACATTTAGGAGCTGATTTAATAAATACCATGAAATTGATAAGTTTCCAAATGCTTGCTTGGAATTCAGGTTGTCTGACATAAGAGCAAATAGTCTTAGCTAAGAGCATACTGTATTTATGACAGTATAACCTAGATATCAGGCTCTGTTGATTACATAATTTGATACATCTATTTATAGTTTGATAAACTTATTTGTAGATGTTGCGCTACTATAAGCATGGTATATATTAGCAAAAATACTTTCATGTTGGTTGGGAATTTTGGGGGGGGTCATTTGTAATGAGCATTGTACTGGATGGCAGTATATTTTTGGTAATAACTATTAAAAAAAAAACAGCTTTCTTAAATTAATAGTGGGATTTCAGGCTCAGTAGAAAGATCCTTTCAGTGTCAGATTTAAGTGTATCTGGTATATCAGAAGAAATATTTGTCACCCATCTCTCAGGCAGGGTTTGATTATATATTACATGGATATCATTCCAGTTATCAAAAAGAGAATAGTTACTTGACATAGCAAAGTTGCTTTTTGAGTATCTCAAGTGTCATTCTCTTGTACAAGAATTTTTATAAACTATTATTTTCCCCACTGTAATAAAAATGGAACTCTTTTTTTTCTTCTAAAAAGGCAGTATTGGATACCGGTATATGAAGTGAGGATGTGCTTTGTCATATAAAAAATTCCTTAGAAAAAATTTATAATTGTATTTATCAAAATAATACTGTAAAGAATGAAAAATTAAAAGGAAATTCCTAGGGAAACATCTTTATAGGAGTTCTGACATAAGACAGTGTAAGCATTCTTCTGGGTGCAAATCATCACATAAAGTATTGGTGAAACCCCCTATGCAGCGCTGCTTATATGCTTCTGTCCTCATGATAGAAAGGTCCTTAAGTGATCTATGTCTCTGAGAGAGAGAGAGAACTTGTGTAGAGGGCATAAGGACAAAATCTGGTTTGAGGATTTACTTTTAAGAGGGTTCATTTATTTGTTTTCCTGATTCAAGTTTCTGATACATCAGGTTTAGTAATTCCCCTCCCCCTGCTTTGAACACCTTTTTTGTTTTAACTTTTGAGTCTTATTTTTAGGAGAGATTATCTTCTGTATTAATTTTGAAAGAGTAGAGAACACTGAAGTTTTTCTTCTTGGAAACTTCTGGAAGCTTATAGGAGGAAAACTACAAGCTGCTTCTGTACTGTAATTTAGTGGCAAATGGACCTGAATCTTTCAAGTACCCTTTTACAAATATCTTCATCGAATATTGAAGTTTCATATTTTAAAATACAGGCAATCTCTCTAAAATCCCTTCAGCATATGTGTTTAGAGCTTTGGTTTCCTTATTGTTGTGATAGAGCTTTGCAGCCTGGGCTAGTCCTCAGTGGAGCACATAAAAGTAAAAATCTCTTGTTTACAATGAAGGCGCAAACCACAATTTTTGCGCATTGCAAGTTGTCTCCAGTATCTGCCCACACTATGCAAGGTGCTCATTTTGGGTTTCTTCACTTCCAGTGGAAGTACTGAAGCAAACTTCATTGTATGTATTTTGGAAGGGAGAAGGACGGTGTATGTTGATACTGTCGTCGTTCAAATCCATGAAATCTAATAATTTCAAGTCTTTCTTAGGCTGTTAAATTATTCCTCCAGCAAGACAATAGCTTGAAGGCATGCGAAAATCTTTAATGTAACTGGTAGTTTTTGCTACTGTGGTGGCACACGTTGATGGCCTTAAGGGGCTTGATACTATGAGTGCTTTTGATCATTGTTGTTATATTAAGATTTATAATAGAAAATGATACCATTACAGTTTCTAATTTTAAAAAATATGCCGCTCCCTCTTGTGTTGTGGAGCATATTGAAATATAGTGGAACTTTCTGTTTTTTCAGGACCGATGGAAGTTTTGTGGTTCATGATGTACCTTCAGGATCTTATGTAGTGGAAGTTATATCTCCTGCTCATAAATTTGAGCCTGTGCGAGTTGACATAACTTCAAAAGGCAAAATGAGGTGAGCCTTTCCTGATTTGCTTCTGTATTGATCAATTAAGTATGTCTGGCAGCACAGTATAAGAAGCATTTGAACGGAAATGTAGAGCTGAAGTTCTATTTCAGACCATGTTTGAGCTTCTTTTAACACCACTTCTAGGTGCGTGTTCCTGCAAATCCAAAGTCTGATACCTTCTTTTCATATTTATGATGTTAAAGAAGAACAAATGGATAAAAAGAGTCCTTCTATTGGTTTATTTTGTTGTTTTCTTATGTAGCTATCCTGAGTTAAAATTAGACATAAATAAATAGGTTAACTGCTCTTTTACCAGTACTTCCTCCCCCACCTCCTTTTTATTTTCTTTCTTGGTAAATGTTCTGTCAAGACGTGGTACAATGAAACTCTAATTCATGCTGATTCTAAATTCTAAAGTGTTTCTGTTACACCTCCATAAGATACTCCTTACAATTACTGGCAAACACTACTAGTTGCCAGCCTGCAGTATTTCTGTAGCATTGTTAGCTTGGTATCTGAGGACTAGAGATAACGAATTTGACTTTAGGTAACTTGCTGGGATATGTCTACCGAGCAAAGTACTATTAGGCTGGATATTTCTGCCAGTCAAATGGGTAGAAGCTATGAGGAATACAGCTGGGAGATGCATGAGTGTGTGTGTGTGTGTGTGATACACAGGGAAAATTTCAACTGGGCTTTTCTAAGGGATGTTCTGCCTTAAAAAAACCACTGTAATTCTTGAGGAAACAGCATGTTGATAACAGATGCATTTGGTAAGATCTACTTATCTCAAGGTTTGAAGAAAATAGGTAATCATAGGAGAGAGAGACATTTTCTGAATGAATATTCAGTGAAAAATTCTGAAGTATTAAGTGTTTTCTCTTGTAATGGCTGGAAGTTGTCCCTGGCATTGCACAAGGTATTCATAAATAATGAAAAAGTGAGTGACGAAGTTAGATGATAGTACCAATTCACTATCTAAATACTAGGTCCAAGTGAGGAATACTAGTGAAGAACTATGAAGAGACCTTATAAAGTGATAAAGACCGAGATTGAGCATTGGTACATGCAAAGTAATGCACTTAGTGAAAAGGTAGTAGTAACTTCAGATATATAAGTAAATGCTGCCCTGAGCAAAGTGTTTAAGCTACACTACGCTATTTAAAGCTGTACCTTTTTAAACATTGTAGCTTGCTTGTTATCAAGATGGGAAAAAATGTCTTGCAGAAGTCCCATTTGAACAAATAGTTATGATATTTCTGATCTGCAGGTCTGTTCTTCGTACCAAGTTTTTCAACCTGCTTAATAGTTAGCTTGGAAAAAAGGTGAAGTATCATCTAATTCCAGAAAGTATGCTGCTGAGAGAAATAAGCTTTTGATAAGTGAAGCCAGGCTGACACTGCCCAGCAGATAGTTTTGTTGGTAGTCTATTATTGAAACTTTGTGTGGAATATTATTAAATAATCTTTATTTTTTGTTAAAGATTGTATTTGTATTTTTCATTACTTATATATTGCTCATTAGAGCAAGATACGTGAATTACATCAAACCCTCTGAAGTTGTCAGGCTGCCATACCCACTCCAGATGAAGTCTTCTGGACCTCCTTCATACTTTATAAAGAGAGAATCTTGGGGGTGGACAGATTTCCTCATGAACCCTATGGTACGTACAGGCAACGCACAAAGGTTAAAAGTATGCTAAGGATTGAAATGTAGCTATTCTTCAGAATACCAAGAATTAAATAATTGAGAACGGATGTGCACACACTGCTTATTCTGAGAGGATTGTTTTATTTCTTTGTTTTTCACTGTGTTTTCCTATGATCTCTGCTGTGCCCTCTGGAGATAACCCATAGTCTGCTTCCTTTGACAACATGATGTTGTTCTAGTAGTATAGAGATCAACGTGTTGCAAGATTGTAATTATAATATAAATATAATACATAATTGTAATTATAATAGTGAAAGAGATAACAAGCATTATCTTTAATGGTCCGACTTTGAAATCTGTTATTTAAAACATAGTACTTCCTTATCACATTTCTTTCCTGTCAAGTGGATTACTGTTACTGGGTTACTGACTCAGAATGCAGGAGTTGTAGAATTTGGCTGTTTGGCTAAAAGCTCTATGTCAGTATGTCTAAAAATGTCTGTACTAACAAATAAGAACTGTTAAGTTTTTATTTATATATTAATTATATATATATATAATTATATATGTAAAATTATAAGTAACTGAAGAAGTATTTGCTGTTTTCTGTGTAGGTGATGATGATGGTTCTTCCATTACTGATATTTGTGCTTTTGCCTAAAGTTGTCAACACCAGTGATCCTGATATGAGACGGGTAAGTACATTCAATTGATACAGACAGAGAGAGCAAAGATGATGAGATTTTAAGGTATAAAAAAGGAGTAAAAAAAAAGCTGGACTTCTAAAAGAAGTCTTAATGGGCATCATTTATTCAGTTAATAGAGCGTTGCTATTCTAACAATGAATTCTAAGATTCTCGAGTCATGAATTTGCTATTAAACAGCACAACACAGAATGAATTTCTTTGTCACAGCTTTGAAAGTAATACAGCATGAGTAGTGTTTTCCAGAATTTCTTTAGAGCGATAAATACAATTTCTGGTTTTTCTATAGATTTCCAGTGTATTTCTGTACTGTGTTTAAAACTTACGGTTTGTTTTTAGATGTCATTTTATATGTCAATTGTGTTGTGTGATGTGGGGTTCTCTTGCCCATCAACCTAAACCACGTACTTTGCAAGACTGTTAAATCCAGATATCACGATAGTGTATATGATACTGAGTCTTAATGTAGTCATTAAATTATCTGATTTATTGTCCTTCCATCATGCAAAATGCCGAATAACAGAAGGCTAGGACAAAATGGAGACTCAAGGTGTTTGCTAAATCTTTTCTTATTTTTAGAAGCATTCCTTGTCTTGTCATGGGTGGCTGCTTTTTGAGGGTTTTGTTAACTTAAGCTCCTTTTCCTCTAAATGACCACTGTCTTCAGTAGTACTTTATAGGTGTCTGAGTATTTTTAATTTTTTTTTTACGAAAAGCATATCAGAGCTCTGTAATGCTCTTTTGGCTCTAATTTTCATTAAAACTGAATACGGAGATGTGCTAGATATCCATGGTGTGTTCTTCAAACCGAGCTGAACTTTGAAAGTTGAATTTTTAAAAAATCCTTGCTTTTTTCACTGATCTGACTGTGCTTACAGACAGGCTGTTCTGGTGATTTAGTTCTTATTGGCTGACTGATACAACTTTTTAAGGAGGAATTCTAAGCTGAAAGAATCTTGCTTGTAATTTAAATTAAAGAGTAGGGGAAAGTAGTTTTTAAGAACTCTATTGCAATGGTGTTCTCTAGCTGGCCACGTATTAAATTCTTAAGTGTATATCCAGCTGCAGTTTGCCTGTGGAGGTTATGTAGCTTGTGCTACATTTTTCAAGTTAGCTTGTTTTTTCTTTACAGAATCAGCACAGTACAGGTTTGTATAAAAGTTAATGTGCTTGATGTAGAAGCATTAAGTACAGATGTTGTATAGATTCAGTAGTAACAAAGGCTACCGTAACAGCTGTTGCTTCATTTGTACCTTGAAAACAGGTAAAGCTGTATCATTCTGAATGGTTACTGGAAGAACAAGCTGACAATCCCACATTAAATTGGCAATTGCTATAAGTATTAACACATTGTGGATGTGCAGTTCAGCTGTTTGCATTAAAAGTACTTCAGGGTTGGTTTGTTTTTAAACCATACCACTTCATCTCATAGAGCCATTACACTAAACTCTGAAGTTACATGAAGCTTAGCTGGATATATGCTGTCATTAAAATCCTTCCTTTCATGAAACAAAGAAAACTTAGCTGTTGTACGCTAATAGCTTGATGTTACAAAGTAGGTCAATAAAAATGTCTAATCCCTTCAAAAAACTTCAAAAATTTGAGCGGTTTAACATAAAAATAATTTGAAAATACAAAGTATGTGAAATCTATGAGAACACAGATCTGAAAACCTAAACAAAAGCTTAAGTTTTAAAATGGAGGAAAGAATGCTGAAAATAAGTAATGTTTTTTTGGGATATTTTTTTGGAAATTATTATATTCTTTTTTTATCAGGTGGTTGCCCTGTAAGACTGCTTAAGACATGGTTACCTTTTTCCATATGCCAATGCTTTTAGTTCTGGGGTTTTATGTTTCTGTGTGTAGCTGGGCATTTGGCTGTGGTTGCATAAAAGTATGTAGCAATATGTACGTACCTTGGAGGACTACAAATAGTAAAACAATATTTGGGAAAATTTGACATCTTTCTGATATGATCTTTTAACTGATGCCATAGAAGCAGCCAGAATTTTTATGACCTATTAAGGTTATCTAATCTTTGCATGCAGGAAATGGAGCAGTCAATGAACATGCTGAACTCCAACCATGAGCTGCCAGATGTCTCTGAATTCATGACAAGACTTTTCTCTTCAAAATCTTCCAGCAAGTCTGGTAGTAGCAGCAGTAAAGCAGGGAAAAGTAGTTCTGGAAAAAGGAGGTAGTTAAGTCTTCCTCCTAAGCCTGGGTTTGCACAACTGTTTGTTATGTGGTAGCATGTTTCTTTGTCTTGAAAGATCAAAAAGCCACTACTGTAAACTTCAATCAGGCACAAAATACAGTATGCTACAACTGTGGTGTGTAGCTTTTTTTAGTCTGTATAAGCTGTTTTGTACTTGACGGTAAGCAAAAGGTGACATGTCTTCGATACTCTACCTGTATAAAGTTACTGATGATATGGAATTGACTATATTGTTCTGTAGAGAATTATTATAAATTATATGATGTGCTAAACAGTAATGAACGTCTTAATCATAAGACAATGTGTAAAAAAAAATTTCAAAGATAATAGAAGTGGAATTCAGTCTTAAGATGGCTATATGTTTTATACTTGCTGTTGAGTTCTGAAGTGAACAAATCGTCCTTTCGAAACTGAGTTGTGGTTTTACTAAGTAATTTACTGTATCAGCTTGTCATGTGTTACATATAATTTTATTTTACATTTTTTTGCTGCCTATACACTTTAGTTCAAGGACTTTGCACTTTTTATTGCCGAGTTCTATTCTGATCTACTTTTGGGGGTACAGGGGGAAAGCAAAGTATCCTGCATCAGAAAGTCTTTTAAGCTCTTTAAAGTTAATTTTGAATCCAAAGTATTTATGTAACATGATGTTTATCTTGGATCTCACACTTTTGGTTCTTACTGTTATCTCTCTGCTGTGTGTTCATCTTACCAGTGGTTTGATTTGAAGTAAATACAGAAAGAAATTTTTAAAATGAAAGAAAAAAACCTGAATGTATAGGAGGAGGGTAAATCCCACTGTACTTCTAAAGTATGTCTCGAAGGATATGGCTGTCTCTAGGTATGCTAAGTCACGGGCAAAACATTGTTATTTGAGTGTGCCTGTGTCTGTATTTCAGTATCTTTTCAAGCTACCCAGTAACTTTAGAGAAAAGTTGAGAAAATCAATGGTTTTCCACTAGATGAACATTTGCAAATAAAACTTAAAGCAGTACCTGCCAAACCCCATTAGCAACTGCCTGTAAATTAATATTTGATTATGTTTTTTGTAGCGTAAATGCTGTTCTTTCCCGTTTCTACAATTCCTGAATTCTTAGGTAACAGTATCCATGCAGTATGGGTAATGTATATCTCATTCCAAAAATGGTACTTAACATTCAGCTAAAGTGGATCTGAAGCAAAATAAATTCTAATGCATTTATTTGTTCTGCCAAATACTTAGGAGGGCTATAAATTGTCTTAGAATACATACTTAGAAGTATGCTGTGAAACATAAAAGCTGCAGAAGAGAAAATATTCATTCATACGATTAAGTCAACTTGTAAGATGTTGGAGGAGAAATAAACTAATTTTTTTTTTTTGGACAGTGAAAGATTTCAGTCTTTGCAAAGTAAGCTGCACATTTTTGGTCTGGTTTTTGTTTTGTATACTAAGTAAAATATATCCAATAGAGACAAGAGCCTATTTGGATGGTCTTGCTGGAAGTATTTACTGAAATGGGTGTCATGTTGCCTTTGTAAAAAAGAAAGAAAACCAACCAAACCCAGAAAAAACCAAACACCCAAAAAACTCCTCAAAAAACATAACAAAAAATCAAACAACCCCCCCCTTCTTTTTCAGTAGTGTCTTCCTGAAAAAATAATGGAAAAAAACAGGGAGCAGTTCTTTGAAGATGAAACAGTTAGCTATGTTACTATGCTCTCCTGGAACATACAATCCAATGTACACTTTTATTTAACAGTGATTGCAATGGCAATTAAATTGGATTAATTTGTTCTAATCACAATTTGTTTGGTAATAAATCATGCTGATGCATTTTTCCTTGTTACAAAGGTAACAGCAGCAATATTTCTGCCTTCTTTCATTGTCTCTGTTCACAGTCTTGATCCGTCTTCAAGAAAGAGTGGAGAATTCAGGCCATGAAAAGATGAAAGGCTTTGTTAAGTGTTCAAAGTAAAAAAATTGACAGAAATTGTAAGGATCTTAACAAAACTTTGGAAGGAGCATATGGAATATTCTCTTTTTCTTAGAACTGATACAACTTTTTAAAGTCACTTGGTCACTTAGAAGTTTTAACATGGTCTTGGGCTATCATAAACACCATTGTACAAAGCTTACTTGATAGCTACTATGTATAGGTGTAACGCAAGGTCGTCTTTCTGCAGGAAGTAAATGTTTGCTGTACTTCAGTTTTAATTCCTTATTTACAGATTTTTAGTAATCTGTCTTCTATGTTAGGTCTGATATGTTTGTTTTCCCAAAAAAACATAGCTGCCTTTTAGTGAGGCTGCTTGAGATAACAAGGCAGATGGTACATTGAAGCAGCTGATAACTCAGAACGGAAATTGAAGATGTACAGAATGTGCTTGGACTGTAGACAAGCCAATTTCCTCATTGCCAAAAGGAGGGAAACTTGCTCCTTCAGCTTGGCCTAGGTAATCCTGCTGCCTTCTGCCTACAAGTTCTGGTACTTCTTGGGCTTTGCCGTCTGCTGACTTAAGAGAAATTTGTCCATCTTTCTGCTGAATTTCTGTTACGTTCTAGAGAGTTAAATTAACTTGCAGAAGGGTCAAAGAAAACCAGAGCCAGCAGAAAGTAAGCACCAGAGGCATGCAGTCAGAAGCAAGAGCTCTTCTCTGTTTCTGGCAGTGAGTGTGAGTAATACAAACAGCTCACTGTATCTTAAGGATTTGTAGCCTGAGAGCTCATTTAGCCACGTTTTGAATGAATGGGCACCTCTCAGTTTATGACAGGCTGTGTAGAAGGGAGGGAAGACGTTTTGCTGAAGCCTGTTTCAACTATTAGTTCTTTAAGATGGCCTGGAAGCTGTTTAGAACAGTTTGAAATAATTTCATCAATTACTTCATCAAAGATGCTTCCATTCTTCACATGTAAGGAAGAATTCTAGTGCATAGATGCCTCACCTCACTGTTTTGAACAAAGTATTTGTTGGTGCGTATCTTTTTGATGAAGTAGGGATGATAATGGCTCTGTAAATGAGGTGTGTATTGCTTCAAAGAGAAAGGCTGGCTTGTGGTTAACGATTTTGTATTTGTAAACTCTATAGACAAGTGCCTTGGGTTCTGATGCAACTGTCAGGCTTCATGTAAATTGTTCATGGTTTCTGTTTCAATTTCTTGTGTATGAAGTACGAGAAGCTTGTCTCAGAAGTATTTGGAAGCATAAATTTAGTAATGAATATTGGGTACTCAAATAGTGTTGTGGAAAGAGTGATGCACTTCACTCCTAAGAGAAGTGGCATGTTTACTGACATAAAAGAGCGATGTAAAGAAGTTGATAGCAAATGCAACAGTTTAACAAGATTTGATGGCAAGGTATGCTTAATTATTTACTGCATAAAGGACAGGGTCAGACAAAACTGTCAGGGAGGCCATCCTGTTGTGTCATGAGGTTCAGAAAAGAGCCCCTTGCTTTCTGAACCCCTCAGAGGGTGTGGCTGGATCCAGACTTGGTCAGTTGTTTGTATCTCTAGGATTATATGTGTGCAATCATTGCTTTGTATCACTTGGTTAACATGTTGAAGTTTAGGATGCTATTAATTGCTTACCAGACATCTATTGCAGCAAGGAGTCTCCCAGCCTTGAGTAGTAACCTGGAGAGGCGTCCCTGCTCAAGGGGGGATCCTGGTGTGCAGCCTGCTGCCATACAGGAGAGCTCAACAGGCCCTGGGCTGTCCACTATTTCTGGAATAATGTGATTGACTTATAGTCACATATGCATACTGGCTGTATTTTAGTTGTCGCATGCTCAACTAGCCCTCAGTTGCTGAGCAAGATCTGTGCCCTTTATGTATTGTGTTATTTGTTTCCCAAATTCCAAGTTGAGCCAGATGCAGCCATCGTGACCACCACTTGTGGCTATGGCTTAAGCAGAAAAGAGGGGCAGCGGGTGGGAGGGCACACTGCCACATCCAGTATGGGTATGAGCTTACTGAAGAAAATCTAGTAAGTAATCTTAAAGAGCATGTGTATTAAGCATTTATATGTAGTTCTTTATACATATATATTAAAGCAACCTTTTTAAGTAACCACATTTCAAGATTTCCAAAGCAGTCAGGCAATTTAAATGCATATTCTTTTCCAATTTAATGAAAAGTGTATCAGATCACTAAGATCCATTTAAACATCTCCACATGGGTGTTAATGGACCTTTCATTGCATAAAGGTGGTGTGTGATAAGTAGCTTAGAGGGCAAAGTTTGTTTTATATTTTGATAAAAGGGCCCTGTTTTTACAGGGTAACAGTGATAGCGGTACCTTAAGGTACTAAAAGGATTTCACTTCCATTTTTAAGACATCATGACCTTAATCCTGCTGCTATTGATAGTAGACAGTGATTTTGTATTCCTATGATTTCTTTCATTTGAAAATTACTGCTTTTAGGAAATGACAGTCATTGCAACTACAGAGTCATTGTGGGATAGCTTGCACGGCTGGAGTGCTGTCATGGATGGCTCTGTACTTGTTAGGGAAGACAAGCCAGCAAGGAGAGGTGGTGGAGTTGCTCTTTGTGTGAGGGAGCAATGAGAATGTATCGAGCTGTCCCTTGGGGTGGATGCAGAATGAGTCGAGAGCTTATGGGTAAAGATTAAGGGGCAAGCCAAGACGGGTGACGCTTGTGGGTGTTTGCTACAGGCCACCTGACCAGGCAGAGGGAGCCAATGAGGCCTGCACAGACAGCTGGAGGTAGCCACACAATCACAGGCCCTGGTTCTCATGGACTTCACCCTGGTATCTGCTGGAAAGACAACACAGCTAGGCACACACAGTCCAGGAGGTTCCTGCAGAGCACTGATGATAACTTTTTGATGCAGGTGGTGGAGGAGCCAATGACACGGGGTGTGCTGCTGGACCTTGTGCTAACAAACAAAGAAGGGGTGGTTGGGGATGTGAAGGTTGGGGGCAGCCTTGGCTGCAGTGACCATGAGATGGTGGAGTTCAGGATCCTGCATGGAGGAGGCAGGGCAGTAAGTAGGATTGCAACCCTGGACTTCAGGAGAGCTACCTTTGGCCTCTTCAAGGACCTGCTTGGAGGAATCCCATGTGTTAGAGCTCTGGGAGGTAGGGGGTCCAAGAGGCTGGTATTCAGGCATTGCTTCCTCCAAGCTCATCAAAGATAGATGCATCCCTATGAGTAAGAAATCAAGCAAAGCAGGCAGGAGGCCTGCACGCATGAGAAAGGAGCTTCTGTCAAAACTCAGAAGAAGGAAGTTACAGAATGTGGAAAAAGGGACAGGCTACTTGGGAGGAACATAGCAACATTGTCAGAACATGCAGGGAGGCAATGAGGAAGGCTAAGGTCTGGCTGTAATTAAATCTAGCAAAGAATGTCAAGGACAACAAGATGACCTTCAAGTACATCACTAACAAAAGGATGACTATGGAAAACATGGGCCTGCTGCTGAACAGGGTGGGTGCCCTGGTGACAGAGGATGCAGAGAAGGCAGAGTTACTGATGCTGCCTTTGTCAAGAGGATGGGGCCAGGCTCTTTTCAGTGCTCCTTGGCAATAGGACAAGGGGCAACAGGCACAAACTGCAACACAGGAACTTCTACCTGAATGTGAGGAAAGACTTCTTTACTCTGAGGGTGAAAGAGCCCTGGGACAGGCTGCCAGAGAGGCTGTGGGGTCTTATTCTCTGGGGACATTCAAAACCCACCTGGATGCGACTGTGCAACCTGCAGGTAAGCCTGCTTTAGCAAGGGGTTGGTCCTGATGATTTTCAGAGGTCACTTCCAACACTGACCAGTCCGATTCTGAAAATAACCAATTATGAAATATAAATAATAGTAAATCCTTAGTGGCAATGCATGTTTTTCATTCTGATGTCTCAGAATGAAATATGGATATGTATGGCTATATATTATGCTTATTTAATGAACTGTAGAAGTGTTTACATCCAATGTTGATGGGCTATAAGGAATACAGAATTTAAAATTCTGGACTTCAAATCAGTGGAAAAGCAGGTTTACTAAAGAAAGTATGTTGAAGGGTTAAAAAACTACATACGCACATTTTGTACATTCTTGGGCAGGAAAAGCACAAGATCCATCTGTGGTGCAAGGGGCATTGGGAAGATCCTATTGAATAGGCTTAACTGTGATACGTATCTCCTAGGGCTAGTTACTGAACAGGTAACTGGCACTGAGGCCAGCTTGCCTGGAACAACAACTGTGCATGCTGTGTGCCGAAACAGCGCACATGGATGCTGTATCTCGGGAGTTGTTTCTTGCCCATGCTAACTTCCCTACCATATCCAGGAATTATTGGGAGTAGAGGGAGAGTGTCGTTATTTGGCATGTCCAAAAGTGTGCTGACAACTGTAGCACAAGCTTAATACTGTGAATTGGCAGATTCCCATGTCCGAGGAAGTTCCCTGGCAGTGTTTCATTTATTAAGATTCTTGAAGCTATACATGATTGAAAGGAGAAAAACTTGGATAAAGAACCCCAAGGTAACTTAAAGATTGCTGTCGTGGCAGATTTGACCCAAGTATTAAGATTTACAAAAAATAACTTTAAAAAATTTGTAGACTAAAGATGTTTTCGTGATGTTCTATAGATGTTCTTTTCTAGGTGATTGTAACATTGGCAGTAGTGCTAGCATATGTGGGCAAATGATTATAAGGGAGCAAATGAAGATGTCTGGCCATTTCATGATGCGTATATGTGTGTGTGTGTCATAACTGCAGTCACAGCTTTTAGAAGAGTACGGATTTCTTTATTTGTCTGTTAACCCATTTGAGTGAAGAAAAAGAAGCGACCCCGTGTTTCTTTCCAGCTGGGTAAGATTGCTATACCATTCAAGAAATTGATCTCATCAGTCTTTTCCTTGGTCACTACGTAAAAACCGGACACCCATTTAAGGCTCCTCACTAAATGGTATACTCTAGCCACCCAACCCAGTTTTCCCCCACTATTGGTGTAGGCTTCATTCTCCGTGGCAGTCTGCCAGTGGACTGACTAAACACAAAACACATTATTGCACTTCAAGTGCCAAAAAGCAAGCAGTATCTATCAATTGTTAAAAAAAATAGAATTTCAAGTCTTACTGCTTTCATTTTTTTTAACAGCAAGACCTTTAGATCTTAATGACTATTTTGAACTTGATACTGTTTGTAAAATCTGGTGATTCAGACCATAAAATAGTACAACATTCAGGGAGCTTTTAGACACAAAATTTCTTGTAGGAGTAATACTGAGTTTTGATCTATTTTCAGGTTAAGCTAGTGAAAGCTTCTTGAGGTCACAAATAGATTTGGGTTTTTTTCTTAATTTTATTTCTGTTTCAAAATCCATAAAGAATTATGAACCCTCTGTTATAATAAATATTGATTCTTCAGTAAATCCTACTTTTGAAGTTACAAGGTTATTCCTTCAAATTATGCTGGCAGTGACCCTTGGCTAATACTTTGTTTCCGATAAGGTTATGAAGATTTAATGGCAATGTAATTTTCTGTGCAAGTGGAGCTTAGTTAGTTAGGTCTTCTATTGACGATGCACAAAAACAGATTACAGTTGAGCTCATTTTTATTATGTATTTGGTTCTGCATGGCTGACAGGAATAAAAATTAATTAATGACTGTCATTCAGTCAAGGGCAAATGGTAGTGAATATACGCCAGAAAGAAAATCTTTCATGGCATTTTGTGACCAGCACTGGGTTTTTAACTGATTCTTTATAGCTGAATACAAACATCAAAAAGTAATATTACACATGGTGAAACTCATTTAAAAACAGAGCAAGTAGAAAAGTAAAAAGGTTTTCAAAGGAATATTTTCTGTTTGAAATAGTAGAATGTTCTCCTCAGAAGCTCTCTGGATTCTTTTAAGGATCTTCTTGCTGTCTGGTGCACACAGGTGTACCATTTCCCTTTGTTTCAGAATGGAGAATAAGACACCTGAGCTCATGGTCCGGTGTGCAGGGCACTGGGCTGCTGTTTACCATGCAGATGTGAGAAGAATCCAGTTAAATACTTGAATAATAGTTCCCGTTCCTGGGATCAGAACAGAATAAGACTTTGAACTAATCTTTGGGAGGGGAGAAGAGTGTTTCTTTTCCTACCAGTTCATCTTCTCCATAGATGTGATCCAGATTGCTTGAACTTGGCAGATGGGAAATGTATAAGCTGTATTAGTAATGATTTAATTTCTTGACTGTGGTAGTAGAACACCCTGAAGGAAAAGTGTACCTAAAGAAACTGGAGATCAAGATTAAGCCTTCTGATGAGGCTGTAATTTTGCAGTGCTAAACATTCTCTTAAAAAGAGGAGGCGCTCAGATGAGAGGTGGAGTAGTTACTGAAAGACAAGCTTATAGTGGAGTAAGTCCAGCATCCATCATCATATTTACCAAAAGTGATGAGAATTGTGTTGTTACCAGGTATGTGATTAAAGGATCCAGATGGTCCTTTCATAAAAATAGTTGCTTTGTAAGGGTCCCCTGCATGTTAGGCATGTGACTCTATAGACAGTTGGTAGAGATTCCTTGAGATTGTTTTTGTAATCCTTTCATTTCTGCATTTGAACTGTAGTGTTACGCTTCCTCTTCTGTTTTGGTTTGTTTTCCTGCTAGTTCTATTCACATGATATTTACACAGAGCATTTTTCACTCTGCCCTTCGTTTTTATGAAGACTACAAGGCTCTTGTTGAAATTGCTGCAGCAAAATCTATTCAGCTGGCAGAAATAATTGTATACATCACTTATGCTTTCAGGTGTTTCAGTGGTAGCAACCAATTATTTCTATCACCAGGTAGCTAGCTAATGGTGGAGATGTCATTTGTCCTGGAAAGATCTAATTAAACTCTGTGCTTTCTTTGGAATATGTTTGAGGCCTATTGTATTGTAGATTTCTTTTCAAACCCTTTAAGTACTGTACCCTGAGAAGAATATAGAAAGATTGTACAGAGTCAGCCAGAGTTCACTGGAAATAAAAGTGTTTAACAAAATGCACTGTTTACAGTTTTTTCATGGAGGAAGGAGGTGTGGGTGGAGAATTGAAGAAAATGTCCAGAGGGCTTGGGTAGCTCCTTGTGAAAAATGTCAACTTAAATCCCAGTACCTAACAGTGGAAGACACCTGCTGCTTTCAGCCCACTTCATTAGTATCACATAGGAAAGAAGCACCCTTGAATTCTGCCTCTTTCAATCTTAGTCCATATAACAAAAAACCTGCATGCTCTCCTTCATACATTGTAGCTGTTTATGGACTTTTTATATATGAATGGACTAAACTTGCCCTCTGAAGCTTATTAAGTGCCTTCATAGCTTTGCAGTACCTCGTTAGCCTTTTTATAATATTTTGTACATGGTTCAAATTTGATAGTCTCTTTTTAACTAGAAAAACTTGCACTTTCTCAAATGTGCTTCTTTGTAAGAAGTGATTAGGGCTATAACGACTTAAATTTCTAACTTGATTTAAGCACTGTTGGTTTTTTTTTCTCTTTAAACAGTGCTCATATTGCCTACTGTTCATGTATTTTTAATACTTTACATATAGTTTGTTTTTATGTACTTTTACTGCCTAAAAATTCTTTTGGATTGCAAGTTAGGAATTTGAATAAGGTATTTCTGCAATAACATGTTACTGAGAATATTAATACACTTCATCAACGGAAGTCCAAACCACGAAATGAAACTTGCTTCAGTTAGCTCTTTTATGAACAAATATGGACCAAAATTACCAGTGCAGCCAGGTTATATGAATACCTGTGGAAAAATATGTAAATGCATCTAAAGATCTTGATCTGCTATACACTGTTACTTCTAAAGGGAAGTTTAATATTCTTTCTCCAGCCAATGCAAGGGGTATTTGTCTCAGCTGTTGAACACAGCATTATGGTTATTCCACATATGGCTGCAGTAGTAGATGATGAAAAAGCCCTAGCCTACACTGTAGGAATGTACTTTTTGCGTGTTTATGTACTGCTGTAGCACTTCCAGATAGTCTCTTCTGAGTGACCATGTGTGCCCAAGTATGCCATAACCAGGAGTGCTTAAAATGCAGTAGGTGAGAAAGGTTATTGAGCTAACCAAACTGAAGCAAGCGTAAATAAATGAGAGTTTAAACCATAACCTGTGCATGAACCTCCTCTAATTTCTAAATTCTATAGGTTAAGTTTCAGAATCAGTGTGTTAAAGAGGTATTACAGGTTTTCTAGTCTGTATAGGTTCTTAGCCTATAAGTTCTTAACAACCACAGTTCCTTAAAACAAACACCTTTCAGTAGTCATTGAGCAATGTGATTAATTCTTATGATGTGATCTCAGCCTCTCTCCCGGGGAGAACTATGGGCAGTGAAATGTCTTGTTTGGTAGGTATTTTTCTGCTCCCACCCTATTCAACCCCTGTGTATTATTCACGTTGCTGTCCATTTTCCTTAAACATCAGCAGGATCAAGAAACTAAGTCATGTAGTTAGTGTGAGATGGTGAGATCTGTGATGTGATAACCATCGTTTCCTGGAGGGATTGATTCCACAGCCAGCTGCACGGACACACATAGTGTGGTGAGATATGTGTGTTTTGGGTTGGGTTTTTTGGTTTGTTTTTTCCCTAGGCTCATCAGCAAATTGAGAATTTAATTTGCTTATTTAAAGCCTGCTTTATGTTCTGAAGCATTCTCTGTGATCCTTCCAAGCATTTCTTGTGATGCAATATTGCTCTACATGAAAAGCCCCTCTTTTTTTCTTGGTGTTTTTCTGTGGTTTGGTTTTTTGTTTGTTTAGCACTGCTACTTCAGCTGTGAGGTTGCTAGAGAGCAACAGAAATCACAGAATCTCTCTTTGGAAATGAGATGGTTGCCATGACAATGCTCCCAGCTGCTTCTTGTCCCAGATGATAAAATCATTTTTAGACTCCTATATTATAAGCTTAGGCTACAATTTTTAAACTAAAAAGTACAGCTGATTGATTCAAATCAAAGATCAACATATTGCA